>NC_044032.1:353480560-353780560 GCF_901765095.1 Microcaecilia unicolor | reverse complement strand
TCGAGAGCGCCGCCTCCTTCCCTGACGCTTCGCTGCCGAGCGATGCGATTGGTTGTGTCATTGCTCCGCCCTCGACGTCATCACGTTTGACGCGTGGGCGGGGCAGACACAATGCGATCTCACCCCCTTCACTTTGCTAAGAGAGGCTTCATTAGAACGTTGGAGGTGCGTTTTATATAGAGAGATATTGTATTGGGACAGTATTAGACAAGATTTTGATAATTGAGTAAAGTTAAAAACAAAAAAATGCAAAAATTGTTGTGCAAAATAAAAAATTTTTCAGGAGGTTTTTTGATCCGTGATTACTTTTTAACTGTGTGTCATAAAGAAACCGGGAAAAGCACGGTGTGCTCATATTGCCACAGTATAATGAGATATTTTTTCCTCCGCCAACTAAGAGAGTGTTGTGCTTTCTTCACTTTTTGTTTATTGAGTTTTCCTTCGATAAAGCCATGTTACCTCAGGTCCTGTAACCCATTGGTTTCTGGAAAGTTAACTGTCCTTTCTTTCAGCAGTGACTCCATTATTTTTCCTACCACTGACATGAGACTTACCGGTCTGTAGTTTCCCACTTCTTCCCTGTCTCCACTTTTGTGAAGAGGGACCAAGTCCACTTGTTTCCAATCCTGTGGAACCTTTCCCATCTCTAAAGAGCTATTAAATAAATCTTTAAGAGGTCCCGCCAGTACCACTATGAGCTCCTTCAGTATCCTGGGATGAGGGTCAGAGTAGAGTAGTAACAATCTTGGAATTCCGGGGTCAGGGCCTTGTTAAGTTTCTTTTTAGCCCTGTCCAACTGAGTCTCCAATTCTAGTATTTTAGCCACATGGCTAGCATTGTGGGTGCTTATAAAAGCAATTACCTCCCCTCATAATATCACCTTGGTGGTGCCATAGAATAGACAGGGCTGGTCTAAATGCTATCCATTGGTGGTTAAAAACCCTCCCATTTATCTTGTAAGAATGTGAGAAACTTTTAGTCCTTAAAAAGATAAGCAGGGAAACACCAGTAGTTCTTCTGTAGCAGATATTCAGCAGGAGTCTCTAGGTCCACCCATATGATGGACCCACTCCACCCCATGCACATTTTGGAATAGAGAACGTTGGAAAAACACATAGTCAAGGCGAGAAAGCATGCTGTGGGCCCTGGAAACATGTGTAGTCTCGCTCACCAGGGTGAAGGAGTTGTCATGTATCTATGAGATCTAAATCAGCTGCAAAAAGGGATAGTACTCCCCCCCCCCCCCCCCCCCCCGTGGACTTGCCTGAGTGATCTATTGTGCTGTCCATCACTAAATTAGCATCTCTCATTACAAAATTTTATTCTGATAAGGTAATAGTTTGTGTAATAAGGAAGGGTAATATTACCTATTAAAGGGTGTGGGGCCATAAAATACAAAAAGATGAAGCTCCCTGCCTTGCACCCAAACCCTCAACAGAAGGTGAGAACCCTTATTATCTTTGAAAAGGAGTTATGCTCTATAACTATCTATATAAATAATTCTCACCTCCAATTCTGAAGCTCACAGTGTGGCAGGGAAACACTGAAGCCCTGCACTGTTATAGCCTGTCAGCACCACTCACTCTCACTCAAACACCCGCCCTCAGCCACGCCCCATCCGGACATAATTTGCAACCCCAACGTTCGAATGAAGCCCCCCCAAGCTCCACCCACTTTAGTGAAGGGTTCGTAACTTCATGGTGGTGAAGCCTCTCTACTCACCATGTCTTTCGGTCACGCCCTCGCATCAACCATTCTGACGTCACGCATGAACTGCGTCCATCGGGGAAAAGGACATGAATTGAGGTACGAGGGTAGCAGGACCAAGGGCTTCACAGCGAAAAAACATGTAACACCTGCTACCTCTGCGGCAGCAGGACGGGGGGAAACAGGAACAGGTGGCTTCCTCCGGTATCTCTCACTCTCCCCCCCCGGGCCAAAACTTACTCACTCAATGCCCCAAAACACTGGCAGCAACGCACAACGACAGGCACGCAGCCTCCCAATGATGTCACCGTGCGCCCGCTGGCTCCCCCGAAATGTGCAGGACCCTCACGTGTCGCTGGCTGCGCCGTGCCCTGTTGTTCCCATTCCGTCCCACGCTGCTAGCGATCTCTGCTGTTGCCTAGCTCACGCTGGACACTGCCTGCCAGATGCCGGTCCTCCCGTCCACCCCCCCGAGACATCGCCGCTCGATTCCGATGCCCCCACACACAGTCGAATACATTGCGAGTTCAGCGAGGTAGCGATGACCATATTACAACCTAATTCAGGAGAGCCCAGTAACCCATTCCGACTGACCTTCCAATAATTGCCCCTCCCACTGCTATCAGCCTTCACTTGCAAAACAAAATGATGCAACAAAGCAGGACTTTCCCTGGAAAGCATGAATAACAACGGCCCCCCCAATAAATACAACAGCAAGCATGGGGCATGCGGATCACTCTCCTCCGTGGACTCTAACCCGGTTGCCAACACAAAAAGAAAACGAGCCCAGAAAGCAGCATGGAGCTCCAACACAACTACTACTACTACTATTTAACATTTCTAGAGTGCTACAAAGTGTACGCAGCGCTGTACAAACACAGAAGAAAGACAGTCCCTTCTCAAAGAGCTTACAATCTAATAGACAAAAAGTATTTAAGCAGTCAAGCACAAGAGAACAGTCACAGACAGAAGGACCGAAGATGTTGAAGGGTGGGTCAGTGTGATCAGGTGTAACTCTGGTTGGAGTAGTGGGAGAAGGTGATAGAAGAAAAGAAATAGGTGTACTTGGGTGAGGTAAAAGTAATGATTGGGTTGATAGGGAGGTTATATAAGACATGTCACTCTAGGGGTGGGTGGGTAGACTGAAAATAATAAGAAACAGCATAAGGAATGTCAAGTCAAATGCAAAGCACTGATAAGGAAGGCAAAGAGGAACTTTGAAAAAAAGATTGCACTAGAGGCAAAAACACACAGAGGGGCATTTTCGATAGAATGTCTAAATCAGAATTTGGACGTTTTACAAAAACGTCCAAATTCTGAACAAGAAAGAAGGTCATTTTTGACAAAGATAGCCGTCTGTTTTGTGTTCGAAAACGCTATGGATGTCTGGTGATTTGGACGTTTTTGTTTTTGGTCCATTTTCAACAAAAAACGTCCAAATGCAAAACATCCACAGAGGAGGAGTGCCTTAATGGTTAGTGGTTAGTGCAGCGGGCTTTAATCCTGGAAATAAAAGGGTTCAAGTAGGAAAGAAACTCCGGAAAGCAATAATCGAGAGCGAAAGGGCAGTGGGCAGGAAGGCTGGGATCGGCTGCTATGTGCTCACTGTTTCCTTCCCCGTGTCTTTGGCAGGCATCTCCTTCCCGGCAGCCGTGGTCCTGGCCTGACTCCTGTTCCTGTCTGCCAGCTGGAGCCTGGCCCGGGAAGCTGTTCTACCTCGGGCATTTTCTGTATTACTCTCTCCCCCGTCCACCAACCCTCCTGTCTCCACTACCCTCCCCCCATATCAAACAACCCTGCTCTGTCCCCTGCTCTCTCACCTGCCCTGCCCCCATGTCCACCAACACACACAGCATCTCTGTTTCTCACTCACAGACACACACTCCCTCCCCCAACCCCCTCAATACAGAAAGTGTAAACACATCTCTCTCTCACCCCCCCCCCCACACACCTACACACCCCATGTGACTCACCCCCCCCCCAAATCCAGTCGCAACCTTACTCACAAATGGCCTCATACCCAAAACTGTCAAATGCAAAATCTACATCTTTCAGACACACACTGTGCCGTGCACAGACAGCAACTCTCTCACTCGCACACACACCTATGTACCTCAGTCACCATCACACACCCTATGACCCCCCAAATCCTCCACTTACACAGTCACTCTCACACACACACACACTGTCAAACATACACACTCCAAGGAAAACCTTGCTAGCGCCCATTTCATTGCTGTAAGAAACGGGCTTTATTTACTAGTAATTAAATAAGATTGCCACTCCTCCCTTTCTGTTACCGGAAAAGGCAAAAGATACCTCCCTCAACCACTGCCTCTGCAGTCTAAGATGTTCATAGTCTCTAAGTCTCGTTTCTTGGAGGCAGGCAATATCTACAGCCTGACACATCAGTGAAATAAGGATTTTTGTGCATTTGATATATCCCCCATGTTTCATGTAGCCAATCTACACAAATTCTTTACAGGCAAGTGATGAAGTGAAAAGGAAAAACATGGTAAGATAATCTATACAAGCAATAGGTTCCAGGACGTCCAGCCTTCACCCCAGAACATCATACATACAGTCCAGTTCACACCATGAGTGCAAACATTGTAGTCCAATAACATACGTACTTATCAACACCCTTGATTGCCTTGGTACAGGTTCCCTACAACTCCCTGAAACACCCCATATCCCTCCACTCATTGCCCATCCCACATCCCCCCCCCCCCCCCAAGCATCCTCTATTCTTCATTACCCACCTTCCCACTACCAGAAACAGCAACCACAGCCATGACAGCCAGGGCATCTGGACTGCCTTAGCATCATGGCCCCGAGTGCCCCCCCCCCCCCCGGACCCCTTCAACTTGGGTCAGCCTTACAAAGGGAAGCACCATTAGAACACTTTGTAAATTGAAAATTCAAAATCAGAAAAAGCAGATAAATTGAAGCATAAGAACTGACAAACCAAATAAGCCCCTTCTAGTGCAGCTAATGTCCAAACAGATATGTCATTGACTTGCCACAGAATCAGGGACTTGCAATAAGTTCCTTGGCCGGTGATGCAATATTATTGCTGTGTATAAATTAAGTAGCTTGTTTGGGTGACTCCATAATGTCTCATTTACCTGCATGAAAAGTTTTCAAGATCGCTGGGTATACCAGCATAAACCACCTCCCGGACTCGGCCAATTTTGAACAGACAGGACCAAAACACCTATGATTGACCATGAGGGATGCTGAAAAATCTTGGAATATATGGATAGATTGTCCTTCATATGCAACTGTGTTCCGCTTCTGTTGGTATTGCCAGAGTATGTGCCAACACTGGGTAAAGTAGTGAAATTTAACTATGATAATTTGCGGTCTCATCACGCCAGGCAATCGGCAGCCAAGTCTGTGAGCCCGATCCAGCTATTCCCGGCTCTGTCCGTCTTGGCCACAGAATTCCTCTGTCAGCCATCTTTCCAGAACAGAAAGGAGCTGTGAATTAGGTATTGATTCAGGGAATCTCCAGGACCTATTCTCTAGCTCCTCTAATCGCTCTTGGTGCCACAAGACCTCAGAGTGCAACGTGTTAATCACCGCTCTCAGGGCCTGGTAATCATCCTCTACTGTTAAGGTGCATGTTTCCAGTGGAGGGACTCGGCTGGCCAGATCTTCAAATATTGTTTCTAGGTGCGTGATTTGGGAGGCCAGTTGGTTAAAATGAGGCTCTAAAGTGGAGGTCATGGCAGAAGTAAGCTCGGAGATAGTGGTTGCTGTAAACTATGACACTACTGTACTTGGACTGCCTGCCATCTTGTCTGTCAGCATTTTAGTTTGGTGTAGTGGCACATTATATAAACTGGTCCATACAGTCCTAAGGCCTTCAGAAATACAAATCTAGTTGCAAAGATGCACTTGGGCAAAATTTAGGGGACGAAAGGACCCGGGGCCCATGGAGCTAGCAGAGAACATATCTTAGCCTGCTCACTGCATCACGTGATACAAAGAAAGTGTTTATAAACAACTTGAAAATCTGAAAATGGACAAAGATATGGGGCCAGATGGGATACATCCCAGAATACTGAAGGAACTCAATAAATCCTGACAGGGCCTCTTAAGGATTTATTTAATATATCTTTAGAGATGGAAGATGTTCCACAGGATTGGAGACAAGCAGACGTGGTCACTCTTTACAAAAGCGGGGACAGGAAAGAAGTGGGAAACTACAGGCTAGTAAGTCTTGTCGGTGGTATGAAAAATAATGGAGTCGCCGCTGAAGGAAAGATAGTGAATTTTCTAGACTCCAACAGGGTTGCAAGATCTGAGGCAGCATGGCTTTACCAAAGGAAAATCTTGTCACGTGAATCTGACAGATTTCTTTGACTGGGTGGCCAGAGAGCTGGGTAAAGAACATGCACTAGATGTAATCTACTTGGATTTCAGCAAAACCTTTGATACAGTTCCTCACAGGAGATTCATGAATAAATTGAGTGGACTGAATTTAGGACCTAAAGTGTTGAACTGGATTAGAAACTGGTTGACTGTCAGATGACAGAGTATTGGTGCATGGAATCTGCTTGAAGAAAAGGATGGTGAATAGTGGAGTGCCTCAGGGATCAGTACTGGTGCTGATTCTATTTGATACATTTGTGTGCGACTTCTGAATGCATAGAAGGAAAAGTTAGCCTTTTTGCAGATGACAAGAAGATCACTACCAGAGTGAACACCTTGGAAGTAGTAGAAAATGAGAAGAGATCTCTAAAAATGAGAAGAATGGTCTTAAGTCTGGCAATTTAAAATGTATGATTCAAACAGTTTTTATTGATGTTGAACAATAAATAAAATATGCAAAGTTGCATGAGAAACAAAAATACCGTGATCCAATACATTTTTATAAAATAACCCCCCATTCCACGCACCAACCCATTTACCCCCCAACTAGAAACAGAAATAATTTTACATAGAAGAAAAAACAATATGGTCAGAGGGAGGAGAAAAGGAAAAAAAGCAATAAAGGGACCAAGATCTTGTCAGTCTCAAGAAACCCCCAGTCTACCAGCTCCCCTCCACCGACTAGCTTTAAACTCAAAAAGTTGGAGAGAGCTTGTACTCTTATAGATCTCTCCAGTGTTCATAATAAGCATGAGAAACCCTCATCTATCACTACCCCCCAAACATCCTAAATCCAATCCCATCCCCAACTCAACCCAAATAGACTATAAGAACAACAAAGGAACAGATCTTAACCCAGATCCAAGATTACAATTCACGAAGGTCCTCCAAGAACATTTACTATTGAACTTCATGTTCTCGGAGAAAGGGAAGAAAGGTAGGGATCCCAAACCATCAGAAATCGTCATCTACATTTAGGAATACTACTACTACTACTACTACTACTACTATTTAGCATTTCTATAGCGCTACAAGGCATACGCAGCGCTGCACAAACATAGAAGAAAGACAGTCCCTGCTCAAAGAGCTTACAATCTAATAGACAAAAAATAAATAAAGTAAGCAAATCAAATCAATTAATGTGAACGGGAAGGAAGAGAGGAGGGTAGGTGGAGGCGAGTGGTTACAAGTGGTTACGAGTCAAAAGCAATGTACATTTATAGGTTAGTAGAAGAAGTTTGAACAGGATGCGAAAATGGATAGGGAGCCAGTGAAGGGTCTTGAGGAGAGGGGTAGTATGAGTAAAGCGACCCTGGTGGAAGACAAGACGGGCAGCAGAGTTTTGAACCGACTGGAGAGGGGAGAGGTGACTAAGTGGGAGGCCAGCAAGAAGCAGATTGCAGTAGTCTAAACGAGAGGTGACAAGGGTGTGGACGAGGGTTTTGGTAGAGTGCTCGGAAAGAAAGGGGCGCATTTTACGGATGTTGTAAAGAAAGAAACGACAGGTCTTGGCAATCTGCTGGATATGAGCAGAGAAGGAGAGAGAAGAGTCAAAGATGACCCCAAGGTTTCGAGCTGAGGAGACAGGGAGAATGAGAGAGCCATCAACAGAAATAGAAAACGGGGGGAGCGGGGAGGTGGGTTTGGGGGGGAAAATGAGAAGCTCGGTTTTGGTCATATTCAATTTCAGGTGGCGTTGAGACATCCAGACAGCAATGTCAGACAAGCACGCTGAAACTTTGGTTTGGATGCAAGGTGAGATATCAGGGGTACAAAGGTAGATTTGGGAGTCATCAGCATAGAGATGGTAGGAAAAGCCATGGGATGAGATTAATGAACCAAGGGAAGAAGTGTAGATAGAAAAGAGGAGGGGACCAAGAACAGAACCCTGAGGTACGCCGACAGGCAGAGGGATAGAAGTAGAAGAGGATCCACCAGAGTGAACACTAAAGGTGCGGAGGGAGAGGTAGGAAGAGAACCAGGAAAGGACAGAGCCCTGGAATCCAAGTGAGGACAGAGTGTCGAGAAGTATGCTGTCATCGACAGTGTCAAAAGCAGCGGAAAGATCAAGAAGAATGAGGATGGAATATTGACCTCTGGATTTAGCCAGTAATAGGGCATTGGAGACTTTAGTAAGCGCAGTTTCGGTTGAGTGGAGAGGGCGAAAACCAGATTGTAGTGAGTCAAGAATAGTATGTGAGGAGAGAAAATCAAGGCAGCGGCGGTGAACAGCACGCTCAAGTAATTTGGAGAGAAAAGGAAGGAGGGAGATGGGTCGGTAATTAGAGGGACAAGTAGGGTCGAGTGAAGGCTTCTTAAGGAGAGGTGTGACCACAGCATGTTTAAAGGCAGCAGGGACAGTCGCAGTGGAAAGTGAGAGGTTGAGAATATGACAGATAAAAGGAATAAGAGCAGGAGAGATGGCATTAAGAAGGTGGGTGGGAATGGGATCAGAGGAACAGGTGGTACATTTTGAGGAAGAAAGGAGAAGTGTAGTTTCCTCAATAGTAACTTCAGGAAAGGAGGAAAGGGAATGAGGGGAAGGAGAGAGAGGGGAACGGACTAGTGGAGGGAGAGGTGGTGAGGTAGAGAAAGCAAGGTTTATCTTTTGAATCTTGTTGTGAAAGAATTCAGCAAGGGTCTGAGGAAATAATGAAGGGGGAGTTGGGGGAGGGGGCACCTTGAGGAGAGAGTTCAATGTGGTGAAGAGAAGTCGAGGATTAGAGCCAAGAGAGTTGGTCAGTTGGATATAATAATCCTGTTTGGCACGTAAAAGAGCAGATTGGAAGGAGGTCAGCATGAACTTAAAGTGTAAGAAATCAGCAAGGGCCTGAGATTTCCGCCAGAGGCGTTCGGCGGAGCAGGTACAGGAACGTAGGTAGCGGATATTAGAAGTCAGCCAAGGTTGGGGTTTTGTACGCCTTACAGGGCGGGTCATCAAAGGTGCAAGAGTGTCTAAGGCAGAGGATAGAGTATTGTTGTAAGAAGAAACAGCCTCGTTGACAGACATGGATGGTGCCACAGTAGAGAGGAGGTTTGAAACATGGGAGGATAGAGATGAAGGGTCAATATCGTGAAGATTCCTAGATAAATTAGATAAGATAGGACGGGACTGGGAGGGAGGAGATTTAAGTGTGAAAGTTATAAGATGGTGATCAGAGGAGGGAAGATCAGAGGCAAGGAAACTAGAAGGTGAACAGTTGGAGGAGAAGATGAGATCAAGACAGTGACCATTTTGATGAGTGGGGGAGGTGGAGCATAGTTGGAGATTAAAGGAGGACGTTAAAGCGAGTAACTTGGAAATATAAGAGTTGGAAGGATCATTAGCAGGAATATTAAAGTCACCAAGGATGAGAGAGGGGGAGGAAGGATCATGGAAGAAGGCAAGCCAGGCGTCAAAGTCACTGAGAATACCCCTCACTCCCCAAGACTCCAAGTACATAAATCATGAAGCTCAATCTTTCACTTCCAATATGAAGGTAGCTTTGTTTGCAGGCAGTGTCAAAGGATGCATGTTAATGCAATCACTTGAGAATTTTGGAGTACAAGTTTTCTACCCCTACCCTGTACAGCTAATGTCCTATCCCAATCAAGGACCAGATCCCATCGGTGACAAACAATTACCTGGCCAGTTATAGAGGACAAATAATGGACAAAGGCACTCCAATAGGAGTGAATTCAAGGCAACTCCATAACATATGACCCAAATCCTCTCTGGAGTGTTCACATTTAATACAATCAGAAAGATCAGGATTTCCCATAAGGAAAATGTATGCCCAGTAAAGAACTCTGTACCAATGTACAGTCCTTGCAGAAGTTTTG
Organism: Microcaecilia unicolor; assembly: GCF_901765095.1. Classification (NCBI taxonomy): domain Eukaryota; kingdom Metazoa; phylum Chordata; class Amphibia; order Gymnophiona; family Siphonopidae; genus Microcaecilia; species Microcaecilia unicolor. Next base: position 353,770,651 of record NC_044032.1, on the reverse strand, counting down.
TTTCATACACTTAGCTAGACAGCTAAACCATTGTATACAACATCACTGTGAACACTCAAAACTTTTGAATCAAACCTTCTTTAATACCGACTTCCCCAGATGTTCTCCTAATTCTGGTGGAGAGGTGTCCTGACAAATGGTTGAGCTGGGGACTGGTTCTTCCCACTGTAACCCTCCTTTACTTGCAGATGAAATGAAAAGGCTTTAAAAAGGTGCTCATCGATGATGACATACATCTGCGCTTTCAGATATACTTTAGCTACACATATCTTGGTGCATGATCACCCACTGTGGCCTTCTCCCTGGGTACAGTTTGGAGGTGATGCTTGCTCTACTTCCTTCTCCCCGCCATGACTTGACTATGGGGCTGGGGTTCCTGTAGATGTAGGCTTACTCTCGTCAGGGGGGTCTATTCAGGAGATTAGCATGCAGTTAACCAGAGTATAGAACATCACTGTGAAGATGGAGGAGATCCGGGAAATTATAGACCGGTGAGTCTGACGTCGGTGCCGGGCAAGATGGTGGAGGCTATTATTAAGAATAAAATTGCAGAGCATATACAAAAACATGGACTGATGAGACAAAGTCAGCACGGATTTAGTGAAGGGAAGTCTTGCCTCACCAATCTAATGCATTTTTTTGAGGGGGTAAGCAAACATGTGGACAATGGGGAGCTGGTTGATATTGTATATCTGGATTTTCAGAAGGCGTTTGACAAAGTGCCGCACGAAAGACTCCTGAAGAAATTGCAGAGTCATGGAATCGGAGGTAGGGTATTATTATGGATTAAGAACTGGTTGAAAGATAGGAAGCAGAGAGTAGGATTGCGTGGCCAGTATTCTCAGTGGAGGAGGGTAGTTAGTGGGGTCCCGCAGGGGTCTGTGCTGGGTCCGTTGCTTTTTAATGTATTTATAAATGACCTAGAGATGGGAATAACTAGTGAGGTAATTAAATTCGCCGATGACACAAAATTATTCAGGGTCGTCAAGTCGCAGGAGGAATGTGAACGATTACAGGAGGACCTTGCGAGACTGGGAGAATGGGCGTGCAAGTGGCAGATGAAGTTCAATGTTGACAAGTGCAAAGTGATGCATGTGGGTAAGAGGAACCCGAATTATAGCTACGTCTTGCAAGGTTCCGCGTTAGGAGTTACGGATCAAGAAAGGGATCTGGGTGTCGTCGTCGATGATACGCTGAAACCTTCTGCTCAGTGTGCTGCTGCGGCTAGGAAAGCGAATAGAATGTTGGGTGTTATTAGGAAGGGTATGGAGTCCAGGTGTGCGGATGTTATAATGCCGTTGTATCGCTCCATGGTGCGACCGCACCTGGAGTATTGTGTTCAGTACTGGTCTCCGTATCTCAAAAAAGATATAGTAGAATTGGAAAAGGTACAGCGAAGGGCGACGAAAATGATAGTGGGGATGGGATGACTTTCCTATGAAGAGAGGCTGAGAAGGCTAGGGCTTTTCAGCTTGGAGAAGAGACGGCTGAGGGGAGATATGATAGAAGTGTATAAAATAATGAGTGGAATGGATCGGGTGGATGTGAAGCGACTGTTCACGCTATCCAAAAATACTAGGACTAGAGGGCATGAGTTGAAGCTACAGTGTGGTAAATTTAAAACGAATCGGAGAAAATTTTTCTTCACCCAACGTGTAATTAGACTCTGGAATTCGTTGCCGGAGAACGTGGTACGGGCGGTTAGCTTGACGGAGTTTAAAAAAGGGTTAGATAGATTCCTAAAGGACAAGTCCATAGACCGCTATTAAATGGACTTGGAAAAATTCCGCATTTTTAGGTATAACTTGTCTGGAATGTTTTTACATTTGGGGAGCGTGCCAGGTGCCCTTGACCTGGATTGGCCACTGTCGGTGACAGGATGCTGGGCTAGATGGACCTTTGGTCTTTCCCAGTATGGCACTACTTATGTACTTATGTACTTATGTACTTATGACTCAGAACTCTTGAACCAAACTCTTCTTTAATGCAAATCAAACAAAAGAAAGTAACTTACAGACAGTTGTAGATGTGCTAAACAAGCGTCTCTGCCTTGCAGAACTGAGAGTCTGTTTGCTACCAGCTCACCCTGTCTCTCACTGCTAGGGTGGCTTTCAACACTGAAGAGTGAATGCTGTAAATACTTTTAAAAGGTAAAAACCTGGCCATTTACAGTAGCTTGAAAGAGGGGGGAGTATGCAACAGGGTCAGCAAAGTCAGCTTACAGTCCTTAGAAAACTATGCTGTAGTCACACTCTCAAGCCCCAAATGGAGAGAAGAAGGGCGGGCTCCACCCCACATAACAGGGACAAGGCCAGCCAATAATAAAAGTCCCATAAGGCCCAGGGAACTGGGACATGTGCTACTTCTGGTGATGTCATCAAAGGGGTGGGGTTTGGGTGGGAATATGATGTAATTCTTGATGACATCAAGCAGGGCAGGGAGGGGCATGGGGCTTAGGGAAGTGAATAGCCTCACATTTCTTTGGCATTCAGAACCAGTGCAAAACAGTACCTGAAATACCAAAGGATTGAAGATGTGAGAAAAGATGAGTGTGGTAAATGAGATTAAAGGCAGAAGATAGATCAAGTGAGACAATGACCTCAGAGTGGTGCTGAACTAAGGTGGTCCTGATGGCATCATGCAAAAAGACTAATAAGTTTTTAGTGCTGTGATTCTCACCCCCAGTGCGTGCCGCCTGGTTACCGTTGGGTTAGTGCGGGAGCCCTTACTGCCATCTCAATGGGTGGTGGTAAGGGCTCTCCCCCCAAAATGGCCTACCTTTTACCTGCTGCGGTAAAAGGGGGCCTCAGTGCGCGTCCAAAACACGCACCAATGCCGCCCCCTTACTAAGGCCCCACTTGGAGTACTGTTTTCAGTTTTGGAGGCCTTATCACATTAATGACAAAAAGGCAAATAGTTGAAAAGGAGGTGACAACAATAGTATGGGGTTTCTATGAAGACAAATGAGAAGAGACTTGAAGACCTAAATAGAGTAAAGGAGGGACAGGAGATATGATACAGACATTTAAATAATTGAAAGATAATATGGAGATTTCTAAGATGGGGAAATGTTAGAACTTGACGTGAATTGAGCTTGCAACATGGAGAATTAGGAGAGGTGGCGGTAACAAAATCAATCACTGAATTCAAAAACACGCACGGTAAACACAGATCTCTATATAGAAAGAGCATGGAATCAATGTAAAAGTAAGCAACCTTTACACTTTTTTTTTTTTTTTAATGGTCAGAACTTGGCCACAGCTTTATTAACATGCAACAGTTTAAGGACATATTTATGTGTAAATCTTTTTTATTAATATTCATATCCAAACAGTCTTCTACAATATCAAAACATCTAACAGTTTCTTTTATCCTCCCATCCTCCCCTCCCTCCCCAGCCCCAACCCCAATCCTCATTTTTACATTCCACTGCCAACAATATAGGGGACTCAGACAAAGACGTAATTAAATAATGCACTCAGGGCATTATTGATTCAACAATCAACTCTTGGCCGCGGGGGTCAAAGTACTCCAAAATGGGCTCCAGCACTGTTGTAACTTTACACCCGCCACTGGGGCAAAGTCTTGAATGTCCATCCTTTCCATTCTTAGTAGCTCTATCATACACATTCTCCACTGCTGGGCTGTGGGGTAGCTGTAAGATAGCCACTCCGACAGGATGACTTGTTTGGCTGCTATGGTGGCTTTAGATATGAATCTTTTAAATCCACTCGGGTATGGAGAGCCCAGTACAGGATGCCCAAACAAAAGAGCCGGATCATAATGCCATCCCATGTGCCACATTTTGGACACTTGCGATAATATGCTTTTCCAAAAGAGTGCTACACCTGCACACAACCAGAACATGTGTCCCAATGTTACTCTTTCTGCTCCACATTTGGGGCAGGATCCCCATGGAGATAAACCCATGTGAAATGCTCTACGCGTGGATATATACAAGCGCAGCACAAACTTATATTGAAGCTCTCAGTGCACAGCATGTGTAGAATATTTACGAATGGTCAAGACATGTGCCTTCAGTTGGGCAAGTGACGTGGAGGGGTATTTTCGAAAGGGGACGACCATCTCTAAGGGCAACCATCTCTAAGGACAACGCGAACGGGCATGACATCCTGTATTATCGAAACAAGATGGGCGTCCATCTTTCGTTTCGATAATACGGTTGGGGACGCCCAAATCTCAACATTTAGGTCGACCTAAGAAATGGTCAACCTAAATGTTGAGATCGCCGACCTTAGAGATGGGCGACCTCGATTTTCAGCGATAATGGAAACCGAGGACGCCCATCTCAAAAACGACCAAATCCAAGGCATTTGGTCGTGGGAGGAGTCAGCATTCATAGTGCACTGGTCCCCCTTACATGCCAGGACACCAACCGGGCACCCTAGGGGGCACTGCAGTGGACTTCAGAAATTGCTCCCAGGTGCATAGCTCCCTTACCTTGAGTGCTGAGCCCCCCAAACCCACTCCCCACAACTGTACACCACTATCATAGCCCTTAGGGCTCACATTTACCACCACAAGTGTAACAGGTAGGGGGGGATGGGCCTGGGTCCATCTGCCTGAAGTGCACTGCACCCACTAAAAACTGTTCCAGGGACCTGCATACTGCTGTCATGGAGCTGGGTATGACATTTGAGGCTGGCATAGAGGCTGGCAAAAAATGTTTTTTTATTTTTTGGATGGGAGGGGGTTGGTGACCACTGGGGGAGTAAGGGGAGGTCATCCCCAAATCCCTCCGGTGGTCATCTGGTCAGTTCGGCCACCTTTTCGAGGCATGGTCATGAAAAAAATGGACCAAGTAAAGTCGGCCAAATGCTCGTCAGGGACGCCCTTCTTTTTTCCATTATTGGCCGAGGACACCCATCTCTTAAGCACGCCCCTGTCCCGTCTTCGGCATGCTGCCGACACGCCCCCGGGAACTTTGGTCATCCCCGTGACGGAAAGCAGTTGAGGATGCCCAAAATCAGCTTTCGATGATGCCAATTTGGGCAACCCTGAGAGAAGGACACCCATCTCCTGATTTGTGTCGGAAGATGGGCACCCTTCTCTTTTGAAAATGCCCCTGAAAGAGACCTGCAAGTAATTTCTCCACATTTCCAACAGTTGCAGGTAATTTAGCTCAGGCAGCGTATCCTTTATGTGCCTGTGGTGGAAAGAGAGAGACACTCTGTGTTGCACCTCTAGCGTATAAGCCGTGAAGAGTTCCACCTGTACGTCTTCGGCTAGATCTTCCCAAGGAAGTGCACTGATAAAATGGCTCAATTGTGCATAGTGAAAGGCGTCCTTAGATGGGATTGCAAACTCTAATTGGAGGTCTTTAAACAGCTTAACTCCACCGTCTGGTGACACCACCTGTAACAAATATACCACTCTGCGTTGCCGCCACCTGCGAAAAGCTGGGTATATACATCCCGGTACAAAAGCTGGGTTGTTGCAGATTGACCGGTATGGCGACACCTTTGGAGAAAATTGATGTAGTCGACAGATCCATTTCCATGTCGCTTTAGCAGTGGTCATAATAGAAGAGAGTTTAAGCACTTTTGGGATTGTACCCCCCACCACATGTAAGAGGTTGCTAAAATGTACATTTGGTGATAACTGAAGTTCCAAAGCTGTATTGGAGTAGTCGGAAGTTGAGCAAAACCAGTCATTTATGTCTCATACCACTTGCTATGGTAACATATCTCATACTCATCAGTCCCAGACCTCTATACTATCCACCCTAAAAGGTTGTTTTGTGGCTGTACATGAGGAATTGTGATATTGAATAAATAATGTTTTTTTTCCTAAGTCATACATCCAAAGATTAATCCTTTCAAGAAATCCAGTTAATATTTTAACTTAGTAGTGGAGCATAACCACAAAGGCATGGTATGGTCACATTTTCAATATGGTAATACTAGGGCCCAGCTAAGGAACAGGATATTTTGAATTAGTCTTCACTGGACCAAACTTGCTTTGTGCCATCACTATTCAGTGGGTAGGCAGTGTCTTAAAAGGTGAAGGATAAAGGATTTTTATTTTTTACATTTATATCACACATTGCATAGTTGGGTTCAATGTGGCTTACATTTGAAAATACAGTGAGACAGAATAATAGAATCATATCATGGGAGCAAATAGATGGATATGTCTGATTAACAAAGTTGAAATTAGAAAATATATCCAACTGGGAATGTAAAACGTTCTCCTTTATTGATGCCACATGTTCAGAAATCATAGCCATAAGTAGGGGCAGTTATTGAAAGATTATCATATGCACACACCAGAACAGGCATCCATCACATTGCAAAAGTAAACAACTTCTACAGAGTACATCCAAAATTTAATTTGTATTTTCTCATGTCCATCTTCCTAAATTCCAGACATCAGATGCACAGCTCAGCAAGACCCAAAGCACTCCTAAACAAGTAAAGTGAGAAACAGTAAAGTCTTTTAAATAACAGTAATAAAAACTATCAAGTGCATGTTATAATACACCACTGCAATCCACAAAATAAAAAGGAGCAAGTTCCTACATGCTGTTTTGTTTTCTTTTGATCTAGGCACAGGAGAAAAAAAATTAAAATGATCCCAGGTTTCAACCTAATTCATGTTTAATATAGGATATAAATGTCATAAATAAATAATGAAACAGTTAGAACCTGATTTTCATTAGTGACCCTTTACCAGGAGAAACAAACCCCCATCTCTGCATGAATACAACACGTGCTAGGGTGTGGGTGTCCCTATAACCATTTATAACAAACTACTATTCTAAAGTTATTCCGTTATTATACTTCTTCTATTACACGCACAAGGGGGCATATTTGAAAATAAAAGGGAGATTAAATAAAAAATGCCACTATCAAAACGGCAACGTTGATGTCGCTGTTTTTAGTGTACAGGGATGAAGGCTGCGCTTGTTGGCAGTAGAAACAGAGATTACCAAAACTGATTTCAACGTGTTGACGTCACTTCGGCTCCTGTTCCATCCAACCTCTTTGTTGCTGCCGGTAGTGCCAACAGTTGGGAGCTGCAAATGGTCTGGTGGGTGGAGTGCAGTAAGTACTGGAATAAGCGTGTGATAGACCTGCGATCCGAGAGGGGCGGGGCTGCAGTATATATTTTCTCTCTCTGACGTGCGTGCCTGCTGTTTTTCGGGCGGGGGGGAAGGGTCTAGTACAGTAGTATGCTCAGATTCAACTTAGGAAAGAAAAATAACCGACTCTAGTTAGAAGTGGCGCCAGCACAGATTTTTGGGGTAAAACTATTTGGGAGCTGACTGCTCCCAGTGAGAAAGGGGCTTCTGTGCAGCATTTGCTGGATCAGGTTCCAGCTTTGGAGCAGAAAATCATAGGTTTTCATGATGCATTTTTTAGGAAAATGAGTTTTTTTACATGTAAAAAATGCTGCAGAAAGTTAAGATCGAGGAAAAATGTATAAATATCTGAATAAGAGTTGTATTAGCCTTCAGAAGGGGCTTCTATGCAGTATTTGCTGGATCAAGTTCCAGCTTTCGAGCAGGAAATCAGGTTTTCTTGATGCATTTTTTAGGAAAATGAGTTTTTTTACATGTAAAAATGCTGCAGAAAGTTAAGATCGAGGAAAAATTTATAAATATCTGAATAAGAGTTGTATTAGCCTTCAGAAGGGGCTTCTATGCAGTTTTTGCTGGATCAAGTTCCAGCTTTGGAGCAGGAAATCAGGTTTTCGTGATGCATTTTTTTAGGAAAAAGAGTTTTTTTACATGTAAAAAATGCTGCAGAAAGTTAAAATAGAGGAAAAATTTCTAAATATGTGAAAGCAGAGGGCAGAGGCTATTTGTCTACAGAATTATGCAGACTGGTCCCAGTGAGAAAGGGGTTTTTGTGCAGCATTTGCTTGGTCATGTTCAGCTTTGGAGCAGAAAATCATTGGTTTTTATGATGCATTTTGTTCAACTATTCCACATTAAAAATGCTGCAGAAAGTTAAAATTGAGGAAAAAAATTCTAAGTATGTGAAAAAGGTTAGTATCAGCAGTGTGGGGCAGAGGCTATTTGGCTACAGAATTGTTCAGATTGAAATGAGATTGAAGGGGGGCAGACTCAAGAAAAATGTCAGGAAGTATTTTTTCACGGAGAGAGTGGTGGATGCTTGGAATGCCCTCCCGTGGGAGGTGGTGGAAATGAAAACAGTAACGGAATTCAAACATGCGTGGGATAAGCATAAAAGAATCCTGTGCCGAAGGAATGGATCCTCAGGAGCTTAGTCAAGATCGGGAGGCGGGGCTGGTGGTAGGGAGGCGGGGATAGTGCTGGGAAGACGTATACAGTCTGTGCTAGAGCCGGTGGTGGGAAGCGGGACTGGTGGTTGGGAGGCGGGGATAGTGCTGGGCAGACTTGTACTGTCTGTGCCAGAGCTGGTGGTTGGGAGGCAGGGCTGGTGGTTGGGAGGCGAGGTTAGAGCTGAGCAGACTTATACGGTCTGTTCCAGAGCCAGTGGTTGGGAGGCGGGGCTGGTGGTTGGGAGGCAGGGCTGGTGGTTGGGAGGCGGGGATAGTGCTGGGAAGACTTATACAGTCTGTGCCAGAGCCGGTGGTGGGAAGCGGGACTGGTGGTTGGGAGGCGGGGATAGTGCTGGGCAGACTTGTACGGTCTGTGCCAGAGCTGGTGGTTGGGAGGCGAGGTTAGAGCTGGGCAGACTTATACGGTCTGTTCCAGAGCCAGTGGTTGGGAGGCGGGGCTGGTGGTTGGGAGGCGGGGCTGGTGGTTGGGAGGCGGGGATAGTGCTGGGCAGACTTATACAGTCTGTGCCCTGAAGAGCACAGGTACAAATCAAAGTAGGGTATACACAAAAAGTAGCACATATGAGTTATCTTGTTGGGAGAATCCCCTCCTTGGTGTCCTGCAGGACCCCCTGTGCATCCCGCACCCCCTCCATCACCCTGCGCGCCCTCCGCTCCCGGCAGCATGCTAAGGGGTCCGGGCTACACATTTCCCGAAGTCCCGCTCATACACCAAGGAGGTGTAGCGGTTTGTACTGTACCTGCTCCAGGAGTGCTTGGAGATCATGTATTTCTTCCTCCCTCCCCCTTGTGAAATCAATGTGTCCCTCTTTTTCTTTATTGCCATGCCCAACTTTGTCCTTTCCCTCCCCTCCCTTCTCGCCCTGTCTGAGAAAGAATCCCCGCGTTCGTCTTTTTCACTGTATCCCACCACTCCCCCAATGACTGAAATGCCCCCTGCACTGACACCTGATCTTCCAAAAACCGGCGGTACTCCTCCCGCACCTGCTCGCTACCTAACCACTTTAAATTTAGTCGCCATAACCCCCTCCCCTGGCCTCTGCGCTGGCCGCCCCCCCCCCACCTGAAGGAGGACCATGTGGTGGTCTGAAAAGTCCACGTCCACGGTTCGTGGACCCCCCAGACAAACCCCCTTCTTTACCAGGAATCTATCGATTCTACTTTTACACTGCCCTCGAAAAGAACGTGAACCCCTCCTGTTCCTCACAGAAGGCCACATGCGCGTCTACCAGCTCCGCCTCCCGCATGATCCCTGCCAGCCTCACCCCGTCATAGCCCACCTGTACCGATCGTCCCCCCACTATCCTTTTTCCGCAATATGGTGTTAAAATCTCCCCCCCAGACTACTTGGCGCGAAGTGTATAGGTAGGGCTTGATCTTCCCAAAGAGGAGCACCCTTTCCTTCTTGCTTTGGGGCCCGTACACATTCACCACCCTCAGTGCTCTATCCTCCCAAATCGCATCCACAACAAGACATCTCCCCACCCCAGCTCCACCACTCGCTGAATATTCACCCGGTGGGACTTAAATAAGATCCCCACCCCACCATACTCTCCCCCGCCAACCCCCACACCGAGGGACCCCACTTCCAGGCCCGCCTTGCCCGCCTGATCACCTCAATGGACCGCAGCCGAGTCTCCTGGAGCAGGAAGCAATCTGCTTGGACCCTCGCGAACCAGTCATACGCTAAACCCTGCTTCTTCGGAGAGGCGATGCTGGCCACATTCAGCGTGGCAAATGTCAACACTAAGCCTGCCATCCTCATTGCGAGTCACGGGTCTGCTCACTCCCACTTCTTCCTTATCTCCTGGGATACCCCCTTCTTACCCTGAAAGCAGGTCCTCTGCTATGCGGTCTACATCATCCCCTGCCAGATCCCCCTCCCCCCCCCGCAGCCGTCCTGTCTGCACCTTACCCCCCCCTCCCCCTTTCTTCCTTCCTTTCTTCTTGCTCTATCCGGACCCACCCCCTGATCCCTCCCTCTCCCCCTCTTCTCCCCCCCGCCCCCTACCTCCTCCTCCGAGTCCTCCACCTCCCCCAAGTCCTCCAAGTCCTCCAGATCCTCCTCTAGCTCCACTCTGTCCCCCCAAGCCTGCACTTGGGCCTTCACCACCTGCCCGGCCCCCTCAGCTTTCCTCTTACTCCCCTTTCCCCTCCCCCCCCCCCCTTCCCTCTTCCTCCTCCCTCACCCCTCCCCCCTCCCCCAGAGCCTTCCCGCCCTTCTTCCTACCAACCAGTACCCTCCTCCAGTTGCTTCCTCATATTTCCGTTTGCCCTCCCCAATCCCCCCTGCCGCCCCCTCTTCCTCCATTAACTCCACCTCTTCTCCTTCCCCCTGTTCTTCCTCCTCCCCCCCACCTCCCTATCCTCCTCCTCCTCCTCCACCACCTGAATTCTGTTCCCCCCCCTCTTCCCCTGCAGCGACCCCTCCCTGCCCACCCCTACTTTCCCCCCCCTCCGAAACTTCCCTTTCCTCTGTGGCACTTGTCCCCACCCCCCCCCCCCCCCCTGCTCCACTCCTGACCCAGCCCCCTGCCGCCCCCCCTCCTGCATCCCCTCCTTCTCCCCCCTTGCCCCTCCCTGCCTATCACCCCCTGCCCTATCCCCTCCTCCATTACCCCCCCTCCACGTCCCTTCCCCCACATATCCCACTCGTTATGGGCCCGCCCTAGGGCAGTTCCGATATGCATGGCCTAACCCGCCGCAGAGGTTGCACCTGATCGCGGTGCAGTCCTCTGTGGCATGCTGATCCCCGCATCTTCCACACTTACCACTGGGCATGACATGCTGAAGTGCCTAAACGAACCACATCTGAAGCACTGCCGCGGCTGCCCCTTGTAAAAGCACAGTATCCTGTCACGACCGATAAAGGCAGCCGAAGGAATGTGCTGGACCACATGGCTCTCCTGTCTCAATTTGACCAGGGCTCCCAACCTCCTGCCCAAACCCTGCTTGGATCCGGTAACTTTGCAAGTGGGGATCTCAGCTCCGCGTACCTCTGTAGCCAGTAGGCTAAATCTGCCCCAGAGATAGACTCATTTCTCACGAGCAGGGTGAGCTGCACCAGGTCCGGCTTGCTGACTGGAATGGCCCTAAGGTCCCGCCACTCCCCCTTTCCCCTCACCCCCTCGTACCTTTCCCAGAATATTTCCATCCCCCTCTGGGTCATGAAGCTCAAGTCATATTCTGGGATGTTGATGGGGTGTATACACGCGTAAAAGTCCTCGGGTATAAACCCCATCCCCATCACCAGCCTCAAGACCCGATCCCTGGAGGGCATTGCCCCCTCCCCTATCCATTTCAGCTGTACCACATTTCGCCGCTTAGGCAGCTGTCCACCCCCTGTCCCCGCTCCCCCCCCAACCCCTCCCTGGGCCCTCAAAACCACCCGATCTCCCCCCCTCCCTCCTTCCCCCTCCCTGGACTACTGCCGCAAAGGACTTGGACCCCAGCCCCCACCGCCCCCCCTCCACACTTGTTCCAGCCCTTCCCTCTGCCTCCCCCCCCTTCTGTCCCTCTGCCCCTCCCCTCATCCCTCTCCCTTCCTCAATATCCACCGCCCCCTCCCCTCACGTTGTCCCCCGTCCCCTTCCCACTCAGACAAACATCCAGCAAGTCCATAGTCAGTTCTGCGGCTTGGGCTGCCTCCAACTGATTGTCCTGCCCATCACCACTTCCTGGAACGTCCCTGCTCGTCCCTGCCACTGCAGGCTCCAGCCTCTGGGCTAATCGCCTCCTCTCCTCTGTCTCCTGGCGATACTCTGGCACCTGCCCAGTCAGGTCTGCAGCTGGCGATACCAGACTCCCTGCTCGCTCTGCCCCCGAACTCCCTCCAACCTCCGGCACCAGGGGCGAAGCCTCCGGAACTCCGCCGCTCCCCTTGGCTCCTCGCTCCCAGCCGTCCTGCTGGCAGGTCTGCTCCCCCACCCGCTGCACATCTGTTAGACTTGCCATGTCCACTTCTGTAGTCAACGAAAGTCTCTCAACAATCGGGTTACTTCCCCCTTGCTTCTGGTGCAGTCCCTCCTGCGTTCTCCCAATGGCTGGCGCTTCCCGGGGGCATGGCTTGTCTGTTCCTGATTCCGCCACAGGCTGGCTGTTAGCACCCCCCGATTTCACCTCTTGTAATGGACAGCTGGTCAAATGAGCTCCCAGCTGCTGCCCGCTCCTATTCCTCTCTCTCCGACCCCTCTCCTGTAAACCGCCAGCTACTCCATGCTCAGGGAAGACCTCCCCTGCTCCCGGACTTCGTGGGCGGGGCTTCTCCAGATGCCATGCTGCTTCGGTTTCCACTTCAGTCATTGCAGACCCGGCCAAAAATACCGGAGTCTGCCTCTGCTGACCCTTTTCCAACAGGGCCTCCTTCACGGCAACTGTCTCTGCTGTTTGCACAACTGCAGGTAAGCCCTCTGAGACTTCGACCACCACCTCTGTAGAAAACAGGCTGCTACCTGCGTCTCCCTCTGCTGCCTCCATTATCTGGAGTTTTGAAAAGTTACTGAGTTCTGTCCTCCCCTCCACAGGTAGGATCTCTACTCCAGCCCCCACCTCAGAGCCATGTCCTGCCGCTGCCTCCTTATCCTCTGGCTGCTGGGTAAGTGCTCTAGACTGTGTTGCCAACTGTCTCATGTATTTTAAAGTGGGGTCACCTCTGAACCCAGACAACTCTTTTGAGTCTAATGCTGCTGAAGACACTGAAGCTTGCTGCAACTGTAGTGTTCCTGAACCCCCAGACTGAGGTATTGAAGCCATCCTTTCTCGGTTAACAGAGAGCTCCCTCAAAGGATTCACAGAGCCCTTTTTTAACAGTTCAACAAGTGTTCTTTTTTTCCCCAACAACTTTGATATCCGGGCTTCCTCTTTAACATACATTTGTCTGTGCTCCGCTGGGGCAAATTTACACATAGTTCTTGCCATTTTCAGACGTTTTCCTAGCTCCACTACTTCTTTTTCCACCAGCTTAATTCGTCTTACAATATTTACCACACTACTTGCTGGATCATCAGGGTCATAGCTCACTTCAAGGAACTCCTCATCTGACGATCCATTCTCCTCACTCTCACTCTCAGCTGCCTCCAGCAAAGGCTTCTGGCAAACTTCCATCGCCTCTTCCTTCTCCCTTCCTTGGAAGCGCCCTTCTGGGGCCTGTACTATCTTCCTCCCCCCTCCACTGTCTTCTCGCTTACCTTCCGCAAGCTGGGCCATGGAGGGGGAAATGCTCTGGTGGCCTCCACTGGGCTGCTTCTCCCTTCGGTCCACTGGACTCCTTTCCCTTCTCCCGGTAGTCAAACCAGGGAGAGAGCCACTCCTTTCGGCCTTCTGGTCCCGGGCCCCAGGAGGCCCCATAGCCTGGGACTTTCCTGAGGCCTTCTCCCCAGGGACCCTCCTCATCTTTGGGGAGGGAGCTAGGTCTCACTCCCTTTCCACTGGAAGTCAGCAGAGCTCACTAAAACACCTCCTTCCTCCTCAGCAGACTGGATGGACCGTGCAGGCCTTTTTCTGCCGTCATCTACTATGTTACTATCTTGCTTATAATTGAACGAGAAAAACGCCCAAGTTCTGACCTAAATCGGGAGATGGACGTTTATCTCACAAAAATGAATAACGCGGTATAATCGAAAGCCGAACTTGGACGTTTTCAACTGCACTCCATCGCGGAAGTGTACAAAGTTGACGGGGGCGTGTCGGAGGCGTGGTGAAGGCGGGACTGGGGCATGGTTATCACCCGAACAGAGATGGACGCCTTTCGCTGATAATGGAAAAAAGTATGTGTTTGTAGCTAGAATTTAGGGCACTTTTCCTGGACCCTGTTTTTTCACGAATAAGGCCCCAAAAAGTGCCCTAAATGACCAGATTACCACCAGAGGGAATCGGGGATGACCTCCCCTGACTCCCCCAGTGGTCACTAACCCCCTCCCACCACAAAAAATGATGTTTCACAACTTTTATTTTCACCCTCAAATGTCATACCCACCTCCCTGGCAGCAGTATGCAGGTCCCTGAAGTAGTTGTTAGGGGGTGCAGTGGACTTCAGGCAGGTGGACCCAGGCCCATCCCCCCCTACCTGTTACAATTGTGCCGCTTAATGCTTAGTTGTCCAACCCCCCCCCCAAACCCACTGTACCCACATGTAGGTGCCCCCCTTCACCCCTTAGGGCTATAGTAATGGTGTAGACTTGTGGGCAGTGGGTTTTGAGTGGGATTTGGGGGGGCTCAACATACAAGGGAAGGGTGCTATGCACCTGGGAGCTCTTTTACCTTTTTTTTCGTTTTTGTAAGAGTGCCCACTAGGGTGCCCGGTTGGTGTCCTGGCATGTGAGAGGGACCAGTGCACTACGAATCTTGGCCCCTCCCACGAACAAATGCCTTGGATTTATTCGTTTTTGAGCTGGGCGCTTTCATTTTCCATTATTGCTGAAAAACAAAATCGCCCAGCTCACAAATTGTCGAATAAAACATGGACGTCTATTTTTTTTTTTTTAATACGGTTCGGTCCGCCCCTTCACGGACCCGTTCTCGGAGATAAACGCCCATGGAGATAGACGTTTTCGTTCGATTATGCCCCTCTATGTTACTATGTTACTATGTCCCAGTGAGAAAGGGGCTTCTGTGCAGCATTTGCTGGATCAAGTTCCACCTTTACAGCAGAAAATCATAGGTTTTCATGATGCATTTTTTAGGAAAATATGTTTTTTTACATGTAAAAAATGCTGCAGAAAGTTAAAATAGAGGAAAAATTTCTAAATATGTGAAAGCAGAGGGCAGAGGCTATTTGTCTACAGAATTATGCAGACTGGTCCCAGTGAGAAAGGGGTTTTTGTGCAGCATTTGCTTGGTCATGTTCAGCTTTGGAGCAGAAAATCATTGGTTTTTATGATGCATTTTGTTCAACTATTCCACATTAAAAATGCTGCAGAAAGTTAAAATTGAGGAAAAAAATTCTAAGTATGTGAAAAAGGTTAGTATCAGCAGTGTGGGGCAGAGGCTATTTGGCTACAGAATTGTTCAGATTGAAATGAGATTGAAGGGGGGCAGACTCAAGAAAAATGTCAGGAAGTATTTTTTCACGGAGAGAGTGGTGGATGCTTGGAATGCCCTCCCGTGGGAGGTGGTGGAAATGAAAACAGTAACGGAATTCAAACATGCGTGGGATAAGCATAAAAGAATCCTGTGCCGAAGGAATGGATCCTCAGGAGCTTAGTCAAGATCGGGAGGCGGGGCTGGTGGTAGGGAGGCGGGGATAGTGCTGGGAAGACGTATACAGTCTGTGCTAGAGCTGGTGGTGGGAAGCGGGACTGGTGGTTGGGAGGCGGGGATAGTGCTGGGCAGACTTGTACTGTCTGTGCCAGAGCTGGTGGTTGGGAGGCAGGGCTGGTGGTTGGGAGGCGAGGTTAGAGCTGAGCAGACTTATACGGTCTGTTCCAGAGCCAGTGGTTGGGAGGCGGGGCTGGTGGTTGGGAGGCAGGGCTGGTGGTTGGGAGGCGGGGATAGTGCTGGGAAGACTTATACAGTCTGTGCCAGAGCCGGTGGTGGGAAGCGGGACTGGTGGTTGGGAGGCGGGGATAGTGCTGGGCAGACTTGTACGGTCTGTGCCAGAGCTGGTGGTTGGGAGGCGAGGTTAGAGCTGGGCAGACTTATACGGTCTGTTCCAGAGCCAGTGGTTGGGAGGCGGGGCTGGTGGTTGGGAGGCGGGGCTGGTGGTTGGGAGGCGGGGATAGTGCTGGGCAGACTTATACAGTCTGTGCCCTGAAGAGCACAGGTACAAATCAAAGTAGGGTATACACAAAAAGTAGCACATATGAGTTATCTTGTTGGGCAGACTGGATGGACCGTGCAGGCCTTTTTCTGCCGTCATCTACTATGTTACTATCCTGCTTATAATTGAACGAGAAAAACGCCCAAGTTCTGACCTAAATCGGGAGATGGACGTTTATCTCACAAAAATGAATAACGCGGTATAATCGAAAGCCGAACTTGGACGTTTTCAACTGCACTCCATCGCGGAAGTGTACAAAGTTGACGGGGGCGTGTCGGAGGCATGGTGAAGGCGGGACTGGGGCATGGTTATCACCCGAACAGAGATGGACGCCTTTCGCTGATAATGGAAAAAAGTATGTGTTTGTAGCTAGAATTTAGGGCACTTTTCCTGGACCCTGTTTTTTCACGAATAAGGCCCCAAAAAGTGCCCTAAATGACCAGATTACCACCAGAGGGAATCGGGGATGACCTCCCCTGACTCCCCCAGTGGTCACTAACCCCCTCCCACCACAAAAAATGATGTTTCACAACTTTTTATTTTCACCCTCAAATGTCATACCCACCTCCCTGGCAGCAGTATGCAGGTCCCTGAAGTAGTTGTTAGGGGGTGCAGTGGACTTCAGGCAGGTGGACCCAGGCCCATCTCCCCCCTACCTGTTACAATTGTGCCGCTTAATGCTTAGTTGTCCAACCCCCCCCCAACCCACTGTACCCACATGTAGGTGCCCCCCTTCACCCCTTAGGGCTATAGTAATGGTGTAGACTTGTGGGCAGTGGGTTTTGAGGGGGATTTGGGGGGCTCAACATACAAGGGAAGGGTGCTATGCACCTGGGAGCTCTTTTACCTTTTTTTTTTGTTTTTGTAAAAGTGCCCCCTAGGGTGCCCGGTTGGTGTCCTGGCATGTGAGGGGGATCAGTGCACTACGAATCCTGGCCCCTCCCACGAACAAATGCCTTGGATTTATTCGTTTTTGAGCTGGGCGCTTTCATTTTCCATTATTGCTGAAAAACAAAAACGCCCAGCTCACAAATTGTCGAATAAAACATGGACGTCTATTTTTTTTTTTTTTAAATACGGTTCGGTCCGCCCCTTCACGGACCCGTTCTCGGAGATAAACGCCCATGGAGATAGACGTTTTCGTTCGATTATGCCCCTCTATGTTACTATGTCCCAGTGAGAAAGGGGCTTCTGTGCAGCATTTGCTGGATCAAGTTCCACCTTTACAGCAGAAAATCATAGGTTTTCATGATGCATTTTTTAGGAAAATGAGTTTTTTTACATGTAAAAAATGCTGCAGAAAGTTAAGATCGAGGAAAAAAAATTCTAAGTATGTGAAAAAGATTAGTATCAGCAGTGTGGGGCAGAGGCTATTTGGCTACAGAATTGTTCAGATTAGTCCCAGTGAGAAGGGGGCTTCTGTGCAGCATTTGCTGGATCAAGTTCCACCTATTTCTTTTTTAAGTAACATCAGGTATTGTCCTGTACCCCGAGGGTTTGCAATCTAAGGGCCAGATGCACTAAATGTAACGAGCCAGCAACGTGGTTTTTAAATCATTTATTTATAATTTTTCATTTTACAAGGATCACTTGCAAACAGTAATACAGAGATGACTGCACATTAATACAAGATAAGAAGAAAACAATCCCAACTAGATATATGGATTATATACAATCTTTCTCTTCCTTAGACCACAAAGTGAAGAAAAATAGGGAGAGTGAGATAAGACAAGGAGATCAATTAAACAGTAAAGAGAAAAAAAGAAAACATGGTATTAACCTGATTATCCCCAGATATTACTCATCTAATTCATTATTCCACATTGGTCATCTGGTTGGCTTCTTCAAGACCAAATACGGTGTATAGTCAATTCATTTCATTGAGAACATACTTATTGTCCAGATTTTAGTTAGAAATAATACATCTGATTACATTCTCTCTCTTTTAAACCAGAAATTATTTAACAATACATATACTTAAGTCTCTAATTCAAATCCCACTGATTAAAGCAATCCCAGTTTTCACAGGCTTCACTCCTTTCGAAGTAATAAGGAAATATTTCAGAGGAAAACTTTAGGAGTCATACCTGGAACTCTGGGAAAAACAATAATCTCAACATTAATCATCCACAATAACATCCACCTTATCATTCAAAGTTTCTGGTCCATTATCATTTTCAGGATCATAACCACTTCTAGCTTGTGTAGAACTTCATTTATTATATCAATTTTTCACTCTCAAAGGGTTCAGTCAAATTGTCCATGTAACTCTCCAATAAGATTATATCTGAAATAAAGTTATTTACTACCGCTGTCGGGTCCCGAAGCGCCTTCCAGATGGCATTCAATGTAACCTCCACGGAAGCCAAAAACTCCAAGGTGATTTCTCTTGAGGTGTTTAGGAGTGGTTCCGCCGATTCGGGTTCTGCTGTAAACGTCCTCCGTTTCAGCATATGCCTCTAACTCACTCCTCCACTCCTTTGGACATGGTGATTGAATAATTCGGGAGCGATGGAGTTGTTTTTCCAGGTCCAAGAGCATCGATGCCCCTTCGCCGGCGCTAAAGGACTCGCCAACCCTTTCATCTGTGGGCAGTTCGACGCGCAGCAGTCCCACACTTGCTGCTCAGGGGACAAAACACTGGCCATCAGCGGCTGACCGCCATTGTTCCCTTCCTCTCAGTTAAGGAAAGTGCAATTGCAGAGAGGGAATTTACATAAAGAAGACAAAACGTCAGAGGGCAGCTGGACCGCTGGACATACGAACTTCAGGTCACCATCTTACCACTCTCCCAACACTCTGTCTGGTTTCTCCTCAGAGGCCTGTCTGATATGGGTAACCCTTCAGCATAGTCCTCTGAGTCATTGAAACACAGAAGCCCCTCCAGCACTACAAGGTGGTGTCTCTTCGGAGGGGCAACGTGGTTTTTAAACCAGTTCTAGCCAGTCTAGTGAGCAAGTAGTAAAACGAGACATGCACAAAAGGGTTCTCCAAGCCATTTTCCTGTCACAGTAGCAGCTAACGAAAACGGAATGCAAATGATCTATAATAAGCTAATTAGTATTATAATGCGCATGCAAGGCATATGCATAGCCATTTTCTGACCCCATGCACCGTGGAAAACCTAACGGGAGGTCTGCACCTCTCGTTGGGCTGCGCGGGACCCATGCAGAGGAGGACGCCCATCGCAAAAATCAGAAGAAAAAAAACGTCCAAGTGCTCGTCAGGGACGTCCTTTCAAGTGCCTAACACTTGGACGTCCTTCACTCAAAAAAAAAAAAAAAAGGATGTCCCTGATGAGCACTTGGACGTTTTTCCCTTCAGATTTTGTGATGGGCGTCCCTTTCGATTATGCCCCTCCCGGTCTCTCTCAGCCAATCACAGCACGTCTAGCTGTCACTGGTGTCAGCTAAACGATCAGCTTGTACACAGGGCTGCTGCGTGTAATATGGAAGGTGGATGCCTATAAAAGGGGGGAGTGAAGTGACTTGCCTAGGGGTACATGGTGCGTTAGTGAGAAAAATTAGTTTAGAGCTGCGGCTCGCCTGATTCTCAATCTACAGCTGCTCAAACTACTAGGCTACGCTTACCTGGCCTGTTCCCGCACAGCTCTAAATAATTATAATAAAAAAAACTTTATAACTCACATACCTAGAACATTCTAGATGAAGAATATAAGAAACATACATAATAGTATATTACAAAACAAACAACATGAGTTCAGAGTCATACAGTTAATCATAAAATAAAGTCATCCAAATAAGTCAGATTTAAGTTACTCTTGGGTGTATTAACCTAGATATAAACATACACGCAGGAGAAAATGTTGCAGAGTTATTTATTAACAATGTTACTGTAAATATTTTTATTGTGATAAATGCTAGACTCTTCCAATCCAAGTGCCATTGTTCTTTCAGTTCCATTGTCAGGATGTCCTGTGTCTATTTATGGGAGAATGGATTTATTTGTTTTATTCTTAACATAATTCCTAGGTATTTGGTTTTGGCATCCTAGTTTTGTGTGGTTGATGAGTTAATAGTTTATTCTCCAATGTATACACCTACTTTTTCTTTTGAAATTTCAGCTCTCTTTCACCATCTTGCAACTCACAAACTTCTCTTTGGCATATTTCTGCGTCATTCCATCTCCTGGCTTAGGGTGTGTCACAGAAATGTAACCCGGTGGGTTATATTTATTTATTTTATTTTTACCTGGGCTCCCAGAGATTGTTGGTGGTCAGTGCTGTGACTCCAGAAGCAGTTCTGGACTTCCTGCATGGAGCTGCGCTGTCTGCGGCTTGCCCCAATTTATTTATTTACTAGCCTTTGAGCCCGTAAAAATGGGCTATTATAGGAAGGAGGGGTTGAAAGGCCCGCTCCCGCCGCCGAGTTCGCCGCTGCCCCCCCCCCCCCCGAGCCATCACCACCCACCTTCCACCCGGCCGGGCCCTTGCTCCGCTATTGAAACAGCGAGGGTCCGGGAATGCAGCACTGAGCTCTGCTGAGCTGCCGACATCGCCCTTCCTTCTTCTTCTATGCCTGTCCCGCCCTCGTGTGACGTAACGTCGTCGAGGGTGGGACAGGCAGAGAAGAAGAAGGAAGGGCGATGTCGGCAGCTCAGCAGAGCTCAGTGCTGCGTTCCCGGACCCTCGCTGTTTCAATAGTGGAGCGAGGGCCCGACCGGGTAGAAGGTGCGTGGCGGCGATGACTCGGGTGGGGGGAGCGTTAGACGGCAGTGTCCCTCCCTCAGAAATGCGCAGTACAGACACTCTCTGTTCCGCCCCCCGTCATCACGTATTGACGCGGGGCGGAGAAGGTCTCTACTGCGCATTTGCGAGTGAGTACGACACTCGCCTTATATATATATTGATTTTTAGCATTTCTATCCCACATTTTCCCAACAATTTGCAGGCGCAATGTGGCTTACATTTGCCGTAATGGTGGTTGCCATTTTCGGGTAACAGAATTACAAATGGTAATGTGTTAAGTTGCATGCATACATGGTAACATACATGTAACATAAGCGTGAATGCTCTGAGTGTTGGATAAAAGTCTGTAAATGTATTTAGATGTGTGTTTAAACATGTGAAAAATACACTGTATGTATAGTTTGATGGCACCAATGATTGTAAGATATTTTGATCTGATTGTATAGAAATGTTATGGGTTTTTTGTTTGAAAGTATAGCTTTTCTATTATTTCCTATGGAAAGTTATTTTTCAAAATGGAGATTGTGAAAAAATGTTAATTAGTGTCCATGAGGCAAACACCTTGTGTTCTGACACCTTATTGGCCAGCAGAGGTCAGCTGGTGATTCAGAGACCCAGTGTCCCTTGGCAACAGCTTGCCAGGAAGTGGAGGAGGGGCTGAAGATGTGTTTGGGAGAGGTCTGAGTGCATGATAGGATTTCTAGGCAAAAAAGTGTGTGAAAGTATGTTTTCCTGTGAGCTTTAAATTCCTGAATACAGGTGAAGAGAGTTGAAAGTGAAAAGTGTTGGATTTGACCAGAGAAAGAAAGTTCTAAAACTGATGTTTTTTTTGTGTGTACTGTTTAAGTACAGTGGTGGAAATAAGTATTTGATCCCTTGCTGATTTTGTAAGTTTGCCCACTGACAAAGACATGAGCAGCCCATAATTGAAGGGTAGGTTATTGGTAACAGTGAGAGATAGCACATCACAAATTAAATCCGGAAAATCACATTGTGGAAAGTATATGAATTTATTTGCATTCTGCAGAGGGAAATAAGTATTTGATCCCCCACCAACCAGTAAGAGATCTGGCCCCTACAGACCAGGTAGATGCTCCAAATCAACTCGTTACCTGCATGACAGACAGCTGTCGGCAATGGTCACCTGTATGAAAGACACCTGTCCACAGACTCAGTGAATCAGTCAGACTCTAACCTCTACAAAATGGCCAAGAGCAAGGAGCTGTCTAAGGATGTCAGGGACAAGATCATACACCTGCACAAGGCTGGAATGGGCTACAAAACCATCAGTAAGACGCTGGGCGAGAAGGAGACAACTGTTGGTGCCATAGTAAGAAAATGGAAGAAGTACAAAATGACTGTCAATCGACAAGATCTGGGGCTCCACGCAAAATCTCACCTCGTGGGTATCCTTGATCATGAGGAAGGTTAGAAATCAGCCTACAACTACAAGGGGGGAACTTGTCAATGATCTCAAGGCAGCTGGGACCACTGTCACCACGAAAACCATTGGTAACACATTACGACATAACGGATTGCAATCCTGCAGTGCCCGCAAGGTCCCCCTGCTCCGGAAGGCACATGTGACGGCCCGTCTGAAGTTTGCCAGTGAACACCTGGATGATGCCGAGAGTGATTGGGAGAAGGTGCTGTGGTCAGATGAGACAAAAATTGAGCTCTTTGGCATGAACTCAACTCGCCGTGTTTGGAGGAAGAGAAATGCTGCCTATGACCCAAAGAACACCGTCCCCACTGTCAAGCATGGAGGTGGAAATGTTATGTTTTGGGGGTGTTTCTCTGCTAAGGGCACAGGACTACTTCACCGCATCAATGGGAGAATGGATGGGGCCATGTACCGTACAATTCTGAGTGATAACCTCCTTCCCTCCGCCAGGGCCTTAAAAATGGGTCGTGGCTGGGTCTTCCAGCACGACAATGACCCAAAACATACAGCCAAGGCAACAAAGGAGTGGCTCAGGAAGAAGCACATTAGGGTCATGGAGTGGCCTAGCCAGTCACCAGACCTTAATCCCATTGAAAACTTATGGAGGGAGCTGAAGCTGCGAGTTGCCAAGCGACAGCCCAGAACTCTTAATGATTTAGAGATGATCTGCAAAGAGGAGTGGACCAAAATTCCTCCTGACATGTGTGCAAACCTCATCATCAACTACAGAAGACGTCTGACCGCTGTGCTTGCCAACAAGGGTTTTGCCACCAAGTATTAGGTCTTGTTTGCCAGAGGGATTAAATACTTATTTCCCTCTGCAGAATGCAAATAAATTCATATACTTTCCACAATGTGATTTTCCGGATTTAATTTGTGATGTGCTATCTCTCACTGTTACCAATAACCTACCCTTCAATTATGGGCTGCTCATGTCTTTGTCAGTGGGCAAACTTACAAAATCAGCAAGGAATCAAATACTTATTTCCACCACTGTATCTGAAAGGGAATTTCTGTGCCAGTGTTTAGTGCTGAAACATTGGATGCCGAAGGTGAAAGGAGTTGGATTTGAACAAGAGAAAGAAAGAACTAAACTGTTTTTTGTTTGTTTGTGTGTTGTTTAAAAGTTTTACTGTTAAGACTGTGGTGGAGAGACCCTGTGCAAGGTTGTGTGAGACAGGTTTATGCAAGTGGATTAATCCCAGTTAAAACACTAGGAAAACTGGCTTTCAAGCGTGTACCATTTTTGGCACCTTCCTCTGCACCGCCTCAGGTCTTTTTATGTTCTTAAAGACATGTGGCCTACCAAACTGGACATAAATCTTCAAGTGGGGCCTCACCAACAACTTGTGCAGGGGCATCAACACCTTCCTCTGCTGGTTACGCCTGTCTTTGCAGTGCAGCATTCATTGGATAACAGCTGCCACCTTGAGATCCTCAAACTATCACCCCAAGGTCGCTCTCCTGATCCATGTGTGTCGGTCTCTCACGCCCTAGCACCTACTCCTCTTCTGGATTTCTACACCCCACTTTGCTCTTCACATTAAATTTTAACTGCCAAACATGCCAAAGGATCATATGTGGTACCCAACAGGCATGCTATACCATTATCTTACATTTGATTTGATTTTTTTTTTTTTAATTTTAACACCTAAGGTGGTGTACAAATAGGTATACAGAAACTATAAAACAAATTGTCATTATTCCAGAATCAGAGTGTAGTAGTTTATTGCCCAACTGCTGCTAAATGTAAACAGAGGTACAAAATGGCAACTGTGCTAATTTTCTCTTTTAAGAGTTTATTATTTATGTTCATGTTTATCCATTTTTCATCATAAACAATAAAGTGATTGATGAACCCAGTTAATTTAAAACGTAAATTAGCAGGCCTGGGGAAGACCAGACTAGATACACAAGATTACTATTACCAAAAGAGTCCTAAAATACCAGCTAACCGCCCCAACCCCAAGGAACCAACCGAAGCCTCAGTGCTCCTTCCTTCCCACACGTAGCGTCTTCCTCATAGTCTTTCTTATCTGCTGGCAAGAGAGGAATGGATCTGCTCTCTCTCTTTCATAGTTAGTGGAGCAAGAGCTTACAAGAATGTACCTTTATCCAGTGGGCCATGTTTCAGGCACCAGCGGAGCTCAGTGAAAGTATCTTTGAACCTGAGTGTTGCTTCCCAAAAGACTATGTGTTGGTACCACAGGATGGGTGTACATAAGTACATAAGTAGTGCCATACTGGGAAAGACCAAAAGTCCATCTAGCCCAGCATCCTGTCACCGACAGTGGCCAATCCAGGTCAAGGGCACCTGGCACGCTCCCCAAACGTAAAAACATTCCAGACAAGTTATACCTAAAAATGCGGAATTTTTCCAAGTCCATTTAATAGCGGTCTATGGACTTGTCCTTTAGGAATCTATCTAACCCCTTTTTAAACTCCGTCAAGCTAACCGCCCGTACCACGTTCTCCGGCAACGAATTCCAGAGTCTAATTACACGTTGGGTGAAGAAAAATTTTCTCCGATTCGTTTTAAATTTACCACACTGTAGCTTCAACTCATGCCCTCTAGTCCTAGTATTTTTGGATAGCGTGAACAGTCGCTTCACATCCACCCGATCCATTCCACTCATTATTTATACACTTCTATCATATCTCCCCTCAGCCGTCTCTTCTCCAAGCTGAAAAGCCCTAGCCTTCTCAGCCTCTCTTCATAGGAAAGTCGTCCCATCCCCACTATCATTTTCGTCGCCCTTCGCTGTACCTTTTCCAATTCTACTATATCTTTTTTGAGATACGGAGACCAGTACTGAACACAATACTCCAGGTGCGGTCGTACCATGGAGCGATACAACGGCATTATAACATCCGCACACCTGGACTCCATACCCTTCCTAATAACACCCAACATTCTATTTGCTTTCCTAGCCGCAGCAGCACACTGAGCAGAAGGTTTCAGCGTATCATCGACGATGACACCCAGATCCCTTTCTTGATCCGTAACTCCTAACGCGGAACCTTGCAAGACGTAGCTATAATTCGGGTTCCTCTTACCCACATGCATCACTTTGCACTTGTCAACATTGAACTTCATCTGCCACTTGCACGCCCATTCTCCCAGTCTCGCAAGGTCCTCCTGTAATCGTTCACATTCCTCCTGCGACTTGACGACCCTGAATAATTTTGTGTCATCGGCGAATTTAATTACCTCACTAGTTATTCCCATCTCTAGGTCATTTATGAATACATTAAAAAGCAACGGATCCAGCACAGACCCCTGCGGGACCCCACTAACTACCCTCCTCCACTGAGAATACTGGCCACGCAATCCTACTCTCTGCTTCCTATCTTTCAACCAGTTCTTAATCCATAATAATACCCTACCTCCGATTCCATGACTCTGCAATTTCTTCAGGAGTCTTTCGTGCGGCACTTTGTCAAACTCCTTCTGAAAATAAATATGGTCAACAATTTGAATCTTCTGCACCTATTTACTGGTATCGTGGTCCTCACGATCTGTGCCTGCTTTTGACTTTTCAGGATAAAGATGTTTTTTTTTATAAATAAAAATTTAAAAAAAAAAAGATGTTCGAATGACTAGAAGGGAAAAAAAAAACCCCAAACCTCTAGTATAGTCCATCCAGTTTACCCAACAGGATAAACATATGGTATGAAGTGATACATCATACCTATACCTGATCTTGATTTATCCTTGCCATTTTTAGGGCATAGACTGTAGAAGTCTGCCCGGCACTGGCCTTGTTCTAAAATTTCTGAAGTTGTTGTCAAAGTACCCGAAAAGCTGTACTCCGGACCATCCAAATGTATTCAGCCTCAATCGGGGCACAGACCATAGAAATCTACTTTGGATCCGATCCTTCTAAACAGGATTCCTTTGTGTTTGTGCCACACATTTCTCTGACTTGAGTTTATGAGCAACTTTGTTTTTCTGAAGACAACTTCATCCGTAATATCCTTTACTGACAAGTTTTCCTTTCCAGTCACCTGAAAATCTCTTCACATTTACACAGATGTGACTTAGCCACCACCCAAATTTTTCAGCAGATGTGGTGTATCTGATGCTATTCCCCACTCTGCTTTTTTGAGGCTGTTGATAAAAAAAATAGTGTTACAAGAATGGTACAATGAGTTTGCTGTTTTCTGTACCATTTAGAAGTGATGGAAGTGCAAAATAATCAGATGTTAAGAGCCATTAAAACAGGCACAATATTTACCGTGAATTCAAGTAATCAGAGAAGATTTGGCTGCTGAATTCTCATACATTGTAGAGCAGCCCATTGTTCAAGATTTTCATTTGCCTCCTTGCCCTGTGGTGGCTGATCGTATAAAAAAAAAATGCACCGATTCCCACATAGAGATTTTAATTTCACTATCCTGGACCTCCTGTGGTGAGCAGAGGACTTCGTAATTTTTATTTGCTAGCTGTTTAATCCTCTCAGGAGCTTGTACCTCCTGTACTCCTAAAATAAAAAATAGAGCTGAATTCCACTCCTGTTTCTTCTCTATATCCAGTGGGGTCCAAGAGGGACATGGAATTTCAGCTGTGCGGTTCCTGTTCAAACAACTTTCACTGCTGCTTCTCTCTGCCCTTTGTAAAGCCATAACTGTAAAACCATTTCTATAGCACTACTAGACATATGCAGCACTGTACACATTATATGCAGGTACTTTCTCTGTCCCTAGAGGGCTCATAATCTACGTTTTTGTACCTGGGGCAATGGAGGGTTGCTTGCCCAGGGTCACAGGAAGCTGCAGTGGGAAAATTGGTGGGGGAGCAAGGTGGCGGCTGAATGAGCAGCACAGGAAGTCGCTCCGATCGTTGCAGTTACTCAATTCCTTGAAAAGTTATCTACTTACTTAAATTATGCCTAAAAGGAGAGGCAAACAGCGAATTGGACCCGCGATTCCTGTATTCCCTAGAACTGCAACGCTTGACCGCTTCCTTGTATCGGGAACGACTACGAGATCATCCTCGCTGCCGAGAGGAGCGGAGGGAGGTCCCTTGCTCCCTCGGCTTGATGCGGAAACAACGCTCAGTCCTGAAGTGAGGATTCCTGCTCCGATGCTGGCGATGGCGTCAACTATGGCCCAGAATACTCCGGGTGAGAAAACTCCAACGGGGTCTCCTGGCGCGGGTGCCGAAGTGGTGTCAGAGACGCCGACAAACCCCGCATCGAGGGAAGCGGGTGTGAGCGGAGGAGAAGAGGTTACTGGGGAAGTGTAATCCGTTGGGTTGGTCGTGAGCCCTTGGGCCCTGGCCGAGGCCAGCAGGGCGCTGACCCAGGCCAAGGGGAGACCGACCCACCACCGCACACCCCAGCTACACAATACCCCTTAAGCTACCCCTCCCCACAGTCCCTCAGGAAGAAGGGAAATAAGCATACAGGCGGGCCTCGCAGCCGAACCAGAACCCAATCACACACAGGGAGGGGTGAAAGATCCCAGAGGGCCCCAAGATGCCAGATACGCGCTGAACACCAGCAATAGGGCAGAGGGGGAAACAAAGGACCAGAGCGGGCCACGCCCACCAAGGGGACTAGCGCAGGACAGGGGAACTAACACAGCAACCCCCCCCCCCCACCAGGGTAGGAGCCCCAGGCAGAAGCCAGAGGAACCAGACACAAAAGGAAGGCAGAAAGCCTTTGCCTCAAACCCACTGTAGACAGAGGCACACAGAACACAAAGGGTTAAGCTTGTAGAGCCAGCAGAGAGAGAGAGTGCCATAAATCAACAAACAGAGAGAACGCTTCCCCTCCCGAGAGCGGGGCCCATCCAACAAACACACTGGCAGAGGCAGGAATACAATACACACAGTACACAAAGGGTTAAACTCACTGAGCCAGCAGGCCGGGACACTGGGAAGAGAAATCCTTAAAACAAACAAACAAAGGAGAAGGTTCTCACAGCCCAGAGCCCCTAAACAAACGAACAGCCCTAAACTAAACAAACGAGCAGCTGACCCTGATTATAGAGCTACCGGCACACACACACAGCAGCAGCTAACCCAGAGGGAAGGAAAAGAATACTCTAATACAACACAGATCCCTGTCAGAACCTAGAGCACGTACTGAGAGAAAACTATCAGGCTTTCCTGTCACCACCAAGTAAGTAACGCAAAAGCAGAGAAACTCTTCAGCTGCAGGCTAAAGTACTATCCCCTGACGTCAGCACAACCACTGGCAGCCAATCAGAAGAGACGTCCGCCCCTCCCCCTCAGCCAAACCGGCAGAATCATAACAGGAAGACCATGGAGATACAGGAGGAAACTCGGATTTTCCCTCTTTTCCTGACTTGGGAACCCCAAGTAAGTAGTTTTTGCCCTGTAAGCCTCAAGCTATTACACTAGAAAATATATGGGAGGCACTTGTGGGACTGGAAGCCTCATTTGTGCAGAAGTTTACTCAATTTACCCAGAAATGTAATTTAGATATTGGAAGCATATCTGAATTAGAGACAAAAGTAACTTCTCTGGGTAAAAGTATGGAAAATAACTCAGCTGCTGTTCAAAGCTGTCAACAGATTCAGATGAATTTGATCATCAAGGAAAATATTTTTCTACAACATAGGATTGAAATCTTAGAAAACCACCAACGATCAAATACTCTGAAACTGATAAACTTTCCTAAGCAGCTTGCTATTTCACCACTGATAACCTTTAAACAGTACTTAACTGAGAATTTAAAGATTCCAGAAAAATCTCATCCTCTGATATCCAAGATTTACTATATAGAACCTTATCGGAAAAAAGAACTGTTACAGGAGGATAAGATGGTTCCTCCAGCAGAGATATTGGACTTGAATTTGGACTTGACTCAAATAATAGAAGGAGAGAATGTGGGTTTAACAACTGCTACTCTTAAAGTATTTTTCATACTTCAGCCAGATAGAGACTGGATACTCAAGCAATATTTTCTTAATAAAAGTCAGGATTTCTTAGGTTGCCAAATTAGAATGTATCCAGACGTCTCTAGGGCGACCCAGAGAAAAAGACAGGAATTCCTTAAATTAAGGCCGAAGGTATTACAACTAGGAGCACTTTTTTGGCTGAATTTCCCATGCAAGTGTGTAATAAAACTGAATTCAGTAAAGTATGTATTTTTTGAAGCAAAGCAACTAAATACTTTTATAGAGGCTAAACTGAGAGATTCTTCGTCTCCATTTCCAATAACTGTAACAACTTCAACCCCATGATTGATTTAAAATTCCCGATTCCTCTCACCAGCCACTTTATTCCTAATTAGAAATTGCTTTTCTGATTTATTATTTTTTCCTTAAGTTAGTAGGGGCTCCCTCTGTATTGTGTACTACAGATGATAATTTAGTTTATTGTATTTGCCTGTATTGTTTTTCTTGTATAACTGGAAAAGGAACTATTATAATCATCTTTTCTATTCAAGATGTATACTTGATGTAAAAATTAAAATCTTATAAATAAAAAAAAAAAAGGAAGCTGCAGTGGGACTTGAACCCAGGTTGTCTTGATCAAAGTCCACTGCACTAACTATTAGGCTACTCCTCCATTGAAGTTTTACATCCCCCCCAAATCCCTTCTCCAGAGCACATTACATAAAAGCTAACATACAATATAACATCTTATCCCAAATATATATAATCTAGTAAAAATGATGCATCAAACAACCATGTCTTAATTTTCTTGCAAAAAAAACAATATACAATAAACTCTGGTGAATCTCTAAAGCAGGGGCGTAGCCACTGGTGGGCCTGGGCCCATCCATATCCTAGGCCCACCCAGCAGAAAACCAGCCACTAACAGTCCCGCCTCCGTTGTTGCAGCTTCAGCAGCGAAGTTATGAAGGCAACCAAAGTCTCTCCCAGCTGCACACGTCAGCAGACAACGAATCCGCAGCATCCGAAGATCCATAGCTGGGAAGATGCCATCCATTCCTCAGACTACAGCACGGGACCAGCCACATGCCCGCTAACAGCTCTTGTCAGCATTCCGATTCCGAGTTCCGCCCCTTAAGACACAAACGTCCTGTTTCCGACACAGAGAAACAGGAAGTTTGTATCCTAAGGGGCGGGAGTCAGGATGCTGCAAGCACTAATGAAGGTCCAGCAGGGTTGAAGGGGAAAGGAGCTGCTGAAGTGAACAGGAAGATAAGAGAGCTGAAGGGAGAGAGGGGGGAGGGCATGGCAGGCAGAAAATATGACCTAGATCGTGTAAGGGCACCAGAGTTGGGGAATAATCGGAGGGTGGAGAAATAAAGAGGAGATGCTAGATTGGGTGGGGGGAAGAAAAAGCTTATAGAGAAGGAATGTTAGACTTGAAGAAAGGAATGAGAGAGGATGCTACACACAGGGAGAGACTGGACAGAGAGAGGACATGCTCTGGGGGGGGGTAGAATTCTGGCCACAGGGAGGGGCAGGTCACAGAGAGGGGGTGCTGGGTATGAGGGAAGGAATGTAAGAGATCCTTGCCAGGGGGAGGGAAAGGTCACAGAGAGGGGGTGCTGGGCATGAGGGAAGGAATAGGGGAGATCCTGGCCACACTGGATCATGGGAGAGGGGGCAAGAGGAAAGAGAGAAGTGACAGGAAGATGCTGGGAGGGGGTGAAGGGTGGGGAGAAGAGAGGAAGCAGATGCTGGGCTACAAGGGTGGAGGGAGAGAGACACTGGGAAGTGTGGAACCATGTGGGACAGGCCAAGGGGGTGGCAAGGAAATGAACACAAGGAGGATGGTGATTACAGGGGAAAGAAATATGGTAATGGGGAATAGATTGAAGATGGAAGGTAATGGATGGCTGGGGAAGTAGAGAGATATGGAATAGGAGAACTAGTGGGTGAAAAGGAAATGGAAATCTGACAGGTATCTGAAAAGTAAAACAAAGGGAAAGGGGTTAGACAGGATAAAATTTGGGTGGACAGAGAGCAGAAAAGAAAAAAAAAAAGAGAAGAAAGAGCTAAAATGGAAAGCTCAATATGTCAGAGGCAAGTGAAGTGAGGGAATGGAACAAGAGAAGAGAAAAAGACAAATAGCAGCTGCTTGAAGGAGAAATAGCAGAAAGATAGGAAAGTTCAAAAGAGAAACTGGATCAACATAATGGAGAAATAAAATGACCAGACAACAAAGGTAGAAAAGGCATTTTATTTTGAATCTTAACTGAAATATGATAGCTTGAAAAATGTGCATAGCGCATGTCACTTTATTGTGTTCAGTAGAAAAAGACATACAGTGGTGGAAATAAGTATTTGATCCCTTGCTGATTTTGTAAGTTTGCCCACTGACAAAGACATGAGCAGCCCATAATTGAAGGGTAGGTTATTGGTAACAGTGAGAGATAGCACATCACAAATTAAATCCGGAAAATCACATTGTGGAAAGTATATGAATTTATTTGCATTCTGCAGAGGGAAATAAGTATTTGATCCCCCACCAACCAGTAAGAGATCTGGCCCCTACAGACCAGGTAGATGCTCCAAATCAACTCGTTACCTGCATGACAGACAGCTGTCGGCAATGGTCACCTGTATGAAAGACACCTGTCCACAGACTCAGTGAATCAGTCAGACTCTAACCTCTACAAAATGGCCAAGAGCAAGGAGCTGTCTAAGGATGTCAGGGACAAGATCATACACCTGCACAAGGCTGGAATGGGCTACAAAACCATCAGTAAGACGCTGGGCGAGAAGGAGACAACTGTTGGTGCCATAGTAAGAAAATGGAAGAAGTACAAAATGACTGTCAATCGACAAAGATCTGGGGCTCCACGCAAAATCTCACCTCGTGGGGTATCCTTGATCATGAGGAAGGTTAGAAATCAGCCTACAACTACAAGGGGGGAACTTGTCAATGATCTCAAGGCAGCTGGGACCACTGTCACCACGAAAACCATTGGTAACACATTACGACATAACGGATTGCAATCCTGCAGTGCCCGCAAGGTCCCCCTGCTCCGGAAGGCACATGTGACGGCCCGTCTGAAGTTTGCCAGTGAACACCTGGATGATGCCGAGAGTGATTGGGAGAAGGTGCTGTGGTCAGATGAGACAAAAATTGAGCTCTTTGGCATGAACTCAACTCGCCGTGTTTGGAGGAAGAGAAATGCTGCCTATGACCCAAAGAACACCGTCCCCACTGTCAAGCATGGAGGTGGAAATGTTATGTTTTGGGGGTGTTTCTCTGCTAAGGGCACAGGACTACTTCACCGCATCAATGGGAGAATGGATGGGGCCATGTACCGTACAATTCTGAGTGACAACCTCCTTCCCTCTGCCAGGGCCTTAAAAATGGGTCGTGGCTGGGTCTTCCAGCACGACAATGACCCAAAACATACAGCCAAGGCAACAAAGGAGTGGCTCAGGAAGAAGCACATTAGGGTCATGGAGTGGCCTAGCCAGTCACCAGACCTTAATCCCATTGAAAACTTATGGAGGGAGCTGAAGCTGCGAGTTGCCAAGCGACAGCCCAGAACTCTTAATGATTTAGAGATGATCTGCAAAGAGGAGTGGACCAAAATTCCTCCTGACATGTGTGCAAACCTCATCATCAACTACAGAAGACGTCTGACCGCTGTGCTTGCCAACAAGGGTTTTGCCACCAAGTATTAGGTCTTGTTTGCCAGAGGGATTAAATACTTATTTCCCTCTGCAGAATGCAAATAAATTCATATACTTTCCACAATGTGATTTTCCGGATTTAATTTGTGATGTGCTATCTCTCACTGTTACCAATAATCTACCCTTCAATTATGGGCTGCTCATGTCTTTGTCAGTGGGCAAACTTACAAAATCAGCAAGGGATCAAATACTTATTTCCACCACTGTATATTTCTATTTTTATTTCTCCACTGTTGCAGTATGGTATCCGGCTAGTTGCCACCCACCAATTCCTTCCTGGACAATTCCCTCCTAGGATGTTTCCCCAAGGTGGACAATTCCCTCCTAGGTCTGTTCCCCCCTGGCTAGTTCTTACTGGCATGTAGTTTTGGTTTTTTTGTGTTGATGTTTTGCTGGGGGGGGGGGGGGGTTCTTATGCATCATATTTTTTTATGAGGAATGTCGTTGTGTGTTGTGGATGTGTTGGTAATATTTTGTGTAATTTTTATATATAATATATTCTATGCTCTGAATTAATTTGGATTTTGGCTTATTTTAATTTTTTTGGTATGGTGTGGAGTATTAAAGGTAATATTTAAGTGTGTGTGGGGGGGGGGAGGGCATTACCCCTCTCCCCCCAAAAAAAACTATCTGGAAGAGGAAAGGGAAGGAGATAAATTTAAGACTGTGATGTTTCATGATTGTTAAGGGTGGGAATTGTCCTCCCTGGAGCAGTGGGAATTGGTTAGGTGGTAATTCTCCTAGGTGCGAACTGACCTTGAACCTGCAGTATATGCCAAGGTTCCCAGTTCAATTTTTGTCTGTTGGTGTGATTGCAATGGCAGGTGGGGAGATTGGAGGGGAGAAAGGGAGAAGAGGGAATTGGGGGGGGGCCTTCTTTATTTTCTGCCCTGGGCCCTAGCATGTCAAACACCAGTCCTGACCTTTGCTGTGTCTGGAAGGGATTCCTAAGCCCCGTGAGCTAAAGACCTCCTCTGACGGCAGCCAAAACTTCCTTCTACTAAGCTTAGCAGGCGGCGGCAACATCCTCGAGTCACCAATAACTAAGCATGCCTGGGGTGCCGGCATCAGTAGCTCAAGGAGTTGCTGCTGCTGCCTGCCAAGCTTGGTAAAAGGGAGTTCTGGTCGTCTTCAGAGGAAATCTTCAGCTGATAGTGCTTGGGGATCCTCATGAGCTAAAGTGTTTCTGTTTCTATTTTGAGTTGGGAGGTATTGGGAGAGAGATGGAGAATAGGGGGAGGAAGGGGGCGAGGCAGAGAGAACATTTTGTGCCCATCCACTTTGGGCTCAGGCCCACCCAAAATTGGCTGTCTGGCTATGCCACTGCTCTAAAGGTGAAGAATTCCTGATTTCAACTGCACAGTAATAATAAGAACCTTGACACACACTTTTATACCTAATTCCTTTGCATGATGGGAAATGCAACAACAATTTATCACGATTTTGAGTTCCAACAGATTGATTAACAAAATTTTTTTCTGGTCTTTTTACCTCCACCCCAAAGTATTATGTACCAGCCACCCACAATTTAGGATGATAAAAGACCAAGGCTACGTAAGAGAAAGTCAATCAAATTTATTACTTACCAAGTACAAATACAATTATCAGTTTCTCATGGGAGGACAGCATGGCTATGCAGAAGTATTACCTGTGTTTGTCTCTCCAACATCATACTCTAATACAGTTGCTTATATATGCTTAATTTACACAATGCTTTTAGGCAAGTCATCTGCCTCAGAGATTATCTGGTTCTCCATTCTGCCATCTGTTTCCCGTACGTTCAACTGTTTCTCTTAGGTTGCTAAACCGGCTAAACCACATTATCCTATTTACTCCTTTTTGCTCTTTCTTCAAGCTGGTTTTGCAAGCTAGGCTGTTTTATCAGATCATGAGTTTCTGAGTCTCTCAACTGGACAGCCTTTGCCCTCTTGGCCCTGCTTCATGGTGCATAACTGTGCTCATAATCTACAAAAGGAAAATGATCAGGTACATCTCCATGTAGGGTTTTAAACACCAGACGGCACAGCTGGAACTCAATCCGCAATTCCACCAGAAGCCAGTGCAAATCCCAAACCAATAGTGTCACATGATCATATTTGGCAGCTGTTTGAGAATTTAAATAGTCCAACAAAGACAGTACCACAGACTGAACTAACAGTCTGGACTGTATTAGTTTTTCTCTTCACTAGATTAGTTCTAAAAGAGAATAAACACATACTTGGAGCTGCAAAGTGGCATTATTTAAACAATCAGATTAGATCATACAAAGGATGCACCAGTTACTTCATTTCTGTAAAAAAAAAAAAAAAAAACAACTCCTTAGCTTCTGAGGAAAGGTACTGGGTGCTTTGGTGACCTGTAGGCCTAATAGAATAGTATAGACAGGTCTAAATCTGTTTTTCTCAAAATCAGCTTTATGTTCCCTCAGGAGAAAAGCAGTTTTTCCTTGTTCCTTCCTCTATAGTAGGGTGAGGAAGCATGATATTAACGATTTCATGGTTTTGTACAAAGCCCTCTCGGCTTCACCTGAAATATTGACACTTTATAAAAAAAAAAGTAGTGAAACACAGGGGAAAGAAGACCAAGGGAAATTCTTAGTAACCACTGCGTAGCCATAAGTGGTTTTGAACAAACTGAAGGCAAAAAGTCCCTGTGCAACATGGCAACTGTCAATAAAATATGAAAATTACAACACACCAAAAACTGCAAATGACAAACTTCATTCCTGTGACGTCCAGTGGTAATTCCAATTTTGCTTTTGTGTAACAGCACCTATTTTATCGTTTACCACATACCCTTGCACCTTCCTAATGTCCATACGCTCTACTGCAGTCAACTCCCTCACTCCAACAGGACTCGTTTGTGATTTACCTTAGCCAGAAGAATACTGATTCATTCAGGCCTCCTGGAACAATCTGGTTAAATAACATTAAAAAAATAGTACAGAAAAAATAAGTGATCTCATTTGGATAGGTGCAGGAATCCTTGATTATAAACATATCTAAAACAAATTTATTCCTTAATTTGAGAAAATTGAAGGTATGTATAAAATGTGCTATGTTAGAACATAAGCATTGCCATACTGGGACAGACTGACGGTCCATCAAGATCAATAACCTGTTTGCAACAGTGACCAATCTAGGTCACAGGTACCTGGCACGATCCCAAGTAAAACAGATTTTATGCTGCTTATCCCAGGAATAAGCAGTGGAATTTTCCAAGTCCATCTTAATGGCTTATGGACTTTTCTTTTAGGAAATTATCCCAACCTTTTTTAAACCCTGCTAAGTTAATTGCTTTTACTACATTTTCTGGCAACGAAGTACAGAATGTAATTACACATTGAGTGAAGAAATATGTTCTCTGATTAGTTTTAAATTTAAATTTAGTGGCTTCATAGTGTGCCCCTTAGTCCTAGTATTTCTGGAAAGAGTGAACAAGCAATTTACCTCTACCCATTCCACTCCACTCACTATCTCTAATTTCCAGTCTCTATTGTATCTCCCCTCTTCTCCCCTTCTCCCCCCCCCCCTGCATAATCCCTCCGTTTCTAGTCTGGTGTAAAACATTGTTCCTGGTATTCTCTCCAAATTTCTAAATACTGTTCATAGTCAGGTTTACATTGTTTATGATACATAGCAATCTCAAAGCGAGCCATCTCCCTCATCCTTTGTCTCCAACAGGCTAAAGCTGACTCCTCCTCTGAGGCCCAGAATTGAAGATGAGGGAGATGTAAAATCACTTTCGGTATGGTAGAGCAGGGCCGGTCTTAGCAAGTGTGGGGCCCTGTGCAGACCAATTTGGTGGGGCCCCATCCTAGCCCGCCCTGCCCTAGCCCTGCCCCCACCCCAGCTTCACCCCATTGATAAGATTATTCAATTTTTAGAAAATGTTTTATTTATGAAATTTCAAATAAAGACAAATGAAGCTAAACTTGTACAGAAAAACTGATTGAAATAATAAGCACAATGCTATCATGAACCCCCCCTCCCCAGAAATTATTCAGTTCAAGTCCACTACAGTTAGTAGTTCCAATTCTCATAATCCCGGGGGGGGGGGGGGGTGAGAGGTGCAGACACACAATCTCTCCATTGCAAAACACTATACACAAACTTGTGCAAAAACACACTCATAACCTTACCAAACCATAACAGCACTAATTCCAAGGACAGGACGAGCTACAACCTTATGTGTGGAAAGGCAGAACTGTAATTACACCAGGTTCTAAAACAGCAGTACACTACCTCGTGAAAAAAACAAAACAAAAAGGGCTGCAAATACTACACGCTAGCAGGATACTGCACCTTGATCACACATAAAAAACACATGACAATAGATATGAAGGCAAAATACTGAACTGGAAAGTTACCTCAAGAAGTCAGACTCAGCATGCAGCAATACTAGAAAAATTGAAACTTACATGCAAAATATCACAGATGCACATTTCCAAAAGCTGACATATTCCAATTAATACATTCTGAATAAAATACTTTTTTCTACCTTTGTTGTCTGATCATTTATTTCTATTCGCTTTGGTCTCAGTGTCTTCTGTTTTAAGCAGTGTCTTCTTTCCATTTGATATTTTTTCTCTCACCATGTGCACAAATCCTGTTTCCTTATGTGTCCTGTCTACCATCTGTAGCCCTGTCCCTATCCTTTCTCTAGTTTCAGCATCTGCCTTCAAAGTGTTCCGATGCAGCCCTTAAATTCAGCAATTTTCCCTCCATCCATATCCAGCATTTCTCCTGACTCCCCTCCATCCATGTGCATCTACTTTCCTCCCCTCCCCTACATCCATGTCCAGCATTACTCCTCTCTCCCTTCCCCCTCCATCCATGTGCATCTCCTTCCTTTGTCTTTCCTTCCCTCCATTCCTGCCTAACGTTTCTCCTCTCTCCCCTGCCCTCCCCTCCATGTCCAGCAATTTCTCCTCTCTCTCTCTCCCTGGGCCCTGCCCTCCCATCCATGTCCATCGATGTGCCTCTCTCCCCTTCCCTCCTCCATCTCTCCATATCCAGCAATTCTCCTCCCTCCCCCTCCATGTCCAGCAATTAATCCTCTCTCCCTGGGCCCTGTCCTCCCATCCATGTCCATCCTTGTCCATCGATGCTCCTCTCTCCCCTTCCCTCCTCCATTTATCCATATCCAGCAATTCTCCTCCCTCCCCTCCATGTCCAGCAATTAATCCTCTCTCCCTGGGCCCTGCCCTCCCATCCATGTCCATCGATCAACTCTCCCCATCCCTCCCGCACCCATGTCCACCTGCCCGCCCTCTTCTCTGTTCTGTTTCAAATCTTCTAGTAATATTTAAATTTACCTCCATTGCAGCTGCGCAGCATCAGTGAAACGCTGTCTGACATCTCTCCACCAGCCTTCCCTTCGCTTGTTCGTTCCCTCAGTGCCCTGCCTTCTTCTGACGTTATTTCCTTGAGGGCGGGGACACAGAGGGAATGAATGAGAGAAGGGAAGGTTGGAGACAGGCAGCGCTTTCACTGACGCGCAGCTGCTGCGACGTCGGAGGCTAGAGCCAGGTAAATTTAAATACTGCCGGAGTGCCGGGATGGAGCGGAGGAGGCTGACTGAGGCGCGCCGCGCGGGGCCCCCTTAAGCGCAAGGCCCTATGCGGCCGCCTCGGTCTAAGACCGGCCCTGCGGTACAGTGACACCCTAAGCAGACAAACTTTCCTGTGCTCCCAGTCGCAAGGTTTCATAATTCCACTGGATCTTTAGAGATGTCACCCTTTCTAATGAGGCCTAGAGCCTTTTTCCACAAAAAGAATGGACTAAAGTTCCCAGGAGGTATCTGTCCACAGGCCTAAGTCAGCTCTTCGTACTCTAGAAAGAAAGGCTCTATGTAGCATTTTGAACTGGGTCTCCTAGAGGCTCACCGACTTGACCAGATCAAAAAGTATTTGGAACAGCGCCATATAGTATGGGTGGTCATGGTCTGCTTCCAGATCTCGATTCCACTGCCATGAAAGCTTATCCATAGAGTTCAGGGGAAGGTTTGTTTTTAGTAAATCTATACCAGCTAAATAAACTAACCCCAAAGTCACCTAAAGGAGTTAGGGGTCCAACTTGCCCCAATGCCAAGAAGTTTGATACTTTTTCTGAAGTGCCTCCCAGAACTGACGAACCTGAAGGTATGGAAGTAAGTAGTTATCAAGGAGTTTCCACTTCTGTTGGACAGTAATGAAGGACGGAAAAAACCCTTCCCCGAGTTCCAGTATACTACCTATCATCCTACATTCCCGTCTTGCCCATTCTCTGAATGGAG
Source organism: Microcaecilia unicolor (assembly GCF_901765095.1). Classification (NCBI taxonomy): domain Eukaryota; kingdom Metazoa; phylum Chordata; class Amphibia; order Gymnophiona; family Siphonopidae; genus Microcaecilia; species Microcaecilia unicolor. The sequence goes on along the minus strand of NC_044032.1, from coordinate 353,731,573 downwards.
AAGCTCTTAGACCTGCTGGAAACTGTTTATTACCTTTGAGGCTTAGTAAAGGAGATGCCTCAGGTATTTTATGCTGTTTTTTTCCACCACCATCGCCAGGCAAGGCGCAACAGCTTCAGGGATTGCAGCTGGGATATAAAGTGTGTGTCATCTGTAGGTTTTATGATAACAGAGTGCTCCACCTCTCCATCCAGGTGTCCGGGGATCTCAATTTTCTCTATGTAATCTAGGATATTACATTTGTACATGACTTGGGAGTTTGTGATAAGAAAAATGGCCAAGTATCACATGGGCTTTTTCTACCGGGGGTATGGGCAAAGTCGCATGCCATGACTCAGGTTTGGAGCCTGCCAGCAGCAAGAGCTGTGACTTAACACAGTTTACCCGTAACCCTTAAATACGCCCAAACTCCTGAACGATCTGTAAAGCCAGACCTAGGTGATGAGGGGCACATTCCAGATAGAGAAGGATGTCATCCGCAAGAAGGCTGATCTTACATTCGTACCCTCTAAACTATATATTTTTTATGGTAGCGCACTGCCTAATTTTAATCTCCAGGGGCTATATAGCTAATAGGAACAGAAGTGAGAGTGGGCACCCCTGTCGGGTACCATATTGCAGTCCAAATTTATCAGGTGACCATTCACTAGTAATTGGGCCTATGGCGACACGTAAAGAGCCCTCACCCATGCTAGGAACTGAATATTCGTCTTTTGCTGATTAACTTTGTAACCGGAAAAATACGAAAATGTATTAATAACTTTAAAAAGTTTAGGAATGGAACCATAAGGGTCAGAAAGAAGCAGTAGTACATCATCCGCATATGCTGAACATTTAATTTCAAAATCTTTATAGACAATGCCATTTATATTTTGATTTGCCCTTATTGCTAGTAAGAGAGGCTCTAGAGCTATGTTAAAAAGGAGAGGGATCAACCTTGTCTAGTACCTCGCTTTAGAGTAATTAGATTCGACAGTGTGTTGTTTGTGATATTTTTGGCAAAGGGGTTGGCATATAAAGTTTAAATTTTATTGAGAATTTCAGAGGGACATCCAAACCATTTTAAAATTGTGAATAAATAATCCCATTCCACCCTATCAAAGGCTTTCTCTGCGTCTAAACATAAGGCTACTATCCTGCTTATAATCGAAAGAGAAAAACACTTATATTGCGACCCAAATTGGGAGATGGGTGTCTTTCTCCCGTGGGCGCCCAAATCGGTATAATCGAAAGCCGATTTTGGGCGTTTCCAACTGCAATCCGTCGCGGAAACAGGTAAAGTTGACGGGGGCGTGTCGGAGGCATGGTGAAGGCAGAACTGGGGCGTGGTTATCGGCCGAGGAGAGATGGGCATCTTTAGCTGATAATCGAAAAAAAAAGGTGTTTTACCGCGATTCTGGGTCACTTTTTTTGGACCCTTTTTTTTCACGAACAAGTCCCAAAAAAGTGCCCCAACTGCCCAGATGACCACTGGAGGGAATCGGGGATGACCTCCCTGGATTCCCCCAGTGGTCACTAACCCCCTCCCACAAAAAAAAGTCCACTTTAAAAACTTTTTTTTCCAGCCTCTATGCCAGCCTCAAATGCCGTACCCACCTCTATGACAGCAGAATGTGTTCTATCCTGTGACAGCCTTTCCCTGGTTGTGATGTGGCTCTTGGGTGAGTGTGACACCTTTTCTGTTATGCGCACTGCAGAGTCACATCAGCAATGCATTGTGGTGGGTGTAGGGTATTGGGCTCCGTGATTCCACTAGCTTGTGTTAAATGCTCACGATGTTGGTAGTTGGTAGACTCTACTCCCATGGTGCTTTTCCCCCTGCTTACTGGGTCAGAGTGTGCCCTGTTTTGTTTCCAGTAGTCCATGAGGTAGTGGCCATTTTTGTAAGCCAGTTTTAGATCCCTTTCACATGTTAGCCACATTACAGAACTTAGTTCTTCCCTTGAATGTGGCTGAAAGAGGGCATTGTACAGCATTCTGCCAGCTCTGACCTACTGCTCATCTCAGTACCAGGGAGACTCGTTGCTAGTGAGGCACAACCTCTGATCTGCAGTTAACTGTGATTAAGCGTGCTTATTCCAATAAAGGACGTTTTCGGAGAGATTAGTCTTCAGGTGTCAACTGGTGTGCCAATGTTATATAGCAGCAACAAGTCCTAGAGGCCTGCGTGTATGCAGGTCCCTGGAGCACTTTTAGTGGGTACCGCAGTGCACTTCAGCCAGGTGGACCCAGGCCCATCCCCCCCTACCTGTAACACTTGTGCTGGTAAATGGGAGGTCTCCAAAACCCACTGTACCCACATGTACCCTTCACCCCTAAGAGCTATGGTAGTGTTGTACATTTGTGGGTAGTGGGTTTTGGGGGAGGGGGGTTGGGTGCTCAGCACCCGTGGTAAGGGAGCTATGCATATGGGAGGTTTTTCTGAAGTCCACCGCACTGACCTCTAGGGTGCCCAGTTGGTGTCCTGGCATATCAGGGGGGCCAGTGTACTACGAATCCTGGCCCCTCCCATGACCAAATGGCTCGGATTAGGACGTTTTTGAGCTGGGCGTTTTTAGTTTCCATTATCGCTAAAAAAAAAACCAAACGCCCAGCTGAAAACGTCCATTTTTTCGAAAATATGGTCTGTCCCGCCTCTTCACGTACCCGTTTTCAGACATAGACGCCCATTGAGATAGGCGTTCGCATTCGATTATGCCCCTCCACAGGATCTTGACGAGAATTAGCCAAGTGAGAAATATGCAGAAACAAACGTGTATTGTCACTAATAAGTCTACCTGGCATGAATCCAACTTGGTTGGGATGTATAACTTTTGAAATAATTTTTTGATTCTGTTTGCTAAAATTTTAGCGTATAATTTATAATCAACATTTAACAGAGAAATGGGATGATAGTTAGAAACTAACAAAGGGTCTTTATTTGGTTTGGGTATAACAGTGATGATTGCTTCCGAGAATGAGCAATGTGACATTTTCAGGCGCTAAGGAATTGAAAAGCGAGAGGAGAATATGTGAGATGTCTGATTTGAATAATTTATAAAATTCTATTGGAATCCCATCTGGTCCTGGAGTTTTCTTTTTGTGAGTATCTCTAATTGCATAATGAAGCTCTAGTTCTGTGATTTCTTTCTTGAGCATTTTAATGTCTTTGTCTGACCATTTGGGGCCAACTAATGGAGAGAGAAAATCAGTAACCTTATTGTGCGTATGGAGGGACTCAGACTGATACAAATTGGAATAAAAATCATGAAAGGCTTTAGAGATGCCCTCTTTTGATGTATTGATAGTTTGATTAGACAATTTATTGGCAGGAATTTGAACTTTAAGTCGTTTCCTTGTAACATAGTTTGCTAAAAGTGGCTTGTATCTTTTTCCGCATAATATTTAGAATGTAGATCAAATATTTGCTGTCCTGCTTTGACACTGAGGAGTTTGTTTAACTTGTATTTAAGGTTATAAAGAGAATTGAGTAACAAAGGATTACCTGACTGTATATAATTAGCTTCTACGTTTTAAATTTGCGATTCTAATTCAGATATTTGGGCTTTTTCTTGTTTAGCTTTATAGGAAGCTAAAGAGATAAATTCACCTCTTAAGGCAGCTTTGAACACTTCCCAAACTGTACTAGGATTTATTGAAGTTGGAGTATTAATTTGAAAAAATTGCTTAATAAAAGATTTGAGTTTTAAGAGACCGTCTTCTTCACTGAGTAAATTGGAGGGTAACCTCCATAATGGAGATTGTCTAGGAGAAAAAGATGACCAAGACAAAGATAAGGAGACTGGAGCGTGGTCAGAAACTACTGTGGGTGAAATAGAGGAGTCTCTAACTTGTTCAACTAAAGAATTGGAGATTAGAAAGTAGTCCAGTCTGGAGAAACTTTTATGGGGCGAAGAGAAAAAAGTAAATTCTCTTGAAGTAGGATTACGTGGAGGGGCATAATTGAACGGGGACGACCATCTCTAAGGGCGACCATCTCTAAGGTCGGTGCCGTGAAGGGGCGGGGCAACCCGTATTATTGAAACAAGATGGATGTCCATCTTTCATTTCGATAAAACGGTCAGGGACGCCCAAATATCAACATTTAGGTCGACCTTAGAGATGGTTTTCAGCAATAATGGAAACTGAGGACACCCATCTAAAAAACGACCGAATCCAAGGCATTAGGTTGTGGGAGAAGCCAGCATTCGTAGTGCATTGTCCCCCTTACATGCCAGGACACCAACCGGGCACCCTAGGGGGCACTGCAGTGGACTTCATAAATTGCTCCCAGGTACATAGCTCCCTTACCTTGGGTGCTGAGCCCCCCAAAACCCACTCCCCACAACTGTACACCACTACCATAGCTCTTAGGGATGAAGGGGGACACCTACATGTGGGTGCAGTGGGTTTGTGGTGGGTTTTGGAGGGCTCCCATTTACCAGCAGCACAAGTGTAACAGTTACGGGGGGTATGGGCCTGAGTCTGCCTGCCTGAAGTACACTGTACCCATTAAAAACTGCTCCAGGGAGCTGCATACTGCTGTGATGGAGCTGGGTATGACATTTGAGACTGACATAGAGGCTGGAAAAAAATGTTTTTTAAATTTTGTTTTTTTGGGTGGGAGGGGGTTAGCACTGGGGGAGTAAGGGGAGGTCATCACCGATTCCCTCTGGTGGTCATCTGGTCAGTTTGGGCACCTTTTCGAGACTTGGTCCTGTAAAAAAAGGGATCAAGTAAAGTCGGCCAAATGCTCATCAGGGACGCCCTTCTTTTTTCCATTATTGGCCGAGGATGCCCATCTGTTAACCACACCCCGTCCCGCCTTCAGTGCACTGCCGACACCCCCCCCCCCCCCATGAACTTTGGTCGTCCCCACGATGGAAAGCAGTTGAGGACACCCAAAATCAACGACCCTGAGAGAAGGATGCCCATCTCCCGATTTGTGTCGGAAGATGGGCGCATTTCACTTTCGAAAATAAGCTTGATAATTTTCATGGATCAACAAGGTGCAACTGATCAATACATGAGTGTAGCGTGATGAGTGATTTTGAGGGTGTTAGTTTAATTTGTGAGTGTCTATCTAAAAGATAATCTGGAGGAAGATTGAAGTCTCCAGCCATAATGACAGAGACAGGATCCTGTGATTGAATTGATTGAAAAATGTTAGTGGAAAACTCTGGGGAGTCAATATTGGGAGCATAGATATTAACCAATAGTGCTTCAATATTATTGATAGAGACTTTAACAACAATCCATCTACCCTCTGGATCTATGCGTTGATCTAAAATGATTGGATGGAAGTCTTTCCTGCTTATAATCGAAAGAGAAAAACGCCTATATTGCGACCCAAATCGGGAGATGGGCGTCTTTCTCCCGTGGGTGCCCAAATCGGTATACTCGAAGCCGATTTTGGGCGTTTCCAACTGAAATCCGTCGCGGAAACGGGTAAAGTTGACGGGGGGTGTCTGAGGCGTGGTGAAGGTGGGACTGGGGTGTGGTTATCAGCTGAGGAGAGATGGGCGTCTTTAGCTGATAATCGAAAAAAAAAAGGCATTTTTACCGCGATTTTGGGTCACTTTTTTTGGACCCTTTTTTTTCACGAACAAGTCCCAAAAAAGTGCCCCAACTGCCCAGATGACCACTGGAGGGAATCGGGGATGACCTCCCCTGACTCCCCCAGTGGTCACTAACCCCCTCCCACCAAAAACACCCCACTTTAAAAACTTTTTTTCCAGCCTCTATGCCAGCCTCAAATGCCGTACCCACCTCCATGACAGCAGAAAGTGTTCTATCCTCTGACAGCCTTTCCCTGGTTCTGATGTGGCTCTCAGGTGAGTGTGACACCTTTTCTGTTATGCGCACTGCAGAGTCACATCAGCAATGCATTGTGGTGGGTGTAGGGTATTGGGCTCCGTAATTCCACTAGCTTGTGGCAAATGCTCATGATGTTGGTAGTTGGTAGACTGTACTCCCATGGTGCTTTTCCCCCTGCTAACTGGGTCAGAGGGTGTCCAGTTTTGTTTCCGGTAGTCCATGAGGTAGTGGCCATTTTTGTAAGCCAGTTTTAGATCCCTTTCATGTGTTAGCCACGTTACAGAACTTAGTTCTTACCTTGAATGTGGCTGAAAGAGGGCATTGTACAGCATTCTGCCAGCTCGGACCTACTGCTCATCTCAGTACCAGGGAGACTAGTTGCCAGTGGGCCACAACCTCTGATCTGCAGTTAACTGTGATTAAGCGTGCTTATTCCAATAAAGGATGTTTTCGGAGCGATTAGTCTTCAGGTGTAAACTGGTGTGCCAATGTTATACAACAGCAACATTAAAAGCAGGAAGCCGGCAAAAGAATCGGTTGGGCCGCTGCATGACCGAGGGGTAAAAGGGGCGATCAAGGAAGACAAAGACGTAGCGGAGAGACTGAATGAATTCTTTGCTTCGGTCTTCACGGAGGAAGATTTGGGTGGGATACCGGTGTCGGAAATGGTATTTCAAGCGGACGAGTCGGAGAAACTTACTGACTTCATGGTAAACCTGGAGGACGTAATGGGGCAGTTCGGCAAACTGAAGAGTAGCAAATCTCCTGGACCGGATGGTATTCATCCTAGAGTACTGATAGAACTGAAAAACGAGCTTGCGGAGCTACAGCTAGTGATATGCAACTTATCCTTAAAATCGAGCGTGGTACCGGAAGATTGGAGGGTGGCTAATGTAACGCCCATTTTTAAAAAAGGCTCCAGGGGAGATCCGGGAAATTATAGACCGGTGAGTCTGACGTTGGTGGCGGGGAAAATGGTAGAGGCTATTATCAAAAACAAAATTACAGAGCACATCCGAGGACATGGATTACTGAGACCAAGTCAGCATGGCTTTTGTGTGGAGAAATCTTGCCTGACCAATTTACTTCAATTCTTTGAAGGAGTGAACAAACATGTGGACAAAGGGGAGTCGGTTGATATTGTGTATCTGGATTTTCAAAAGGCGTTTGACAAGGTACCTCATGAAAGGCTACAGAGGAAATTGGAGGGTCATGGGATAGGAGGAAATGTCCTATTGTGGATTAAAAACTGGTTGAAGGATAGGAAACAGAGAGTGGGGTTAAATGGGCAGTATTCACAATGGAGAAGGGTAGTTAGTGGGGTTCCTCAGGGGTCCGTGCTAGGACCGCTGCTTTTTAATATATTTATAAATGATTTAGAGATGGGAGTAACTAGCGAGGTAATTAAATTTGCTGATGACACAAAGTTATTCAAAGTCGTTAAATCGCGACAGGATTGTGAAAAATTACAAGAGGACCTTACGAGACTGGGAGACTGGGCGGCTAAATGGCAGATGATGTTTAATGTGAGCAAGTGCAAGGTGATGCATGTGGGAAAAAAGAACCCGAATTATAGCTACGTCATGCAAGGTTCCACGTTAGGAGTTACGGACCAAGAAAGGGATCTGGGTGTCGTCGTCGATAACACACTGAAACCTTCTGCTCAGTGTGCTGCTGCGGCTAAGAAAGCGAATAGAATGTTGGGTATTATCAGGAAAGGTATGGAAAACAGGTGTGAGGATGTTATAATGCCGTTGTATCGCTCCATGGTGCGACCGCACCTTGAGTATTGTGTTCAATTCTGGTTGCCGCATCTCAAGAAAGATATAGTAGAATTGGAAAAGGTGCAGCGAAGGGCGACTAAAATGATAGCGGGGATGGGACGACTTCCATATGAAGAAAGACTAAGGAGGCTAGGGCTATACAGCTTGGAGAAGAGACGGCTGAGGGGCAGGGGCGTATCTGGACTCCGGCGGTAGGGGGGGCCAGAGCCAGAGGGAGGGGGCACATTTTAGCGCCCCCCCCCCGCCGCCCCCCCCCGCCGCCGAGCCCCCACCGCCACCAATGACTTAGTCTCTCCACCCCCCTCCCGCCGCCAACCCTCCCCCGCTGCCGTTCTTACTTTTGCTGGCGGGGGACCCCAACCCCCGCCAGCCGAGGTCTGCTTCCACCTGCCGCTGCCTTCAAACCTTCTTCTTCAGCCGGCGGGGGACCCCAAACCCCCGCCAGCCGCCCCGCGCTGTTTAAAATTCATCTTCGGCCTCCGTGGCCGTGCTGCTGGGATAGGCGGCGCTGTTGAAATCCACTTCGGAGTCTGACGTCGTTGTACGTTGTACGTGCTGCGACGTCAGACTCCGAAGTGGATTTCAACAGCGCCGCCTATCCCAGCAGCACGGCCACGGAGGCCGAAGATGAATTTTAAACAGCGCGGGGCGGCTGGCGGGGGTTTGGGGTCCCCCGCCGGCTGAAGAAGAAGTTTTGAAGGCAGCGGCAGGTGGAAGCAGACCTCGGCTGGCGGGGGTTGGGGTCCCCCGCCAGCAAAAGTAAGAACGGGCACGGGGGAGGGTTGATGGCGGTAGGGGGGGCCAGGGCAAAATCTGCGGGGGCCCAGGCCCCTGAGGCCCCACGCAGATACGCCCCTGCTGAGGGGAGACATGATAGAGGTATATAATAATGAGTGGAGTGGAACAGGTGGATGTGAAGCGTCTGTTCACGCTTTCCAAAAATACTAGGACTAGGGGGCATGCGATGAAACTACAGTGTAGTAAATTTAAAACAAATCAGAGAAAATATTTCTTCACCCAACGTGTAATTAAACTCTGGAATTCGTTGCCGGAGAAAGTGGTGAAGGCGGTTAGCTTAGCAGAGTTTAAAAAAGGGTTGGACGGTTTCCTAAAGGACAAGTCCATAAACCGCTACTAAACGGACTTGGAAAACTCCAAAATTCCAGGAATAACATGTATAGAATGTTTGTATGTTTGGGAAGCTTGCCAGGTGCCCTTGGCCTGGATTGGCCGCTGTCGTGGACAGGATGCTGGGCTCGATGGACCCTTGGTCTTTTCCCAGTATGGCATTACTTATGTACTTATGTAAGTCCTAGAGGCCTGCGTGTATGCAGGTCCCTGGAGCACGTTTAGTGGGTACCGCAGTGCACTTCAGGCAGGTGGACCCAGGCCCATTCCCCCCCTACCTGTAACACTTGTGCTGGTAAATGGGTAGTCTCCAAAACCCACTGTACCCACATGTAGGTGCCCCCTTCACCCCTAAGAGCTATGGTAGTGTTGTACATTTGTGGGTAGTGGGTTTTGTGGGAGTGGGGTTGGGTGCTCAGCACCCGTGGTAAGGGAGCTATGCATGTGGGAGGTTTTTCTGAAGTCCACCGCACTGACCTCTAGGGTGCCCAGTTGGTGTCCTGGCATATCAGGGGGGCCAGTGTGCTACGAATCCTGGCCCCTCCCATGACCAAATGGCTCGGATTAGGACGTTTTTGAGCTGGGCGTTTTTAGTTTCCATTATCGCTAAAAAAAACAAACGCCCAGCTGAAAAACGTCCATTTTTTTGAAAATACGGTTTGGTCCGCCCCTTCACGGATCCGTTCTCGGAGATAAACACCCATGGAGATAGACGTTTGCATTCGATTATGCCCCTCCATGTGAAATAAAATAGAAACCCCTTTTTTTCTGCCTTGCGCTGGGGAGTCAATTGAGGAAGAGATCCAATTACATTGTTTAATGAAATGAGAAGTATTTAGAGAATGGGTTTCCTATAAGAAAATAATATCTGGTTTTAACCTTTTAAGATACATAAGAACTTTTTTTCATTTTAATAGGGTGCCCTAGACCAGTGGTCGACAAACTCATTAGTCAACAGAGCCAAATATCAACAGTACAACGACTGAAATTTCTTTTGAGAGCCAAATTTTTTAAACTTAAACTATATAGGTAGATACATTGTTATTAACTTAATTAGGGCACTCCTAAGCTGGCCTTTGCTAAAAATGTCCTCAATCTGATTGAGGTACGTTCGCTGAGGTCGACCCCTTCCAACTCTCCCATCCACACTCGTCTTGTATACTTGTTTTGTCTATCTTTTTTCGTTCATCCTCTCTATATGTCCAAACCATCTCAACATACCTTTCTCAATCCTCGACACTACATCTTCTTTCATTCCACAACGCTCCCTAAAATTAACTTAATAAACTTTACTTAAAGTTTGAAGTCTTAGTTAAACTATAGGTACGTAGAATAAAACTTGATATCATACTTAATAACGATATTATTTATTGATTAAATTAAATTGTAAGTTATCCATAAAATTAAATCATGACAATGACTGACAAACACTAATGTGAACAATGGCCTTGCATCTCCTCAGAAAGTTTAGGTAAGTTAGGTTTGTATGTTGTTGTTTTTAATTTTAGGCACAATTCCAGGTTCTCATCAATAAGACGACTTCTCAATTTACTCTTGATAAGGTTCATGCTTGCAAATGATTGTTCGCATGAATATGTAGACCCGAATAAGGAAAGAATAGCAAACGCTAGTTTTTTCAGCTGATTATATGAGTCAGGAATACAGTTCCAGGTGTTAAAAATCAACATATCTTCCTTCTCCAGGTCTTTCAAAGCAGACCACTTGTGCTGTGAACTAAGTTCACATTTGTTTTTCTCCAATATTTCTATATCAGCACAAAGACGTTCAAATTTCGAGCTCCACAATTTGTTTTTTAAATCCTGCAATTGCATTTCAAAGTTGCCAATGTCAATATTAAAGGGAGAAAAATTTAATTCTCTTACAGTAGCATTAAGAGGTTTTTTAAGAAAGGCTAACGTCGTTTTGCTGTTTATGAATTCCTGAAACCTGTTGAGAAAAGCTTCCCTCATATTTAAAAGTGTTGTTTTGAAATAGCAAATGTCAATATCAGAATTATTTTCTTGGCGATGTTTCCACAGGCTTGGAAAGTGAATCAAAGTTTCTCTGTCAAAATCTTGAGGAAAAAGAAATAATTTGTCCCCTCCGAAGGGACACCACCTTGCAAGTGGTGGAGGGGCTTCCGTGTTTCAATGACTCAGAGGGCTATGCTGTAGGGTTACCCATATCAGACAGGCCTCTGAGGAGAAACCAGACAAAGGGTATCCCAACCTGGAGGATCCAAGATGGCGTTGAGGGAGGACGTACGCTAGTTGAGTTCCCGTTTTACACCAGAATGCCTGAAGAAGAAGGCGCGCTCCCCAGAGAATGGGGAAGAGAAAAGGCAAAGCCGTGGTGCTGTCCTCCTCGAACACGGCTGGGGTTCCCACCACTTCTCAGTCTATTTTGGAGAGATTCGGGGTCATAACGTCGGGGATATCGGTTCTTGCTTCGGGGAACAGCAAGGCTTTATTGCCGAATCTCAGTGGAGGGAGTGACTTTGAGTCCCCCTGTTGGCACGACCCCTCCAAGACCCAGAAATAGTAATGCTTCGCTATGAAGGTCAATAATGGAAATGCCCGAAGTGGGTTAGGATTTTCATGTGACCCGAGGAGGTCCTGGCGCAGCATCGACTCCGGATAATAAACCAACTGGGGGATTGGCGAGTGAGCTCTTCCCCCCGAAGATATCTGGAGCGGTTTCTGTGGAGAAATTGGACTTGGTGAAGCCAATAATGTCATAAAGGACATACTATAGGAATTTCAGCAGAATGTGAATAACTGTCTTCTTCAGGTGTTTAAAATTTTTCACTATGTGAGTTAAAGAATTTATATTAATACTTATCTAACAAAGTGGAAGTCCAAGATATAAAAAGAGACTTTGATTATGGAAATGGCTTCTCTATGAAAATTAGAAATTTGGTAATGAAGAATAGTTATTTTTCTTGTAAAAACTGGAATTTCTGGAGAACCAATTAAGGGAAAATAACTTGAGAATGATAAATTTACCTATATTATCCTATATATTAGCTACTGAATTCTTGAAGAAGTATTTCTCTGATACTTTGCTAATACCTTCTGTTAGCCACCTTTTGGTGACTAAAATTATATTTCCTTTAAAATCTTCTTTCAGAGAAAAGAGATGTGTTTAACTGACATTTTGGAAAATTCAGAAGTTATAGATAGAGTTATATTATTAGTGACTTTCGTCTTTGATTAGATAGGAATAACGTTTTGAAATTGTATTTCCGATATATGGTTGATAGATTTTTGGGTTCAAAGATGAATATATTTCCTGACACATCAAGGGAATCGTAGACTGGGAGGTGTGAAGTCTTGGCTTTTCTGCCAGGAATCATTGCCCCAGGTGGGACCTTCCTAGCACAATTCCCTTGTAAGTGTTTTATTTTCCTTATTACTTATTTGTTTGAACCTAAGAAATTATAGAGTTTGTGGAAACAGATGAAGAATCCTCTGCAGCAACTTCCTTCAGTTACCACTGTACCGGCTGCAATAACCGATTAACCTTCCTCCCTCAGAAAATGTGAAGTGTAAGATTAACCATTTTGAGTTTTTCTTATTTTCTTTAAGATTGTTTTCCTGATCTTGGATTTTCCAATTGTGGACAATTATGTAAATAAATATTGTTGAGAGAAAATGTTTTCCTTTTTATATTAATTTCTGTATTTCCTTACATTTATGTGATAATTGTGAATGTAATTAAGTAAAATGATAAATAAAATAAAAAAAAAATAATTTGTTTTCGAATGAAATAACTTCTTCTAACATCGAAAAAATTGTGTTTCCTTTCCCCTGTAGTTTACGATTAAGCTGATTTAGATGAGACGTAACATCTACCATGAAATAAAATTTTTGGATCCACTGATCGTTCGTTAGTTCTGGATAGTGAACACCCTTCTCAAGGAGAAATGCTTTAATTTCTGTTAATAAGGAAGCGAAACGTTTCAAAACGTTTCCACTTGACAACCAACGCACCTTGTTATGCAGCAGAAGATCTGCGTACTCACTCTCCATTTCAACTAAAAATTCTTTAAATTGGCGATGATTAAGAGCTTTAGCTATAATGGAGTTGATAATCTTAATCACCAATTCCATAACTTTGCAAATTTCTTCTGGAAATGTCTGCGCACAAAGCGCTTCTTGATGAATGATGCAATGGTAAGTAAGTATCTCGTGATTAATTTTTTCTTTCAAAATAGCAACAAACCCGTTTCTTACGCCAGTCATACTTTTCGCCCCGTCTGTTGAAATTGAGACAATTTTATCGAGTGGAATATGATGTTTTTCAATGCACTTAATTACAGCATTTGCTATATCCTCTCCACGTGTTTGACCTTTGAGTGGCAATAATCCTAAAAGTTCTTCTTTAGGACCTGTAGATGAAATAAATCATACAAAAAGTGAAACTTGCGCTGTATCATTTATGTCACAAGACTCGTCAACTGCTATTGATAAAGCTGAAACCAATTTAAGATCTTCGACTTGCTGGTTGGTTATATTCGAAGACATTTTGACTGTTCTATCTTTCACTGTTTTAGCAGACAATGGTAACTCTTTAATTTTTTTTTAGAATATCTGCTTTGTTCTTAAAATCCCGAAATAGCTCTTCGGATGCATTTATTTATTTATTTATTTTTAATCATTTATTTATAATTTTTTCATTTTACAAGGATCACTTGCAAAACAGTAAAACAGAGATGATTGTACATTAAAACAATATTAGAAGAAAACAATCTCAACAAGATAAATGGATTTTATACAATCTTTCTCTTTCTTAGACCACAAAATAAATAGGGAGAGTGAAACAAGACAAGGAGATCAATTTAAGCAACAGCAAACAAAGAAAACGTGGTATTAACCCGATTATCCCCAGTTATTATTTATCTAAATCATTATTCCAAATTGATCATCTGGTTGGTTTCTTCAAGACCATAACGGTGCATAGTCCATCAATTTCATTGTCCAATATTAGTGAAAGTAATACACCTGATTTAATTTTTTTTCCGTTTTAAAATCATAAATTGTTTAACAATACAAACCCTTGAATCTCCAATCCAATTCCCGCTGATTAAAGTAATCCCAGTTTCACAGGCTTCACTCCTTTTGAATTAATATATTAAGAGGAATCATTTCAGAGGAAAAAAAAACATTAGGAGTCATACCCGGAACTCTGGGAAAACAACAATCTCGATATTAATCATCTATAACAATATTCATTTTGTTCAAATTTTTCTGGTCTTTTATCATTTTCAAATCTTAACCGTTTCCTACTTCAGTAGAACTTCATTTGCTGTATATTCTCAAAGGATTCGATTAGATTATCCATGTGGCTCATTAACAAGACTATATCTGAAGCAAAGTCATTCTCTACCACCGTCAGGTCCTGGAGCACCCTCCAGATGACATTCAATGCAACCTCCACGGGAGCCAAAAACTCCAAGCTGATAACTCTTAAGGGTTTAGGAGTAGCACCGCCGACACGGGTTCAGCTGTAAACGACTTCCGTTTCAGCATACACTCCTGACTCACTCCTCCACTCCTTTGGGCATGGTGGTTAAATGATTTTTGAGCGATGAAGTTGTTTCTAGGTCCAAGAGCATCGACGCTCCTTCGTCGGCGCTAATCAAAGGACTCATCAACCCAGTCATCTATGGGCAGCTCGTCACACAGCGGTCCCACACTTGCTGCACAGGGGACAAAACGCTGGTCATCGGCGGCTGACCCCCCATTGTCCCCTTCCTCTGTTAAGGCAACTGCAATGCAGAGAGGAAATTTCAAGTGAACAAAAACAGAACTTCAGAGGACAGCTGGGCAGTTGAGTGTACGAGCTTCAGGTCACCATCTTTCCTCTCTCCCTAATTTGGGACACTCTTTGTCTGGTTTCTCCTCAGAGGCCTGTCTGATATGGGTAACCCTTCAGCATAGCCCTCTGAGTCATTGAAACACGGAAGCCCCTCCACCACTTACAAGGTGGTGTCCCTTCGGAGGGGTTCGGATGCATTTATAAAACAATTTTTTATGTATTCGCCATCTATATATGGTTTTCCTCTCTTAGCAATCTCTTGACTAACCACAAAACTTGCAATATTAACATTGTTGGAAGATTGTAAGTACATAAGTAATGCCATACTGGGAAAAGACCAAGGGTCCATCGAGCCCAGCATCTTGTCCACGACAGCGGCCAATCCAGGCCAAGGGTACCTGGCAAGCTTCCCAAACTTACAAACATTCTATACATGTTATTCCTGGAATTTTGCATCCAGTAATTAAATACAGAACTTGATTTTTCTTGACTCTTCTGAAGTTCCTCAACTGCTTTCTTCCTTGCATCACTGACAGGATATTTAGTACTAAATGACACGTGTTTAGTTGTAAAGTGTCTCTCCAAATTTGATTTCTTGTTATGCGCCAATTTTTCCTCACAAATAAGACAGGTCGGAAGGCCATTTAAGTTTTGAATAAACGCGAAAGTCTCGGTCCATTCAACTTTATTTATTTATCTATTTTTTGCATTTGTATCCCATATTTTCCCACCTCTTTGCAGGCTCAAATTCACGGTTTTCGTCTTCCGTTTTTCTTTGCTTCTTCTTTGTAGCCATGTCAAACAGGGCACCTAAAAAAATGTTTCATTTTATAATAATAAAGCCACCAACACAAAATTATTACAATTCTTAAATTGATGACAAAATTACCTGTAGAATTTGTAGCTGGTTGGAAAAATACAGGTAACTTTATGCTTTGAGTAGCTACTTTTGCCACCCGTGCGCGATTTGCGGACACGACTAGCACTAACCACTGCACAATGAGACTGCTGACTGACTGACTGGCTCACTCAACTCGTGCATGAATTGCGCGCGCCTCCCCCGCGTGTACGTCGTGGCCCCTAAATGCGCAGAATGGCAGTGAGTGGAGGGGAAAGTGTCGCTGGTGGGGGAACCTTGGAGGGGAGGCAAAGCGCTTCGGACAGAGGCAGGTGGAATTGCCAACCACAGGGGTGCGGATTTTAACTACAATTCTAGTCTTTCCTGTGGGGACACGCGCCCGGAAGTAATACATTGTAGAACACGATGCAAAGATATGACTTGACGATACGCGTTGACATTTTATCTTTCTGGAAATGTTTTCTCAATAAGTCGCTTCAGAGCACTCGCCTAAAGAGCCACACTCAAGGGGCCAAAGAGCCGCATGTGGCTCGCGAGCCGCGGTTTGCCGACCACTGCCCTAGACCATTTACATTCCATGACACTATTAATAGGAAAATCATTACTGCCGGAGGACATTGAAATTCATCAAAAAGTTTATATCAAGAATTATTATTCCACTACACAGAGAGGATAAGTAAGATAAACAATAATATGCTATGCACACTAAACCTGAGAGAGATAAGAATGGCATAAATAACTAGGGAAATAGTTCCACCTAGAGAAAAATTTGAGTGAGTGGGACTGAGAGAAAAGATGAGAGAACACTCAAAGATACCCCTGTAAAGAAAGTGAGAACAGAAGAAAAAAACAGGGAGTAAAAATTGTATATAACCACCTGAAAATGCTAGAGATTATTAGAATATCATTAGAATCATACAAAATTGTTCTTAAAAGAGACAAAATAGAAAGAGGAACTTGATAAACCAGAAATGGTAGTTATTAACATTATAATATGTGTAAACAAGAAATCTGCAAGAGTATGTATAGATATGTTTGTGACAGCTATCGTAAATATCTAGAGAAAAGATATGAGATAACAAACATATCTATCCAAAGGTACAAACTTGTGCTGTATTAAAGCGAGAAATGTTTTTTTTTAATAACACCTACCCCTAGAGAGATAAGAAAAAACATTGCAGTCATCATAAATGACAACTAAGTCATGAAAAATAATTAGATCAAATTAACAAAACCTTTTATATGAAAAACATTTATCATTCATGAAGCCTGCACGAGCTACTGGAATAGAAGAGAAGATGTTATTAACAGCGATACTAACGTGGAACCTTGCATAACGTAGCTATAATTCGGATTCCTCTTTCTCACATGCATCACTTTGCACTTGCTCACATTAAACGTCATTTGCCATTTAGACGCCCAGTCTCACAGTCTTTCAGAATCGCATTATAAATTAGTGCGAGGCTGTCAGAGGACAGAACAGTCCGTTATGCCAAAACACAGCTGAGCCGGGTATGCTAAGGAGAATCGCACCCCTTTATGGTGAAGTGTTGTGTAGATGTTAGTTCCTTGCGCTGTTGTGCCACTCTTGCCAAGTAAACATTAAACAAAAGCAGTTTTTGTTATTGGTATATCAAGTCACCAGCTTTCCAGTAAGCACAGAGTATAGCTTCCTTCACAACCCAGTTGACAAATCTAGCAATAGGCTTCAATTCTCTATCACCTCATGCTCCTATCCGATGGGCCCTTTCACATTGAAAGTGTTACAAGAAATTATTTATTTTGGGGAAAATAGCTCGAGAGCACTCGCTACTGTTTATAATTTAAGAGCAGATGCTGTATTTATAAGTTTTAGGATATTAATTTCTCCACCAATCACCAAAGGTGATAATTGCAATAAATTAAATAGATTAAGTATATATAAAAGATACCATATACTCAGAACACAAAGAGACCGTATTTTTAGCTTCAAAAAGGTTGATTTAATATACAATTGCACATGAGAGGTAGGTTTTAAGAGATCTTTACAGATAATCTGTGCATAAAATAGAACAAAAGTAGCAGGTAGGTTAACTTACAAGTCCTTGTTACAAGCATGCTGTGGTCCAGCTGATTGATGAGCACATGTTGAGGAGCAAGGCATCAGGGCTTCTGCAGTGAGTGGATCTGAGTTGCTTGCAGCTGAAGAGAATCTGAGTTGCTTGCAGTTGAAGAGAATCTCAGTTGCTTGCAGTTGAAGAGAATCTGACTCTTGGGAAACAGCTTTTGCTTTTATATCTTGCAAGCTGCAGGAGGATATGCCATGTGGATCTTTGTCCTGATTTCCTGGTTTCCACACAACCCTTGGGCATTTGCAAAGCATTGTGGTATCTTGGTCTCATGTCTGCACACGACCCCTGAGTTGGTCTCATGTCTTATGACATCACGAGACTTGCTGTCTGGATTTTGCTGGCAAATGGTCTTTTGATGTACACATTACAAGTCCTTCCTTTCTGCACATGTCTGAAAGCTGATGGGAGGGGCAGGTATACCTTTGACAAGCAAATGTCCTGTTTATGCTTTTCCTCTGAGTTCTTTGTTTTCAATGGGGTATTCAGGTGCCCACCTTAGTCATGCCTTTGTTAGGTGGGAGGGCAGAGGAAGCTCTTTTGTGTTTGTAATTAACTATCCCTGCTCCCAGAAGTTCCCAGAAAAAGGGATGGGGAGAGAGGGGCTTGAAATGAAACTATTCTCTCTGCTGCAGTGTCAAATATATATATTTAAAAGCTGCACAAATATATTGGTGTATATACCGTATCTGATAATAAACTGATACCATTACAAAAGGATGAGATGTTACAGCCTAGGCCCAAATGCGTCTGGAGCCAAGTACTAAAGAAAGAGTATAGCTCAGAGTCGAGGTGAATTTTTTGATGAATCAGGGGTTCTGGATGCCTGGCGACTTCCACATCCTCAAGAAAAAGATTTTACGTTTTATTTTACCTGTTACTGATTCTGGAAGACCTATTATTTACATTTTAGAAAGGCTTTAAAAACATTCCTGTTTTCCAGGATTAAGCACTAAACTAGAATTGGTCTTGGAGGGAATTGTTGGTAATTTCCTCTTCTTAATAATTATCATCTATTTTGGATATTACAATTGTAAAAGTGTTCTCTTTTCTATTATTAATTTCTGTACTTAATGTTTTGGGAGAACTGTTTTGTAACTCCCTTCTTGGAGAAGGCCTCTTTATTTATTTACCTCAATCCGTTTTGAATTATCTACTATAATAAAACGCTCCCTCAACGTTCTGAGGACAACGTTCGAAAGCCATCAGCACACTCCCTGTCCCACAAGGGTTCGTAAGCTCATGATGGTGAAGCCCTACAACTCACCATGTCTGTGCCCTACCCCAGACAACCTTTGCAATTTTCAGCTTCCGTACATTCACCTTAAATCAGATTTTTGACTACACTTGAGTCAACAATCCGTTACATTCTTTTTTTTCCCCTCAATTCTTATATACAATTTTCTCTTCATTTATTTCATTCCTTATTCGTATCCTCTACAAGTGACACCAAAAATTTCTATTTACCAATAGGGTCGTTCTTCCCACAGATCATGCCATTTGTGTCTCCTGGAAAACCTCCAGCTCCTAGGTAACACCCAGTCCCCCACTCGGAGTGCTCAAGACATCTGTGAGGAACCTCGACCAACATCCTCTTTTGTGTCTGGGGAGGTTACGTAAACTCCGGTGGAAGTTCTCCTTGATTAAGGATGATTCATCAGCCGGACCCAGTCTGGTCTCACTGACAAGACGATCGGAATGAGAAAAATCTCTTGTCCCAGCATTCTTTTTCAGCTCTTCAGCCTTCTCTGTGTACTCCATATCTAAGACATCCTCTTCTTCAGGATCCTTATCCAAATCTGTCTCATCCAGAAATGAGCAGTTAAAGTTTCGAAGACTTAGTTTTGCAGCTCCTTTTAGGTCATCATCTTTTCCCAGTTCTTGTGCCTCAAGCTTCCGGCGACTCTGTACCAACGCCTGCTGCCAGTCCTGTTTCTCTCTCTCACGTTCCCGAACATACTGCTGCAGCCAGTCCCGTTCACTCCGGGAACCTTCAGTGGTCTTGTTTCCTTTGCTCTCATCAAATCCTTTAGTCTTGCCAATGCAGTGAAAGAAATCCTGCTCCGCTGATGCAGCCGGTTCCTCTGTTACCATTGTCGCAGTGTTGCCCAGCATTCTCTGCATCTCTTTCTCTCCATATCCTGTAACTGGGATACTCGTTGATTTTTCCTCCTTCTCATGTCTTCCAGATTGCAGCATTTCCTTCATGCTCGTTTCCAGCACAGCTGCACTCACCTCTACTTCACTCTTCATATTAATTTTCCTGGAGGCTGATATCAAAAAAACTTCTGATTTCCTCTTAACTTGTTGGCATTTCTCACCCGATATTCTCTCCGACGTGACTGGTGATATTTGGCTCACGCTTACCTTCAGCTCCACAACACCTTCAGGTTCTTTGGGACTAGCCACATGTCTCGGAGAAATCTTTGTTAAAACCCCACCAGTCTTCACCGGCTCAAAAGTGAAGCACAAAGGATCTTTAAATAGACCTTTAAGGTGCTGAAGAATATTCATCCCTATAATTCCCGGAACAGAGATATTCTCCACCTGTCCCTCACTGAAATTATCCCTTACTATAAAAATGCAGTGTTTGGGGAGCACCTGTCCCAGACATTCTACTTTCGCCTCGATATATCCCAGCACTGGGAGTTCTGTGCCATTTACTGCCACCAAAGTCAATCGGCTGGCCTCTCTCAAGCAGTCTGCATGCTTGAAGTTTCTATAAAAGAAGCTGGCCAGCAGAGTCGACACATTAGAGCCCGTGTCAACTGTACATAGGGTTTTGACCTCTCCAATCTTCACCTTTAACAATGGGCTCGGCCCAATTGCATTCTCCCCAAGCAGTTTCTCGTCCTGGGATTCTTCCTGACTCTTTGGTATCTGTAACCGTATCACCGTCTTGGGATCACTCTCTCTTGAGGGACCTGCCACCTCCGCTCTCCCATCCCTAATCCTCTGCCCATTGCCATGAGCCCGTTGATCTTCCGGTTCCCTTCTGTCTCCTCCCGCATAAGCATGAGTCGCTCGCTCACTCTGACAATTGTGCGCTATATGCCCTGGCTCTTGGCACCTGTAGCAAATCACCTCTCCTGTAGGGGTTCTGGCAGCACTTCAACTCTGGTTATAACCTGTATAACCTCCTCCAGAGCTGGGATATCTCTGGCTGTTTCGTTCTCTCCTCTGTCTCTCCCATTCCGCTTCTTGTCCCTCACACATCTGTGCGAACATGCTGATAATCTGTTGCAACATTCCTACGGTGACAGGCTCCTCGGCTCTGCTGTGATCACCGGCGTCTTCTCGATTCCTTTGCAGGATCCTCTTAGGTGAAGCTTCCCAGGGAGCTAACCCCCTTTCCTCTCCGGCCCACCGAATGGCCGCCTGCATCAGCTCCGCAAATGGCATCACCGGGTTGTCCTCACTCCTTTTCATAATCTCACGCTTCAAGCTCTCATCCCGCAGCCCGATGACGAATTGCTCCTTCAGAGTCTCATCTGGGTTCCCCATTCTTCTCCGATCTCTCTTCATGATAGATTTGAGCTTCCCCTGCAACTTGTACGCGACGACTCTGATTGTCTCTTTTTCCCCCTGGCGGTAGTTGTAAAACTCTTGAATCTTCAACCCCAAGGCAACCTTGTCTCCATATACCTGCCTCAGTAGATCGAATATCTCATTCACTGAGCAATCTCTCGGTAGGGAATATTTGACGGTGTCCAGAGCTATACCCCTCAGATGATCTCTCACGACCTCGACCTGGTCTTCGACAGGGACCCTTAAAATCCTCATCTGAGACTTCATCTTCTCAATCCAATCCTCTACCTTCAGATCCTCAGAACCCCTGGGGAACCCATAGAAGTCTGGTACGGTTCTGTCCTGCGGAATTACTACGGTGTGGATTAAGATTTGTGGCCCTGCCCGACTTCCTGAGGCCTCTCCGTCCATTTTCTTGTTTATCTGGGAAACTAGCTGCACCCTAGAAACAAAAATTCCCAGGAAGACACAAATGCAAGACCCGGGACCCCAAAATAAATCACAGCCCTACTTCAGTAAATAAATTTTTATTTAATCAGCCAACTTTATCAGCCGATTTTCTTCAAGAGGACTTCAGGAACCTGCAATAGACCTCCCAAACCAGATATTCCCATCCAACTTTTACAATTTCACCGGCTTAGGTCCCCCAAAATCAGGAAAAATCCTGCCGACTATGCCAAAATTTGTAACTCCCCCTCACTTCTGGTGGAGATGTATGTTAGGCTCTGGGTCCTGTTCGCCTATCGTATGTAGTCGTGGCTTCGGAACCCAGCACCCAGAAGTGGAGGGAGAACAAATTCACTAACCACGTCTCGTGCCTACAAGAGACACGAGAGGAAAATAAACTAAATACAGAGATTTTTCCCAACTTTGGACAGAACTCGCCAGTTCACTTTTCAGTTGAATTAAAAGGTTTTAATAATAAAAGTTCAGCACAAATATTGTTTCTTCCCAATTTTAAGGATCTTTAAATATACACCTTGAACTTATTTTCTTAATAAAATAACATTAGCAATTCACCTTACTTAGAAACTATTCTAAAGTATACAAATATCAACAGTGCATCTTTAAAGATGGTACATTGTACTGGGGTCAGATAGCTAAATTAAACAAAATTAATCAGAATGATTCTATCTTGTTCCCCTATCTCTCACTGAGTCGTCCCTATTCTATGGGCTGGAGAGAGCTTCAGCACTGAAGTCATAATTGTTACAGTCAGAATCAGACTCTTACCTCTCATTAAACCCTCACCACTACAATCCCACTTTCACTCCTTCCCTAGACCATGCACAGCTTTAATTCTCTCTTATCTCAAACACCCTCCTTCACTTCTCATGCTCTTCTCCCACAACAACCTTTTTCCAGTCAAATCCACTTTTAAACCCCTTCTACATTAATTCTCATTTATTCTCTTACACCCCAACACCTTTCCAAATACTTTCAACACCCTACTCACACCCTCATGTGCACAGCCTGCAAAAACACAACCTGCCTCTCTCAGTGCCAAGCTTCCTCAGGCACAGGTCTCAGCAAATTCCAAGAACCTGTGTTGCTGGCCACAATGGAACTTTGGGAACACTCAGGTAATTTTATTTACTTTATTAACCTCCAGGTTACAATTAGTTGTTGCTAGCTGTACTGAATGGAAAAAAAAAGGGAATTTGCATGTCTTCTTCCTCAACCCCCCCACTTTCTTTTTAAAAGAAAAATACAAGGCTTACTATAAAGGAGGACAGGCTGAGTTCCAATACCAGACAAGTTACCCAGCTGCACCACACTCCATCCCTCCCTCTCGCCAAAATAAATAAACAACATCTAATATGCAAAATCTGCATCAAGCACTCACACCCATACAAAAAAACAAACTCGCAACCCCCCACACCAACTCTGCCATGCGCACACAGCATCTGTCTTTCACACTTACAGACACACACTCCCTCCCCAACCCCCTCAATACAGAAAGTGTAACATCTCTCTCTCACACACCCACACACACCTACAGACTCCATGAGACTCAACCCCCCCCCCAAAAGGCGCAACCTTCCTCACAAACGGCATCATACCCAAAACTGACAAATGCAAAATCAACATCTCTCTCTCACACACACACACACACATGTGCCATGCACAGACAGCAACTCTCTCACTCGCACACACACCTATGTACCTCAATCACCCCCACATACCCTATGACCCCCCAACTCCTCCACTGACACAGTCACTCTCACACACACTCTCTCAAACATACACACTCCAAGGAAAACCTTGCTAGCGCCCGTTTCATCTCTGTAAGAAACGGGCCTTATTTACTAGTTTACAATAAAAGTAGAATTCAGTCCATTCAATTCCCCTTGTCTTCTTCGCATTCAGCGTGCTGTAATCTGTAGTGCAGTTGTGTGAAAGGAGCCCTTGCAGCATTCAGTTTTGTTTAAACTAGGTAAGATTTTGGAGGGCCTGGACTCCATTCAAGCCCAGGTAAAACAGCATAGGGCGTGCCTAAGTGGTCAGCAGGATAAATTGGAGACTATTGAGAAAAACTTAAGAGAAATTCAGTCATGTCAGCTGGAATTGGTAAAACATAAGAATTTGGTACACTGAAAGGTTGAAATGATTGATAATTATAATTGGAGACTGGTAAGTCACCCATGTTATCAGCAATGGAAATAATTAAGAAACTAGTAAAACAGGCCCGTTTCTGGCAGAAATGAAACGGGCGCTAGCAAGGTTTTCCTACCCCCTTTCCACCCCACCCAGATCGTCGATACTGCCGCTCCCCCCTGTCAGTTCGCGCACCCACCCAATGTACCTGTGCAAAGACGATCAGCTGTTTTGTAGAAGCAAGACGGCACCGCGTGCAGGCAGCAGCCATTGTCTGTTGTCTCTGAAGGCGCTCCTCTCCTCTGACGTCGCTGCGCTCCTGCGGGTTCGTCCACCAGGGGCATTGACGTCAGGGTAGAGGAGGAGCGGCTTCTGAGTGTTCAGCTAATGCCTGCTTGCTGCCAGCGTTTTCTGTTTGTGTGGGTGGGCGGACGGAGAGGGGGGAGTGGCGATATGGACAACCTGGGTGGGGGTGGAAGGGTGGTGCAATGGGTGTGGAGACAATGTGGGGGGGATGGAACATTGACGGGCTCTGGGGGGCATGGCGGCAGGGGCGGAGAGAGAGTGGGGAATCGCTGGGTGGGTGGAGGGGGGGGAGAGAGTTGTGCAGGTCTTTTGAGTGGATGGGCGGACGGAGATGGGAGAGCGGCACTGGCTGTTGTGATGTTGTGGGTGGGGTGGTCGCATTCAGGACCTTGAGGTGGATGGAGTGTTGTGCGGCTGCGAGCTCGTGGGGGGGGGCGTGTCGGCAGGGGCGGAACCCCGGGGGGTGGTGGGAACTCGTGGAGATCTCCGCCCTTGTTTGT
Source organism: Microcaecilia unicolor (assembly GCF_901765095.1). Taxonomy (NCBI): domain Eukaryota; kingdom Metazoa; phylum Chordata; class Amphibia; order Gymnophiona; family Siphonopidae; genus Microcaecilia; species Microcaecilia unicolor. The sequence continues at coordinate 353,707,146 of NC_044032.1, read as the reverse complement.
CAGGACGTTGTGATGCAAGGGCGGGGCACACGACACTTCACAGTTCTGACTTCCGGTTTCCAGGCATGGGCAAACAGGATATCTCTGGCGCCTCACAGTTCCGGTTTTGAGGAGGTTTTGATGCTTCATTTAGAACGTTGGGGTTGCGAATTATGTCCGGAAGGGGCGTGGCTGAGGGCGGGTCTATGAGTGACAGTGAGTGGTGCATGAGTGAGAGTGAGTGTTGCTGACAGCCTAGACTTCAGTGTTTCCCTCCCACAGAGTGAGCTTCAGAATGTTCCAGGTGAGAATTATTATTATAGATATGAAGTTCCCCAGATACCTAAACAATCTTTTCCACCTTTGACTAGAACATTTATGTTGCAACTGGAATATGTGGGAGGCTGGGGCAGCATAGCTTCTGGATACCAGCCTATACTGTGTATTGTTCCCGCTTCTCTTCCAGGACATGATCCTCTGAACTGCCCCACCCCCTCCCCACCAACAGTAGAGGCCCCCCAATATGTACAGACTCTCTTCCCAGTGATCCCCTCAAGTCCCTGTAGACTCCCCCCGGCCTACCTTAAATTCTGTTGTAGTCCAGTAGGTGATAGGGGCAGGAGCGAACCCCACTCTCTCCTGCCCCTAGCGGCTCCTACGAAAAAATGGCTGCCATGACCTCTAGCAGTAGTTCTACAAGACTACTCCTAGAGGTTGCAGCCACCTTTTAAGCAGGAGCTGCCAGGGACAGGAGTGAGTGGGGTTCACTCCTGTCCTGATTATCCTCTGGACTACTACAGAAATTAGGGTAGGCACAGGGAACGTACTGGAACTTGGGGTTCTACTGTTGGGAGAGAGGTCAGTATAAGGGTTTAGACATATTGATTATCGGCCTCTAGCCTTCATACCTCATTGCAGCCAGCGCATGTCCAGTGAGGGATATTCTCCATGGAATTTCAGAACAAAGCAGTCTGAGTTGCCTATCTGCTTAGTTGTGACTAGGACTAGAGTCAGAGATTGACAGTCGATAATAGTTACACTTTCCCAACTAATATATAGACTGGGGTTTGTGGTGTACTTGGTAAGCCAGTGTTCAGGACTGAGAAAGGATAACAGGGTTACCTTTTATCCAGGTCTTTGATATAAGATGTGGAATTTTAATTCTTCAGTTAAGTATGCGTTGCTGGCAGATTGAACATTCAGTAGTCCAAGCAGCAGTAGGAACTGTAGTAGATCGAGTGTGATGAGTGGAAGGCATCCGAAGTGAATAGGTTTTCAGGGGGAGATTCTTCTTTCAACCTCAAACCACCTCAGTAGATTGATTCAATTTGCAACCAGGTACAAGACAGAAAAACGGGAGTCACTTGGAGAAAACGGTAGTAGTTCAGGATCAAGTAGACACTGGAACAAACAGGAATGAGGAATAGTGACAAAATGATAAGAGAAGCAAGGCCTGATAAACATCATATCCTCAGGATAAGCACACTAGAAATTGATGGTGTCTAATCAGGGACTGCTCTAGTGGGAATTTCTGGGTACGTTTTTCACCTGCTTCCCAGAGGTTATATTTCACCAACTTTATTCACATCTATGTTGCTTCTGTAGTGTCAGCTGCCATTCTCCATGTCTGTATCATATCTCCCCTATCCCTTCTTTCTCCTAGGCTATACATATACAGGTCTTCCAGTCTCTTCTCTTATGGCGCAGGCATCATATATCATTCTTGTCGCCTCTCTGGACCGTTTCTAGTCTTTTTATTTACAGTGGGGGAAATAAGTATTTGATCCCTTGCTGATTTTGTAAGTTTGCCCACTGACAAAGACATGAGCAGCCCATAATTGAAGGGTAGGTTATTGGTAACAGTGAGAGATAGCACATCACAAATTAAATCCGGAAAATCACATTGTGGAAAGTATATGAATTTATTTGCATTCTGCAGAGGGAAATAAGTATTTGATCCCCCACCAACCAGTAAGAGATCTGGCCCCTACAGACCAGGTAGATGCTCCAAATCAACTCGTTACCTGCATGACAGACAGCTGTCGGCAATGGTCACCTGTATGAAAGACACCTGTCCACAGACTCAGTGAATCAGTCAGACTCTAACCTCTACAAAATGGCCAAGAGCAAGGAGCTGTCTAAGGATGTCAGGGACAAGATCATACACCTGCACAAGGCTGGAATGGGCTACAAAACCATCAGTAAGACGCTGGGCGAGAAGGAGACAACTGTTGGTGCCATAGTAAGAAAATGGAAGAAGTACAAAATGACTGTCAATCGACAAAGATCTGGGGCTCCACGCAAAATCTCACCTCGTGGGGTATCCTTGATCATGAGGAAGGTTAGAAATCAGCCTACAACTACAAGGGGGGAACTTGTCAATGATCTCAAGGCAGCTGGGACCACTGTCACCACGAAAACCATTGGTAACACATTACGACATAACGGATTGCAATCCTGCAGTGCCCGCAAGGTCCCCCTGCTCCGGAAGGCACATGTGACGGCCCGTCTGAAGTTTGCCAGTGAACACCTGGATGATGCCGAGAGTGATTGGGAGAAGGTGCTGTGGTCAGATGAGACAAAAATTGAGCTCTTTGGCATGAACTCAACTCGCCGTGTTTGGAGGAAGAGAAATGCTGCCTATGACCCAAAGAACACCGTCCCCACTGTCAAGCATGGAGGTGGAAATGTTATGTTTTGGGGGTGTTTCTCTGCTAAGGGCACAGGACTACTTCACCGCATCAATGGGAGAATGGATGGGGCCATGTACCGTACAATTCTGAGTGACAACCTCCTTCCCTCCGCCAGGGCCTTAAAAATGGGTCGTGGCTGGGTCTTCCAGCACGACAATGACCCAAAACATACAGCCAAGGCAACAAAGGAGTGGCTCAGGAAGAAGCACATTAGGGTCATGGAGTGGCCTAGCCAGTCACCAGACCTTAATCCCATTGAAAACTTATGGAGGGAGCTGAAGATGCGAGTTGCCAAGCGACAGCCCAGAACTCTTAATGATTTAGAGATGATCTGCAAAGAGGAGTGGACCAAAATTCCTCCTGACATGTGTGCAAACCTCATCATCAACTACAGAAGACGTCTGACCGCTGTGCTTGCCAACAAGGGTTTTGCCACCAAGTATTAGGTCTTGTTTGCCAGAGGGATTAAATACTTATTTCCCTCTGCAGAATGCAAATAAATTCATATACTTTCCACAATGTGATTTTCCGGATTTAATTTGTGATGTGCTATCTCTCACTGTTACCAATAACCTACCCTTCAATTATGGGCTGCTCATGTCTTTGTCAGTGGGCAAACTTACAAAATCAGCAAGGGATCAAATACTTATTTCCCCCACTGTATTTATTTTATTGCATTTGTATCCCACATTTTCCCACCTTTTTGCGGGCTCAGTGTGGCTTACAATAAGATATGAATAATAGAAATACATTTGTTACAACTTGGTTATGGAATACATTGTGCAGAGTTGTGCGAGACATTCGGATATCGTTAGGAATATAACAATGGGACATCAACATATAGGAAGGAGACAGTGGGACAATGGATTGCGGGATGAGGGATCGGAAGTGGATGTATGTTGCATTGATGAACAGTGAGTATGGACTCTATGTGTTTTGGTTCTTTCCGTAAGTTTGTTCAAACAGGTGAGTCTTCAGTAGCAAGATACAGCCTCCAAAACTGAACACAGTACTCCAGGTGGGGCCTCACCAACAACTTGTACAGGGACATCAACACCTCCTGTCTTCTGCTGGTTATGACTCTCGCTATACAACCTAGCATCCTTCTGGCTAAGGCCACTGTTCCTTTGCCTTCATATCCTTAGATACTATCACCCCAAGGTCCCTCTTCTTGTCTGTGCATATCAGCCATAACACCACCTAGCATAATATGGATGTTTCTCTGCTGCCACACAGATGTCCATGTCCCTTGTTTTGCCCTGTTCATTGTTTGGACATTTCAGTTTGTAAAATAGAGGCTTATGCAGGACATAGCCCGAACTTAGACGTCCATTTTCTCGTATTTTAGAGCAGACTGTAGGTTACAGCAGATCCTGTTCTAAAATACATGCGCCATGGACCTTCATATCTGACTTGGCTTTGCCCTGAAGACTCTGCTTCAGCCGCGGCCCTGTGTCATAGAGGTTACCTTTTGTCCCATACTTCTCGCCCAGTTGGCCGCAGAGGTAGTGTTGGCCTACTACTTTCACCCTCCTGTAGACTTCAACCTCTTCTTCTACCTCAGTCTTACTGCTTTTCTTCCTTTGAAGTCCACTCCATCCGTCTCTTCACTCCACTGCCTTTCTGAGTAGCAGGTATTTATTGACCCCCTAATAAGTCTCTTTCTTCCTTTCTCACAGACTTTGACGCCTGGCTTTCCTTCTTTCTTGAACCTTCATCTCTTTCCCTCATTCATAGGGATTGTAACATTCATGCTAATGATGCCTCTGACTCTTATGCTTCTCAGTTTCTTGCTTTACATCCTCTTTCAATCTTCAACTGTGCTCCACCACCCCCACTCACCAGAACAGCCACTGCCTTGATCTTATCTTCTTCTCAAACTGTTCACACTCCAGTTTATGCGCCTCAGGTCTTCCCCTCTCTGACCATGATCTGATAACTTTAAACATCCTCCACCCCAGTCCCGTCCAATCTCAACCAATACATTTCGGAATCTTCAGGCTATTGACCCTTCTACTCTGTCCTCCGGTGTGTCAAATCTCTTCTCAACCACTATGTTATCCAAGTCTGTCAATGAGGCTCTCTCTTCCTATAATACTACTCTCTCCTCTGCTCTGGATACTCTCGCTCTTCCCATTCCCCATTGTATAAGGAGTACCACACCCCAACCTTGGCTGACCTCTAGAATCTGCTTCCTACGTTCCTGTGCCCATTCTGACTTCATACATTTAAAATTCTGGCTGACCTCCTTCCAGTCTGCTCTTTCATGTGCCAAACAGGACTACTACATCCAGTTGACAAATTCTTTTGACTCAAATCCTCAACGACTCTTTGCCACACTGAACTCTCTCCTCAAAGTGCCTCAAAGTATAAGCTTTTTTGAGCAGGGTCTCTTCATGTCCAGTGTACATCGTTGTGAATGTCTAGTAGCGCTTTAGAAATGATAAATAGTAATAGTAGTAATACATAGAGACTTGGATTTCCTTTCTAAAATTCTGTTCCACATGTACAGTCCACTGTGGTGATGGGTTATTATCCCTCCCATCTTCAGATCTCACAATTTAGTGTTGCTCCAGGACTAAATTATCAACATAAATTCATTCTTCACAGTTGAACGTAAGTTGTGAGCTTCTGCAATGAAGGTAAAATTGTAAGTTAAAAGTACTTTTTTATGTTTTGTTTTAATCTTAGCAACTGCTTTATCAGCTTTTTTGTTCTTCAGTTGTCTTACTAATAATTGTATAGGTTTATTGCCTTGCTTATTATAAAAGAATTAGATACATTACATAGACCATCACCTCACCATACAACCCTCACTGAATTGATGTTTGTTCATAATGAAATTAATGCTATACAATCTGCTCATGTAGCCTGTTTCATGCAATTAATGAAACAAATCTCTTTGTCATTTACAGATAGAAACCTACAATAACTACTTTTCATTACAGCTTTAGCTGCATCCCATGTGGCAAAAGCTTCTTGTTCCCCTGTGTGGTTAAAAACAAAAAAATAGCCATCCTGAGTCAGATCAGTGGTCCATTGAGCCCAGCATCCTGCTTCCAACAGTGGTCAATTCAGGTCACAAGTACCTGACAGAACCCCAAATAGTAGCAAGATTCATGCTGCAGATCCCAGGGAGAAGCAGTGGCTTTCCTCATGTCTATATCAATAGCAGTCTATGGACTTTTTTTCCAGGAACTTGTCCAAACCCTTTTTAAACCCATCTATACTGACTGTTGTTACCACATCCTCTGACAATGAGTTCCAGAACTTCTTTGTTGAGTGAAAAAAATATTTCCTCCTGTTCATTTTAAAAGCAGTACCATGTTACTTCATTGAGTGTCCCCTAGTCTGTACTTTTTGAGAATACCCGTTCTACACCACTCACTATTTTGTACACCTCTATCCTTTCCCTTCAGCCATATCTTTTCCAAGATGGAGTCCTAACCTCTTGAGCCTTTCCTCATGTGAGAGGACATTCATTCCTTTATCATTTTGGTCGCTCTTCTTCGAACCTTTTCTAATTCTGCTATATCAAGATACGGTGACCAGAAATGCACACAACAAGGTCAACAAGGTGTGATTGCACCATGGAGTGATATTGAGGTATTATAGGTATTTTCTATCCCTTTCCTAATAATTCCTAGCATTTTGTTTGCTTTTTTGGCCACTGCCACACACTGGTGCTTATTTTGCATTTGTCCACATTAAATCTCATCTGCTATTTGGATGCCCAGTCTTCCAACTTCCTAAGGTCTTCCTTCAAATTTTCATAATCCGCATGCATTTTAACAACTTTGAATAATTATGTGTTGCCTGCAAATGTAATCACCTCATTTGCTCCTATTTCCAGATCATTAGTAAATATGTTAAATAGACTTCTAGTCGGGGTCACAATTTTGTTCTAGGCTGCGTTTGGTTTGCTATTCGCTAAAACACTTACAAATTCTATTAAATATTATAGAAAAAATTATACAAGAATGAGAGAGAATTAAAAGTCTTTTTAATTACTCACCCACCATCACAGCATCAGACATCAGTTTCAAGTTATAACAAACTTATAAAATCTAACATTAGTACCTCTGGTAATTATAAGTAATTAGACTAATTAGATAAAGAAGAGAGAAAGGAGGAAGAAGTTTGTTCCTCATACAAAGGTCACAGAACAGAGAGAAAACAGAAAATAAATGAAAGAAAGATTCATAGTTATAGAGAATTAGTTTCTATCAAGGGGGGAAGTAAACCCCCCTCGGGAAAAACCATAGGCCATTGGACAGATCTGAAACTCTCTCTCCAAGCCTAGTTTTTCAGAGTTCCTTTGTCTGCAGCGTGGTTTTATAGGCTGTTGTGAGCATCAACCTCTCCTCTACCCTGGACCAATCATAGGTGCCGCATATAGGCTGGAGACTTGTAATTGGGATTTTCATATGTGCTGGAAGCTTGCAATTGTTCCTTGCCATAGCTGTAACTCACTTTTGTAACAGGATATACCAGGTATCTGAATTTCCTTAGCAACATGAGACCCCATCAGAGCATTTGACCAGCCAGAAATTCCTTCATGTGGCCAGGGCCGGTCTTAGGAAGTGTGGGGCCCTGTGCAGACCAATTTGGTGGGGCCCATCCAAGCCCCGCCCACCCTAACCCCGCCCCCACCCTAGCTCCACCCCCTTGATAAATAAAAATGTTTCTAAAAATTGAATAATCTTATGAAATTTCAAATAAAGACAAATGAAGCTAAACTTGTACAGAAAAACAGATTGAAATAATAAGCACAATGCTATCATGAACCCCCCTCCCCAGAAATTATTCAGTTCAAGTCCACTACAATTAGTAGTTCCAATTCTCATAACAAAGGAGAATAAAGGAAAAATATTAATTAAGAAAAGATCCAGTCCTTTCAAATTCTCCTATTAACTCTGTAACCCATCAAACCAGAGAGGCAACAGAGATCCCCAATCCCAAGTAGCCAAAAAAGATGTAAGTAAGTGCATAGGTTCCTATTAAAGACAAAACCACAACCCCACCCTCTCTGCACACTGCTCCTGAGAAGAAAAGAGTCAAAAGGGTCCACCGTCTGTCTGCTCAGAGTTCTAACAGGGGCTGTCCTCCCTTCCGATTCCCAAATCCCAATTGTGAGAGGAAATATACCAACTGAAACAGAAGTCTCTGCTGACCTACAAAATGTTAAAACAACAAAACAATACTTATAAAGTAACCTTTCTTGCTCTGTCTTCTGCAAAGGCTCTCAATATTTTGTTGAACTTTAATTTTTTAGCTTCTTCACTTTCTATGGATAATATTGCAAGGCTGTTCAGTCTATCTTGGAGCATGTTTGACTTTAGATATGATTTGATCAATTTTAATTTGGAAAAGCTCCTTTCCCCTGATGCCACTGTGACTGGAATAGTCAAAAATATGCGTAGAGTAATAAAAAAGTGTGGAAATCCAGTCGCTCTCTCATTCACTGCAGGGAATTCCAATATTTTCAATGGCTTTCCAAAAGACGAAGAAGGAAGAATTGGCTTTAGTGCTTCCATTTCCTCAACCAGCATATGACCATCTAAATCTGAATTGACATCATCATCATTTTCCTGAATGAGTTTGACATCAGTTAGTGCAATTTCCAATTCCGTAGCATATTTTTGTAATTCCTGTTTTGGAATTTGTTGAAATGTACTTAAAAAGCCAAATAAATCAACATTTTTTTTCAGTTGCTTAAACCATGGCTCCAAAGACTGCATAGCTTTGTCTAAGACTTGGTTGAAGCAATTTACCTTGTAAGCTTCCTTGGGATCGGTAATGGGATTATCAGCAGACTCATAAATAAAGTGTCGTTTTCTTTTTCACAGACAGTTTGTGTGGAATTCTGGAGTTACCTCCAAGTCATTTGCAAGCTCAGTTGCACCAACCAAACTTGTTCAAAGCCAGTTTCTCTATACTGTTTCAGCCATTGCAAGAGCTTTTCAAATGAAGAAAGAGCTGTGGCAAGATCTACTGTTTTACTCTGTAGCTCTTTGCTGACAAAATTAACTTGAAACAACAAGTCATACCAGAAAACCAAAGAAACAATGAATTTGTAATCTTTCATTTGGTTAGCTAATGATTCAGCTTCACTCCTTGCCTGTGCGTCCTCTGATGCTTCAGCTATTTCTATCAGTGCATCATAGAAATTGCCAGCTTGATACCTTACAGCCCTTACACTTTGTATTCGACACTTCCACCTTGTGTCAGAGAGAGGCTTTGCAGTAAGACTCCTCACATGCTTGTGAAAAACTGCCCACCTCTTCGTGGACAATATAATTGACAAAACAAACAATTGTGCCTGCGCTCTGTCGAGCATCAAAGATATAACAAAATGTTTAAACACACATGAATACAAGTGTATTGTTGCTTATTCAGCTTGTTGAAAGTGGAGTAGTCTCATATATAACACACGATAAAAATTGTTTGATTTTTCACCCAATAACTGGGTGTATTATCAGTGTGTATTGTCTAATCATTGACTTAGCCTCCACCAACCTTTACTAATCTTATATGTAAAGATACCTTTCTATTTTTCTATATGCTATCATCTAATTTTATGCAGCACTTAGCTTGAACAAGTTGGTGCTCTTAAAACCCCGACAGGTCCCCGTTTCGTGGCTACTTTTTCAAGGGGGAGTCACCAGTTCAAGTAGCTGTCTCGAGTGCATCTGCAGCATTACTTTGTCTCTCTCAAAATTTACCATCAGACACGTATCTAATTATCAAGGACATTTGCTCTTGATGGCTGATATCTGGAGTGCAATCAAGAATTACAGCAAAATACTTTGCTGCTTTTATTTGATGAATTATGTTATCCAGAACTGCATTTCCCATGATTCGGATTAGCTCATTTTGAAAATGTTTGCCAAGGTAGTGATCATGAATTTCTTTAAAGGAAATTCTTCGAAGATGCTCTTGAATTACTGGGTCAAATTTTCCCAACAATTCTATAAATCCCAGAAAGTTGCCATTGTGTGAACTTCCTAACTGTTCAAGAGAGGCACGAAATGCCAAAATTACGCTCTGATAAAAACTGAACTAGAGCTACTAGTCTTTCCATAACTTGGTGCCATCGCTTTTCTTCTTTATTCATCAGTTTCTATTGAACCTTGTCAAGAGTTTCTTCAGCACTGAGTCGTCTCTGAAGTTCAGTGCAATTTAGCATTGCCACTAAATGTCCTTTTGATTTTTCATGTTCTGCCAATCGTATATTGACATTGGACCACTGGTTGAATCCAGTACTAGTCAAGGCACTTCACATCATTTCCAAAAATGCGACAATAAAAACAAAATATCTTGTTTGCTGACATGGAGTATATCACCCATGGGCGATGAATGATTTCACCATTTGGAAGCTTTCTTTTGCAATGGGCTTTTGAGAAATGCCTTCCATTTTTGTTGCAAGGAAATTCTTCCAAAAGAATTTTAGGTGGTCCTTCAGATGATGGTCAATTCTTTCTGGCCAGGTGGCTGGATCATCTGATATGGTTAGACTTTCAAGGCTTTTAGGGTTTTCATAATCTGCCACTGAAATGTTCAAACTTTCATTTTCCTAAAAGTGTTCTTGTTCTGGACAATCTTGATCCTTCATGTCATGGGTTTCTTTGGTCTCTCTGCTTTGACTAGTAGTTGCATGTTCAGACTGAGGTACTTCTGTGTCATCATTTGTTTCTTGGGATTTTCTATTGCTTTCTGTCAGCTCTGGCAAAACACCTTCTTCTCTACTAGCAACACTTTCATATCCCTGGCCTGCCACTTCAAATGTCTCCAAGTTGGCTCTTCTGAAATACTTATTTAGAGCACCTTTTTGCTTTTCTTCAGCAGTCTTTTTTGTTTTGTTTATTTTTCTTTTCATAGATCCACTCAGGTATTTCCTGTCGGTATCTCAAGCTCACTTTCTATTTCAATATATTTATTAAACTTTCATATATACACCAAGAACACCTCTTGTACCACTACAGGAGAACAGTATTTACATGATATACAGGAAATAACAAAACTTCACAATTTCTATCCCGCCTCCTTCCTTAGTCCACACCTAGGGAACCCAAGCCACAGTTCTAGGAAAAGAATTATAAATCAAAACCCCCCCTAAAGGGGAGACACAAATAAAGCGACTCAAAAAGGAGATGTAGAGGATTATTATAACTGAGGTGCTGATCTTATCTCTGCTCCAGGTACCAGAGAAGGGGCACCCGCGCCCCCCCGAGAGTCCAGGAACGTTTTCAACTGCAAAGGTTCAAAAAACACATACTTCACAGCCTCCATCTTCACCACACATTTACAGGGATAATTGAGCCAAAAAAGGCCCCCCAACTGAAACACAGTAGGGCGCAGCTTCAGAAAAGCTTGCCGCCTCTTCTGCGTAACCTTGGTCACATCAGGATACATCCGAACTTCAACATTCAAAAACTTTTCCTTCCGAAATTTAAAGAACAGCTTCAAAATCCGATCTCTATCAAAATGAGAAATAAATGTCACAATAAGAGTAGCTCGCTCCTGCCGCTCCTCTTCACCCTCCAGCTCCCTAATGAAGTCCAAGGTGTCAAACCGCACAGCAGACTCCTCAACACCAGCCTGCACACCCTGCGCCACTCGTTTAAATGGTTGCAAATAATATATCTGTGAGATGGCCGGGCATGCTGGTTCCGGCACCTTTAACAGTTCCAATAGGTATTTTTTAAAAGTCAGAATAGGTGCAGTCAGTTGTTGTTTAGGAAAATTTATCACTCGCAGAGTGTTAGCCCTCTGCCGATTTTCAAGAGCCTCAATCTTCCCATGTAACCACTTATTTTCTTTAATAAGGGTAGCGTGCACCGATTGAACTGACTTAATGGCCAACTCCTGGGCCTCAGATCTTTCTCCAACCTCCTTCAATTGCTGTCCCATAACAGAAATAGTCTCTAATGGGAGCTGTGAGGTCTGTGACAAAAGCAACATTTTCTTAGAAAGAGAAGTTTCCAATGTCAGCAACGCCTCCCATATTGTTTCCAAAGTGAAATTCGGCGGTTTAGGTAAAAGTGAAGACTTACATAATTCTTCAACGCTCCTCACTGACCCCATGGAGAGACTGGCCCCCTCCTCCAGCAGTCTTCCCCCCGGAGCACCGCCTCCCGACATGCTGAACCTTCTCCCTTCCAGGGACTGCTGTCCTCTCCTATCCGATCCAGGTCCTGTCCCAGGGCCCTCCGCCCCCTCCTCGGAGGCCAGGAAACCCTGTACGGCCGCATCTCGCACCGAGGCAGGCATGGGAGGCGGCTCCCTCACCTCCGGGCTAAGCTCCGTCTCAAGCGGCAGGGACGCTTCGCCTCTCTCCGTCCCTCCCGACACCGAGGCACCCGAACTCAGCTGACTTCCTCCCACCACAACGAAGCGATCCATTGTGCCAGAAGCAGGCCCTGCGGGCGCCGCTGAACCAGGCACCCGCTTGCCCTTCCGCTTCGGCATTCCTTAGGTAAGCTTATTTTAGGCAAACGATCTCTACTGAGCTGCCGCGCTGCACTCCCTTCAGGCCGCCATCTTGGGTCGCTGTCCATCTCAAGCTCACTTTGTTTGACTCATAATATGCTGAACATCAAGTTCCACTCAGTAGGACCAGCCCGTCACTTTACTATGGGCTGAAATATTGACCTCTTATTTGCTGAAGGCAATTAAGGGAAAAGGGGATAGGGGAAGAGGGAAAAAGGGAAAGGGAAATGAGGGAAAAGAGGATGAGGGAAAGGGAGGGAGGGTAAGTGAACAAGTCAGTCAAGTGTTTAATTAATATAAACATACAGGCAGGCAGCATCTGACTGAGTGTAAAAAACATACATACCACAACTCTCTGACCCAAGAAGACTCCGACTGTGTCTGTCACTCTGTCTCTGACTGGCTGCGGCTGGAAGCTCAAGCTGCCTGGAACTGGAACTCTCTCAACTGTCTCTGCCCGTCCTGCGTGGCCCGCCCTTGAAGAAGGAAGTTGTCACGAGGGTGGGCCGCATCATCAGTGGCAGACCAGGACTGTCACTCAGGAGGACCGAGCTGCCATTTCAGGCATGCTTGCTAAGACCGGCCCTGACCGAGCAGGACGGATCTACTGCTCTACTGCAGACAGTCTGCAGCGCTCACGCACGCAGCACTCGTCGCGACCATCACGCCACGTAGCCCGGGGGGGTCAGAGGTGCGGACTGACTCAGGAGGAGTGGTACGGTCCGGACTCCGAGTCCGGAGCGGGGACTAGGTGAGCAGGCCAGGAAGCGCTGCAGCAAGTCTAAGTCTCTGGCAGGCAGCCGGCTCACGCACAGCACAGCAGTCTGGCTGGGTCTGGGTTGCATGTGATTGGCAGCGGACTGTGAGCGCTGGTGCGGGAGCGGGATGGAGCGGAGGAGGCAGAGTTGAAGCGGGATGGAGCGGAGGAGGCAGAGTTGAGGCGCGCCGCGCGGGGCCCCCTTAAGTGCGAGGCCCTATTCGGCCGCCTCGGCCTAAGACTGGCCCTGCATGTGGCTGATAGGAAAAAGAGAGATGGGGGATGGGAAATAGTGCAGTATACCTGCAGTAAAACTGTATAGCTTATAGCTAAAAATTATAGACAATGGCACCAGTCCCAGTACAGATCCTCAAGTTTATTACGGAGTTTACTATCCCACCTATCAAAGTTTGTGTCACTACCCTCCTCCACTGAGAGAACTGGCCATTTAATCCTATTCTCTGTTTTCTGTCCATCAACCAATTTCTGATCCCCAACAGTACATTGCGTCCTATCCTGTGGGTTTTTTATTTTCTCAGGAGTTTCTCATGAGGGGCATTGTCAAACAGCTGGCTAATCTTTATCCACGTTTATTCATGCATTTAAAGAAATGAAGCAGATTGGTTCGGCAAGACTTCCCTTGGCTGAATCTGTGTTAACTCTGTCCGATTAAACCATACTTTTGTCTATGTGTTCAGTGATTTTATTCTTTATAATAATTGTTTCAACTGACGTCAGTAATTCACCAGTTTACCCCTGGATCCCTTTTTAAAACTAGGCATTACATTGGCCACCATAGGCGGTCGGTGGCCCAACTGTTTGGGGAGGCTAAAGGGGGCGGGGTTGGGGGCGGAGCTTAAACCCATAATTGTCACCCACCATCAAGCACCCCTTCCTCCCACCCACCTAGCACCAGGCACCCCTCCCACCCAGCATCAGGCAGGCAGGCAGGCACCCCTCCCTCCCACCCACCCACCCAGCATCAAGCACCAGGCACCCCACCCAGCATCAGGCCTGCCTGCCTGTCTGCCTTCCTTCCTTCCTCCCTCCCTCCCTCCCACCCAGCAGCATCAGGCTTTCCTCCTTCCCTCCCTCCCACCCACCGAGCACCAGGGCCAGTTCCCGCCCCCCCTCCGAAATTTAAAACTTGATACCTGCTCGGGGTTAAGGGAAGGCGGCGTCAGCAGCGACACAGCACATCAGCACCAGTGAAATGCGTGCTGGCTCGGCGCGCCTTCAGCTTCCCTTCATTCTGTCTCTCAAGCGCTGGTCCCGCCCTGAAGGGTGCTGACATGCTGTGTCGCTGCCGACGCCGCCTTCCCTTAACCCTGAGCAGGTATCAAGTTTTAAATTTCGGAGGGGGGGCGGGAGGCAAGCGGTGAAGGTCACAACTGGGCCAAGCCTCTTATACGGGGCGCCTATGTTGGCCACCCTCCAATCTTCAAGTATCATGACAAGTTACAGATCACTAACACCAGATCTGCAATTTCACATTTGAGTTCTTTCAGAACCCTGGGGTATATACCATCCAGTCCAGATGAATTCCCAATATTGTTCCAACTAGTTTTCATAGCTTTTCCAAAATTTGGGTCTTGTAACCAGTGTCTGCTCATTGATCAAGAGAAACCTGACACCACTGAGGCATAAGGATTTATTTATTTATTTCTGCATTTATACCCCACATTTACAACCTATTGGTAGGTTCAATGTGGCTTACATTTAGCATAGGAATAGTGGATACAGGTTTTTGTGGGTGATAGGGTTGAAGAGTGTGTAGTTCAGTTCAGTCCATGTTCTAAATAGGGGGAAATGGTCAGTGAACTGCTAGATTAGGTGTTATCATCGAGAAGGAATTTTCTGAAAAAATGTGTTTTCAGGTGTTTACGAAAAATTAGATGATAGTTTATTAATTTTAGGTCTTTCAGTAGTGAGTTCCATAGTTTGGTGCGGATGTACTGTAGGTGAAGTTGGTTGAGTATGTGGATTTTTATTTTAGGCCTTGACATTTGGGATAGTGGAGGGTGAGATATGATCTCACGTTGATGGTTGCATTGCATTGCATCTTGGTAAATCTGTTAGGCCAGTTATGCATTCTGGTGCTATGGAGCAGATCTTGAAGGATATGCATGCTTTGATGGATAGCCAGTGTAAGTTTTGGAGTAAAGGTCTTATGCTGTCCATCAGTTTTTGCCATATATGAGTCTTGCTGCTGTGTTTTTTGACAGTTGTAACTTTTTCAAGGTCTGTTCCTTTCATCCAGCATAGATCCCATTACAGTAGTCTGCATGGGCTAAGCATGCTTGTATCTCCTGGGAAGCAGTTTTTCATTTGTTTGAGTTTCCACATTGTGTGAAACATTTTGTTTGTAGTGATTCCTATCTGGGTGTCAAAGGATAGATTGCAATCAATGGTGACTCCTAGGATTTTAAGCTTGTCTGCTATTGAGATGGGTGTTCCCAGAGTGTTGATTGCTGGGAAGCATTCGGTATTGTGAGGTAATATAAGTATTAGGCAGCATCTGAATAATTCTCTGCATAGACTGCTGAATACCGACCTTAGATGTGCTGTTCACTAGACACTCATCCAGGTAGGGAAACAGATGGACTCCAAGTCTGTGTAGCGATTCTTCAACTACTGCTAGTTATTTAGTAAAAACCCTGGGAGCTGACGTGAGGCCAACCAGCAGGACACGGTACTGGAAGTGATGTGCCCCCACTCAAAATCTGAGATACTTCCTGTAGCCTGGAAGTATTGGGATATGCGTATAGGCATCCTTTTAAGTCCAGACAGCATAGCCAATCTTGTTCTTGAATCATTGAGAGAAGGGTGCCAAGGGAATACATCCTGAACTTTTCTATGACCAGATATTTGTTCAGGGTCCTTCGGTGTAGGATGGGGCACATCTCCCCTGTTTTTTGGAACAAGGAAGTATTTGGAATACAATCCCAACCCATGGGCTTTGAGAAGGGTGGAGAGTTCCTTTTCAAGTACCTCCCTTTTGCAAAAGTGACTGTTAGGGGGCAATTTGATGGTCTTGTTTGCCAATGAAGTGCGTAACCAAGTCAGAATATTTGAAGTACCCACATGCTGGAGGTTATAAGGGGCCACCTTTCTTAGAAAAAAAAATCAGCCTCCCTCCAACTGGAAGGTTGTCTGGCACAGATACGTTTACTGTGGCTATGCTCTGCTGGAGCCAGTCAAAAACTTACCCCTTGCTTTAACTGGGGAGCCGGTTGGGTCTTATGCGCACACTGTTGACAAGAACAAGCATGCTGGGGCTGAACAGGTTGAATAGGGAAAGAACAAAGAGTGTACCTATTCCTTTGAGAGTAGTAGAGACCTCGCTTCAACTTGCCCAAAAACCTCTTAGAAGTGGAGGGAGCAGAAGGCATCTACTGGGAGAGAATGTCACGTCTGGGACCTCTTCCAACTTTTTTTCAAAAAGGTTATCTCTACGGCATGGTAAATGGCGTCCACATTCTCTGCTGGACTGCCGGGTCCAAGTCAGAGACACACAGCCATGAGACATGAGAGACTGCGCATAGCTATACTTTGTGCAGAGATCCTGGATGCAACATGAAAAGTATCATATGTACCCCTGGCCAGAAATTTGTGACATGCCCTTCTGACTGCTTAGCCATTTGGCCTGCTCTGGAGGGAGGGGGGGAGAGAGAGAACCTGCCTAAATCAGTCATCCTGTGTACCAATGACTTCAAGTAAAGGCTCACGTAGAACTGGTATTAATGGATATGGTGGATATGGGAAATGAGCATTGAAGCCTGATACATTTTACGCTCAAATAAGTCCAGGGATTGAACTTCTCTGCCTGGAACCTCTGGCCTATTTAAGTGAAGATTCCATCGCCAAAGAGTGATGAGGCAACTGTGTCTTATCAAATCCAGGTGATCTCTGAATCCAATACATGGTGTCAATTTTCTTAGGGACTATGCTACTGACAGGATCAACCAGGTAGCCACAGCAGCTGCCACCTGGACTGAGCTGGTGACACGGAGGTCGCGGGCAGGGAGAGGAAGCAGACCCGTGCCCTGTTGCGAGTGACAGACCAGCGGGTTAAGACGGTGGGCCCAACCTCTGCTCTGCGGCAGAATGGAAGGGCCTCGGCAAAGCTGGGAACTGAAAGCACAAGGTTCTCCTGAACCTCAATGAGAGACGCCTCTGGGAACCTGAGGAACAAGCATGGTAAGGGAAGGACACACAGACCTTCCCTGTTACGCTGTGGGGAACTGGACCAAAACCCTTCTCGCGGCCCCAAGCTCAGTTGCCTGTGGACTACCGAATACCTCATGACAGACTCCTGGTGGCAGGGCGCCTCACCTCCGCCGAGCGCAGGAGTCTTCGGGAGAGGACCCAAAGTGGTAGGGGGGAATCAATTTGCCTGAACGCCAGTCTGGCCGGCCTGCAAGGGCGCTCCCCATTCGGGTCAGATGTGCCCAATTGATTGGAAAACGGGAAGGATCCAGCTTGCGCCGGGGGAGAGAAATCCTTTCATCTAGACTAAATGGACGAGGATGAGGCGACAGTTCTCCACCCTATCGAAATGAAAATTCGGGGTGACCCTCAGAAGGGAACCGCGGCCTGGCCAAAGGCAGCAAATCCAACGTCATTCAGATTTCAAGGGAGCATTCGCCGGGGCCCCCCAGTGGACGCACATGGGGGGTACGTCCCTCTCGGGGAGCCCGGAGAAGGCTCGCCAAGAACAGGCAAGCTTCGGGACATTATTCCCCCAGAGTCAGCCGGGGACCACAGTGTGATGAGGAGGAAGAGCCGTCTCTCCACCCCGTTGAAACAAAAAGTCAGGGCACCCCCTTTGGAAGGGGGCATCCTGGGCTTTCGATCCGACCCTCTGGAGCTGTGGGCAGTGAATCCAATCTCATTTGGACTTCTGGGGAGCGCTCGCCAATGACCACTGGTGGGATCCCAGGGAAGGGGCGCAGAGAATGGGCAGGCTTTAGGACCTTTTTCCCCCAGAGGTGGCTGGAGACCACCGTGAGACGAGAAGTTAGAGCCGCCCCGTTGAAATAGTCACCCGTTGAAACAAAAAGTCAGGGCGCCCCCTCGGAATGGGGCATCCCGGGCTTTTGGTCCGACCCTCTGAAGCTGCGGCCCATCCATGGACAGCGAATCCGTGTTTGGCTTGGCTGTGTCCCCTTTAGCGGACCCAGCATCTTTATACTTGTGCGCTCCTAGCACTTAAAGTTGGTTTTGACGTCCAACAGAGGATTAATCGACCCCTGAGGAAGGTGTAGGGTCCCAATAAACACACTCCTGTGTTTTGGCTGGTCACTTGGACTTGGTTTTCTTCCACCCTGTGTTTTGTTTGCTTGCGTTATTGTGGAAGGAGTGGACCCCCCTTTTCTCCTGTGCTCTGCTGGAGCCAGTGAAAAACTTGCCCCTTGCTTTAACTGGGGAGCCGGTTGGGTCTTATGCGCATGCAGTTGACAAGAACAAGCATGCTGGGGCTGAACAGGTTGAATAGGGAAAGAACAAAGACTGTACCGGGCTTTCAGTCTGACCCTCTGGAGCCGCGGCCCAGCCATGGACAGCAAATCCAACCTCATTCGGACTTCCGGGGAGTGCTTGCCAGCACCCCCAGTGGACGCACACGAGGGGAGGTCCCTCGGGGAGCCTGTGGATTGCTCTCCAAGAGCGGGCAGGCTTTGGGGACCTTCTCTCCCCTGCTAACCCAAGTGATGTCCAGGCAGGGCTTTCCTTTATCCCACCCGGAGCGTCCTCCGGTGGCTGGAGTGCAGTGGGCGGCCTGTGTCAGTTTAGGACCCTAGCTCCTGGAACTCCCCTTCGTGTGCCCATGACGAGTTCCAGCACTCCTATTTAGGAGGCAGTAAGAGCTCCTGTGCTAAGTTGGCAGTAAGCCCCCAGCTCTAAAAATTGAAAAATATTTTTGAAGTGCCGGAAATGCCACGCGGTGGGGACAGGCACTACTGCTGGGCTTCTGCCGGATTACCACACTTTAGTAAAAAGGCCCTTAAACCGGCTATGTTTTTACTGGCTCTGTATACCAAACATTCAGTTCCAGAGCTTGGCGACAGTCCGCAAAATGCTGGCTGAATATTGGGCACGGAGCGACTGCAACGGAAAGACAGGCTCTTTTATGCCATTCATTTCTGATTATTGTATTGTACACCACTTTGTTCTTATTTAAGGTTAAGTGGTACAGTAAGTTGAGGGATCCTTTGAAAAAGGCCCAGGTTTTAGTGTGTGCTAATGATTAGCACAAGCTAAATGCTAGAGACGCCCATAGGACTATACGGGTGTCTCTAGTGTTTAGTGCACCTTTGTAAAAGGGCCCCTGAATAAACTATAACGACCTCAAAAGAATTTATTATACTCCCAGAGGTTAGTGCAGTTAGAAAAGACGGCTTCACACCAGCCAAGTTTTTTCATGTAACAGTTCATTTAGATCAACATCGATATTTAAACTCCCAAAATGAAATATACATACTTTTCCGTTCAAATTGACAAATTAACATTGATACTTTTCAGTTATACGACCTCAGGATTTGACATTGGAGTTTATATGGATTTCTGTTCCTGACCTGGCAAAAACTATTACCCCGGTAATATAGAATTTAACTACTCCACGATTAACTACCGTTGAGAGCTAAGTTTCTACTGTTGAATAGCTTGGAGATGGAAATTTGAAGTTTGCCAACAAGAATGTATTGAAGTAAATCAAACAATTGAACAGATAGAGGCAGTGCAAACTACTTGTATAAATAATTTAACTATATTGTGACAGAAAATGAATAATAAAGAGAATTGCTTTAGAATTGTTAATATAAGTACATAAGTACATAAGCACTGCCACGCTGGGAAAAGACCAAAGGTCCATCAAGCCCAGCACTCTGTCTCCGACAGCGGCCAATCCAGGCCCCAAGAACCTGGCAAAAACCCTAAATGTAATAACGATCAATGGACTTTACCTTCAGGAATCTGTCCAGACCACCTTTAAACTCAGCAAGGCCAGTTGCCGTCACTACCTTCTCCGGCAATGAGTTCCAGAGTCTAGTTACGCGCTGAGTAAAGAAAAACTTTCTCTGATTTGTTTTAAACCTACCACATTCTAATTTCATCTTGTGTCCCCTGGTTCTATTATTGTTAGAAAGTGTAAACAAACGCTTCACATCTGTCTGCTCATAAAGCGTCTTTCGCAAGGTCTCCGGAAGAAGCCTTTGCAAAACAGGTCCCCATCGGGATCTTTGCCTATTTGAAGAGACAATTTTGGCGCTATACAAAGAATTGCTTGAAAACGCCTGCTGATCTGGTTCCTTTTAGAGTGTGAACCGGCAGAACAGACATATTGACATACTGCGATGTGATTTAGCTGTGCGCCCCAAGCTAAGTGCTAGTTTCAATTATTCTTTTGTTTGGTAGATGTTATAAAGAATAATTAAAGTTTTGATATTTACTGGATCTACCTAAATTGTTTTAGGAGGTTTTTCTAGACCCATGATAATGTTTTGACCAATCACATTGTAAGGTAGCCATAAGAAAGTCTGAGCTTTGATACTGTTGATCTGGGTCTTGATGAGGTCTTTTCCTCCCTATTTTTGAGAACAAATTAATTTGATTCCTGTATTTCCAATTTAATTAACAAGCCAATTAGCATTTTGCTTGGGTTCAAGCAGAGTTTGTTGTTTTTTGCCCGTTCCTGAGTTGTCAAAGCTGTGTGGGTAGATCTGGTATAATGGGTATGAGTACTTGTTCATCATCAGTATAGATGTATAATTTTGTGTCCATCAGACAAAGCAGCTCACGCGCTGGGCCATTTTTTTTACCATGACGGGGAAAAGGCCTTTTTTAATGGGGCAGTAAATGGCCGTGCTTTAATATTAAAATTAGCATGTGGCTATTTACTGCCTGAGCCCTTACCACCACCTATTTCGAAGGCGGTAAGAGCTCATGCGCTACTCATGCAGTAATTGGGCAGCATGCAGCAATGTGGCTGCACTGCCAATTCCCGCTGGGAATGCTCCCCACAGTAGAAAACAGAAACTTATTTTCTACCGCAGGAAACCATGCACACCAACTTCGGAACTACTGTCAGGCGCCCATGCTAACCCAGCAGTAGGGTCATATAGTACATAAGTACATAAGCACTGCCACGCTGGGAAAAGACCAAAGGGCCATCGAACCCAGCACTCTGTCTCCGACAGTGGCCAATCCAGGCCCCAAGAACCTGGCAAAAACCCAGAATTTAATAACGATCAATGGACTTTTCCTTCAGGAATCTGTCCAGACCCCCTTTAAACTCAGCAAGGCCAGCTGCCGTCACTACCTTCTCCGGCAATGAGTTCCAGAGTCTAACCACACACTGAGTAAAGAAAACCTTTCTCCAATTTGTTTTAAACCTACCACATTCTAATTTCATCTTGTGTCCCCTAGTTCTATTATTGTTAGAAAGCATAAACAAACGCTTCACATCTGTCCGCTCTACCCCACTCATTATTTTGTAGACCTCTATCATATCACCCCTCAGCCGCCTTTTCTCCAGGCTAAAGAGTCCTAGCTGTCTTAACCTCTCCTCATAAGGTAGTTGTCCCATCCCCTTTATCATTTTCGTCGCCCTTCTCTGCACCTTCTCCAATTCCTTTATATCTTTTTTGAGATGAGGCGACCAGAACTGAACACAATACTCCAGGTGCGGTTGCACCATGGAGCGATATAACGTCATTATAACATCCTCATGCTTGTTTTCCATCTCTTTTCTAATAATACTCAACATTCTGTTTGCCTTCTTAGCCGCCGCAGCACATTGAGCGGAAGATTTCAACGTTCTATCCACGATGACTCCCAGAGCCCTTTCTCGGTCCGTAACTCCTAAAGCGGAACCTTGCATGACATAGCTGTAATTCGGGTTCCTCCTTCCCATGTGCATCACTTTGCACTTGTCAACGTTGAACTTCATTTGGACGCCCAATCCCCCAGTCTCACGAGGTCCTCTTGTAATCTTTCACACTCCTCCCGCGACGAGACGACCCTGGATAACTTTGTGTCATCTGCGAATTTAATTACCTCACTAGTTACTCCCATCTCAAGGTCATTTATAAATATGTTAAAAAACAGCGGTCCCATTATGCGCTATAGAACGAAAAGATTTACCTGATCTAGCATCCCCGAGGGGAGACAAATTCTTCCAGTGTTGGCAACCGTTCCTAGATACTCTAACACCCTTAGCACGGAGTAGAGTACTTAATGGATAGGCATAAATATACTATCAGAGTACTACCTGGGAGGAAGAGCGGGTGGGTGGGGGGGGGGAGGGCAGGGGGAGGAGGGGAGGGAGAGGGATTAGCTTAAGGGAAGGGGGGAGAAACAACAAAATGTGTGAAGATGTGAGATAAGAGCTATATGATGGTTATGAAAATGTTATGTCCATTGTGCTAAGACTGGAATGGTTAATTGTTGTTGTCACCAATAAAAGTTTATTTAAAAAAAAAAAAAGCAGCGGTCCCAGCACAGACCCCTGAGGGACCCCACTAACTACCCTTCTCCATCGAGAATACTGACCATTCAAACCTACTCTCTGCTTCCTGTCTTTTAACCAGCTCTTAATCCATAATAATACACTGCCTCGAATCCCATGACTCTCCAGTTTCCTTTGGAGTCTTTCATGAGGCACTTTGTCAAACGCCTTCTGAAAATCTAGATATACAATATCCCACTTGCTTGTTCACCCCCTCGAAAAAATGCAGTAGATTTGTGAGGCAAGACTTCCTTTCACTAAATCCGTGCTGACTTTGTCTCAGCAGCCCATGCTTTTGTACGTGCTCCGTAATTTTATTCTTAATAATAGCCTCCACCATTTTTATCGGCACCGACGTCAGACTCACCGGTCTATAATTTCCCGGATCTCCTCTGGAACTCTTTTTAAAAATCGGCGTTACATTGGCGTTACATTGGCCACCCTCCAATCTTAGTGTAATGAATATTCTAATAATATTAGGTCCCTCTGAAATGGAACTTATTACAAAACTAGTAAAAGAGGCCCATTTCCAACAGAAAGGAAACAGGTGCTAGCAAGGTTCCAGGGCCCCTTCCCTACCTCCCTCCCTCCGTCCTCTAAGTTCCAGGCACCCTCCCATCCGAGTTCTATGCCCCCTGTCTGCCTCCCTCCCTCTGAGTTCCACGCCCCCCCTACCTGCCTCCCTCCCTCTCCTCCGAGTTCCAGGCACCCCTCCCCTTCGAGTTCCAGAACCCGCCCCTCCCCCTCCTCTCTCCTCCCTCCATCCTCTAAGTAACAGGCCCCCCTCCCCTCCGAGTTCCATGCAGCCTGCCTCCCACCCCTCCCCTTCGAGATCCAGGACCCGCACCTCCCTCCTCCTCCTCCCCCTACCCCCCTCTCTCATCCCATCTCAGGACCCCTCCCCCCTCTCTCATCTCAGGACCTCCCCTCCTCTCTCTCGTGTCAGGACCCCCTCTCTCGTCCCATCTCTGGACCCCCTTCTCTCGTCCCGTGTCAGGACCCCCTCCCCCCTCTCTTATCCCGTCTCAGGACCCCCTCCCCCTCTCGTCCCGTGTGGCCTCCGAGTGCAAGCAGGACGTGTACTGTTGTCCCGCCCCTTCGTAAGTGCCCACTCCAGCCTATCAGTTAACACGTACCACTCATAGTATTCTGTAATCTTAGTGTGTGCCCATGTCATTTCTAACGACAACCTATCCCTAGTTACTACTAGTCTTGTCTTACTCATTTTGGGCTTCTCTCCCAAACCATCTAACTAACTATGAGACGGCCTGGGAGCCATGGGCTGCTATTGGCCTAACACCATCCAAGGTATGAGCCTCAGTCTGAAGGACTCAGGCTCCCGAACCAAGCAGCACCGAGGATACAGTCTTCTGTAATTCACGTTTGCATTGCCTAACACCTTGTTCTTCTTGCACAGACATTTGATTCTTTTTTATTGAGCTGTTAAAACAGATTTTTTTGGTTGTAGTTAGACCATTTTAATGGACTAATCAAACAATGTAGCAGTATGTGCCTCTGTCCCTGATGCTTCCTCTCTCTCTCTCTGTTTTTCCTTTTTCACTACTTTGACAAAAGCAAGTATGGAATATCACCATTCTGATCCGATGAACTATTGGTCTAATCTGATATTTAGTCTTCAGTGCAGTAAACCACTCATTTTAGACTGGATTCCCAAACAACCCAACTACAAGAAGGCTTGATATCCGTGGAGCAGTTTAGCACTATCGAAGGCATAGTCTGAAGGGTCACATAGGAGGGAACTGGAGCTGGAACTGCTTGTTTTCTTTGGGGTAATAAACCAGTATCTTTTGTCCTGACATTTAAACAAGATCTCAACTACTGTGGTAGTTAACTATTAGTGCTGTCTTGTGTTTAGCCTTCAGTGGAATATATCATTCATTTTAGGCTCCATTCCCAATCCCTCTGACTACAAAATGCGCACGAACCATGGGCTTCTATTGCTCTTACACCATTCAAGGTATGAGCTTCAGTCTAACAGACTTGTTCTTCCGCCCTAAGCTGCACTTGGAATGCAGTCTTCTGTATGCCACAGTGTCACAGTTCCTGAACCCAAGAATGGAAGGGAAGAGACATTGAGCTCTTTTTTTCGTTTAGACTAATCAGTGTTGCATTACGTTCCACTGCTTCTGATGCCGTTCTGAATCAATGTTCTTGCAAGTGATGTTTAATTTCTTTCCTGTCAACCCATCGTGATCTTGCTGGAAAAGGTGAGCAGTCAACTCTAAAATGACTCCAGAGCTTTGGCATTACATTTGTACCCAGTTGGGGTAGTTTAATGAGGTCTCCTGACAAGTGCATGTATTAGACTTCTTGGTCTGTGTTTCCAGATGGATTAGGTGGGTCACTAATATCACTGCAGACCCCTTGCACCCAAAATGAGCTGTGATCGAGAGTCGCAGTGCGAGGAGGAGCTGCAGCCCTTGTTGCTGCACCCTCAGAAGAGGAGATTCCAGTGGAAGGTGTGGCAGTGGTCATCTCAGCCCTAGGGAAGTCTATTACTTACAACCCACCTCAAACCAATTGGCTTACAATAAAATACACAAAATAATATTAAACAAAAGTCAAAACTATGACATGTTGCTGCCAGAGAGATGATCAACCATTCTAGCCTCGACCTTCAAAGCTTTTGAATGTTTTCTTATGGCTTTTCTGGTTTCTTAAGTACTCTTGGGAAAGGGGAGCACTCAACTTGAAAATGACTCCAAAGCTTTGGTATCACATTTATATCTGGTTGGGGTAGTTTAATGAAGTCTCTTGACAAGTGCATGCCTTAAACGTAGCTTAGCAGAGTTTAAAAAAGGTTTGGATGGCTTCCTAAAGAAAAAGTCCATAGACCATTATTAAATTGGACTTGGGGAAAATATTTCTGGGATAAGCAGCATAAAATGTTTTGTACTTTTTTTGGGATCTTGCCAGGTATTTGTGACCTGGATTGGCCACTGTTGGAAACAGGATGCTGGGCTTGATGGACCTTTGGTCTGTCCCAGTATGGTAATACTTATGTACTTACATAGACTCCTTGGTCTGTGTTTCCAGATGGATTAGGTGGGTCAGTAAAATTGTCGCAGACCCCTTACGCCCAAAACGATCTGTGATCGAGATTTGCAGTACGAGGAAGAGCTGCAGCCTTTGTTCCTGCACCCTCAGAAGACTAGGTTCCGGTGGAAGGTGTGGCAGCGGTCATCTCCTTCAGGCTTGGGGAATTGACGATGTTGCAGCCAGAGTGGTGAACAACCATTCCAGCCTCCCCCGTGAACTCGGTCTTCAAAGTTTTTTCAACGTTCCCTTATGGTATTTGTGGTTTTTTAAGTACTGTTGTCCAAATCCTTCTGTTTCTTCAGTTTGCTTACAGCTTTCATTAGTTTGCATGTCTGTGACATTGGGCGGGGGGAAGGTTAATTCTGTAAAAATGATCTAAAAAGACACTAAAATGCTGTGAACCATGGTCTGTTGTTGGCCTAACACTATACAAGGTATGAGTCTCAATCTGAAGGACTTGGGCTCTCGAACCAAGCAGCACCAAGGATACAGTCTTCTGTATTTCACATATGCAATTTCTAACACCTTGTTCTTGCACAGGGATTTGATTTTTTTTTTCATTGAGCTGTTAAAACAGATTTTTTGTTTGTTTGTAGTTAGACCTTTTAAGCAGTATGTACAGCTACTCCTGATGTGCTCCACCCCCTGTGCTTTGGTTTCTTGCCACTGACACTGATTTCTTTCCTGTCAAACAATCAACAGTTTGCTGGGGTGGGGGTTAGTCAGGTCAAAATTACTCCAGTGCATGGTATAACTCTAGTTAAATAGGATTTTGGCAGATCACATCTGTACTTGGCTGGTGTGGTTGCTGACCAATGCATGCCTTAGACTTTGTGGTTCATGTTTCTAGATAGGTCACATTGGTGCAGGAGCAGCATGCCTTTCTCCCTATAGTCTCATGGGGGCAGTGGAGGCCGTGGCAACTGTTGTCTCCTGTGGTCCTGAGGAAATAGTGGCATTGCTCCCAGAGTGGCGAACAACTTGTCTTCCCTTAACCTTTTTTAGATTTCCCCTTGAAATTGGCCTGCAAAGTTTTCTTATTGTATCTGTGGTTTTCTCTGCTATTCTTGTCTAAATCATTCTGTTTCTTCAGTTTCCTCTTTGATTTTATATGGTGGTGTGTCTCTCTTTCATGAGATGTTGATGCCTGCCATTCTTTTTGCTGTCCTTCCCCTCGCTTACTGTGTTTAGGTATTATGTCCTTCTCCCAGTCCTTTGCGTTATTCAGGGTACTAAACCAGCATCTTTTGTTCTAATCAGTTTTTAGAGCAGATCTCCACTACTATCATAGTTAATAGCCTTAAGTAGAATATACCACTCATTTTAGTCTCCTTTCTCAAATCTACTGATTACAAAAAAAGTCTGTGAGCTATGAGCCTCATTCTAACGAACTCTTGCAAGTGATGTTTAATTTCTTTCTTGTCAACCATTATTATCTTGACTCCAAAGCTTTGGCATCGCATTTGTACTGAGTGGGGATGGTTTCATGAGGTCTCCTGATAAGTGAATGCATTGTTTTTGTTTAATTGGGCCACTGATATCTTTGCAAGCCCATTGCACCTAAAATAAGCTCTGGTCAAGAGTCACAATACAAGGAGGAGCTGCAGCCCTTGTTCCTGCAAACTCAGAAGAGGAGGTTCCATTGGAAGGTGTGGCAGAGGACATCTCCTTCAGGCCTGGAGAATTGACGATGTTGCTGCCAGAGTGGCAAGTAACCATTCCAGCCTCCTCCTTGAACACAGCCTTCAAAGTTTTTTCAGTGTTCTCTTACGGTATCTGTGGTTTCTCAGGTACTCTTGTCCAAATCTTTTTCTTCAATTTCCTGAGAGCTTTTGTTTGCTGGCAGGTGTAGGCAGTTAAATGCCCTCAGTATTGCTGACTCAGTGTGCACTCACTGGGCTGGAGAGAAGAGTTTCATTGGCTAGAAGCTAGGAATGGGACTAATGAATTCCAGGGAAAACTGTTACAGAGTGAAACTTATTTCGATCTCGAAAAGGGCACTTGGCGTTGTAGTAGCCAGGCTGCTTACAATTTAACCATGTCCTTAGGATCTTTAGCAAAGGAGATGGCAGGTCTCCTTCCTGGACGTCTATTAAGGTGACCTTTTCCCTAGTCCCGAGGTGGTTTCCTGATTTTAAAACTCTTCCAGTCTTTTTCTAGGGTCTCTAAAGACAAGGGTGGTCTGCAGTGTGTCTTTATGTAGCAGGTCTTGGAACAAGCACGTAAGGAGCTTTTTCCAGATTATCTATGGAAACATTGATTTTATTAGGTCTATGAGCTTTTTTTTTTAGATCAGAGATCTGCTACCTCCTAGTTCTGATAGAAACAAGGGTCATCTGAAAAATACTCTTAGATCTTTTTTTATGTAGCATGGTTTTTAAAAATAATTTATTTGGTATGTGGTACCTATGGTATGTTTGTACTGCAGATATTTTGTTCAGCCTAACATTTGCCGTTTTTCAAATGTTCAGCATACCAGCAGTTTCTAAGTTCTCTAGATAAGCCATTCCAGGTATTTGCTATCAGATAACCCAGCAGCAGCTTAAGGAATAGTGAACCCTCCATTTATAGGAATAGTGAACCCTCCATTTATATAGTTTCCATGAACTATAGCCCTACCCATGTTCCGACCAACAAAGTGGAAATAAGAGAGATGATCAGGGTTGACTGAAGAATGTGGATTGATTTGTAGCATGTAAATATTGTCAGTGGAATACTGGAACAGTCCATAATAGGGATTCAGCATTTCATGGCACAGTAAATACAACCACTCCCTTGCCACTCCATAGTCTAAATCCTTCTTCTCCCCAAATTTTCAACATAAGGTACTTTTTTTTTATTATTTATAAATCACCTTTATTGGAGTTCTCAACATTACAATAGAGTTATAAAAGCAAACAGTCTGTCATAACCATGGCAACACAGATAACACAAAAACTGTAACAACCAGACTTCCACCAGTGTGAGTTCTCCAGTAACAATAATAATATTAATAACTTTTCCATTTTACTCCCTCCCCTCCAACCCGCCCTCCCACCCACCCTTACCTCCCACCCCCCAACGAACCCCCTGAGGAAACAAAGAGAAGAAAGGAAGAGACAGGGTAGGGCAATATAACAACACATCCATCCCCAGTACACCCTTAAGGCACCTCAATCCCATGGTGATATCCTTATAGAATGTTCTCATGCATTAAGAAGCCTGCTACGCTCTTGATGCAAAGGTCGGGTCCAATAAGGTTCCCAGATATCCTGAAATGATTTCCAGTGTCGTTCAGAATTTGTAGACACCATTCTTCGTTCAAAAAGCACTAAATCAAACATCATCGTCTTCCACATGGTTAGTTGTGGTGCTTTCCGCATGCGCCAATGCACTAGAATGGCCCTTTTCGCTGTCATCAAGGCTTTTGCTAGGAATGTGCATTGGGCTCCTGACTCTACCTGCAAGTACACCCCCTCAAGAAACAAGAAGTCCCCAGGGTAAATCCGAATAGGTCTCCCAATGCAAAGGGATAAAAACTTACCCACTCCCTCCCAAAATACCCATATCCGAGCACATGCCCAAAACATATGCCCCAGGGTAACTCTATCTAAACTACATTTAGGACAACTTCCTGAATCCGCAAAACCAGCCCTAAAGGCTCGCCATGGCGCTATATACATTCTCATCAAGAACTTATATTCCTGCTCCCTATGTGTTTCACTTATCGAGATTTTCACTATGTTATCACGAAATGTTTGAAGTGCCGCCTCTGTCACACTGCTTTGCAAATCTTCCATCCACACCTCAGTGACTCCCCGTAACGATACCAGGGGTCAGATTTCATAGAGCAGCCTAACATAGTGACTCAATCTAGGATGCCCCTGTGCCTCCAACCGTAGTCCTTCTGTGACTTGCTGGGCAAATACTCCTCCAAGCGACCCCACTGGCAAAGAGAGGACATAATGCTGTAACTGCACGTATTGAAACATGTCTGACTGCTCGAGGCCCCCCCCTCTCACACAAGCTCTGAAAGGGAGTCATTGTACCGTCCACAGCAAGCATGTCCCCCATGCTCCTTATGTCCGCCCCTCTACCTGCTTTCCAAAACCTTCGTCTTCCCACCCCAGGTGGAAAATCCAAGTTCCCCTCCAGAGGCAAAAAAGGTGTTACGTTCCTATCTCCCTGAAAAACCTTACATAAAGCTCTCCAAACAGACCTCATATATCTCCAAATAACATGCTGCTTATCATTTCCAGCCAAACACACAACTCTAGCATGCAGCATGTACAATGGTGACACCAGCCACATGCATCCAACCTCTATACTCGTCGGCGTAAATCCCGCCACCCCTAGCATCCAGTCCCTGATATGCCGCATACCACAACTCAGGTTATATTGCCTCAAATCCTTAAGGCCCATCCCTCCCCTGGACCTGGGAAGCATGAGAACAGATAGGGGAATCCTAGCCCTTTTACCTCTCCACAAAAAGAGATTCAGAGCCTTGTAAAATTTTTTCAGATCCAACTCCCTCAGCCATATCGGGAGAATTTGTAGCATGTAGAGCTATCTTGGCAGTATAATCATATTATACAAGAAGATCCTACCGGTCAAAGTTAACGGCAACCCCCTCCACATGCGCAAACACTCCTCTGATTTTCGGATTAGTGGCCACGCATTGAACTCATACAACTGCGTTGTATCTACCGAGATATAGGCCCCTAGATACTTAAGAGATCCCCCCGCCTCTTTCAAAGGGAATTCAGTCCCCAGATCTGCAATCTGCAGGTTGATAGGCAATGCTTCAGATTTGGATACATTAAGCTTGAGCCTGGAAATTTTCCCAAAATTCGTGAAAAGCTGTAACACCTGGGACCAAGCCATACTGGGTTCTGTTGTTGGGGGCAGCTTTACAGAGACTGGAGATTCAGGGTTAGGCTTTCGCTATAAACGACACTCTATTGTGTTTTTGCTAAAGAAGCTACAACTTGTAATAGCTGAACTGCTGAAGCTTGCAAAAAGGACAGTTTGCCTAGAGGATGCAAGTGCAACCAGATAACAGTTATAGCTTGTGCTGAGTTTCGCTTCTGCCATATGCTTATCAGTGTATTCCTTTGGTCTGTGTAATGAAAATGAACTGTGTGATAAGTTTCAATTTCCTGACTTTTGTGTAATCTTTTGTGAACTTAATGCGCATGACTACTGATAAAACCTATAAATGTCAGTGGCAAATGATACAGGACACGCAGTGTTACTGAGTCACTCAGCTGCGTCACTGCTAGCAATAAAGTTTTCTTGCTTCGGATCCGTTGCCTCGAGCATCCTGATTTACTTGCTAATATCCGGTTACACTGTTACCAATAACCTAATGTCATCCGCAAAGGCCAAACATTTCAATGCCTCACTACAATGTGGAACTACTATTCCCGGTATGTTCTGCACTTCTCTGAGCCCGATCAAAAGTGGTTCCAGGAGCAAAATGTACAGCAAGGGCGACAGCGGACACCCTTGCCTCGTACCTCTCCCCCATGGAAAATACTGGGACGCAACCCCATTAACCAATACAGCCGCAGATGGGTTCGCGTACAGGGTCTGCACAGCCCGTAGGAAGAAGCCTCCAATGCCATAACATCCCAGGAAAGCAAACAGGAAAGGCCACTCCACCCTGTCAAAAGCTTTTTCAGAGTCAAAGCTTATAGCCAAGGCCGGACTGCGTGACTGCTTGCACCACTCTAGGCCCAGTAATAGCTTGCGAATATTGATGCCAGCGTGCCTGCCTTTCACAAAACCTACTTGATCACATCCTACCAATCTAGGTATCACCAGAGCCAACCTCTCAGCCAGTATCCTAGCCAGTAGTTTAAGATCGACATTTATGAGAGAGATGGGCCTATAGGAGCCTGGCTGCAGCGGATCCTTCC
Source organism: Microcaecilia unicolor (assembly GCF_901765095.1). Taxonomy (NCBI): domain Eukaryota; kingdom Metazoa; phylum Chordata; class Amphibia; order Gymnophiona; family Siphonopidae; genus Microcaecilia; species Microcaecilia unicolor. The sequence goes on along the minus strand of NC_044032.1, from coordinate 353,675,760 downwards.
CCGGCTTTGGCAAAACCGTTATCAGTGCTTGGCTCGTCCCCCGTGGAAGTGCCCCATCCTTTATAGCTGCATCGAAATATTCACCCAAAAGGCCTAGGACCTGAACATTTAAGATTAAAAAAAAAATTCACCACTATAACCATCAGGCCCTGGGGATTTATGCAGTTTGAGGCTCTTTATAGCCCTCTGCAATTCAGGTCCTGAGATTGGCTCGTTCAAATGAAGTTGCTCGGCTTCTGAAAGTTTGGGCAAATCACATTCCTGCAAAAAGGCCTCCACTGCAGCCAGACCCCCACCCCCCTCCGCTCTGTAGAGTTTACAATAAAATTGAGCAAAAAACTGCTCCAACTGTTTCTGCTCATTCACAATTTTGCCCCCCGCATCTCGAAGCACCGAAATCGTAGATGCACCCATCCAGTTCTTTGTGAGACTCGCCAGGAGCTTACCCAATTTGTTTCCAAATCGAAAGAGCCTAAAGCGCTGATAAAATACATTTTTCTGTGCCTGCTTTTGAAGTAAATTATTTAGCGTCCCCTGGACTCTCTCCAAAGTGTGTCGACCCACCACCGTGGGCCTGGCACCCAGCTGCCTCTTTAGTGATCTAATCTTTTTCTCTAGCTCAATCATCCTGCAAGCCTGTTGCCTCTTTTTCCTAGCCACAAAAGCAATAATATCACCCCGAATAACAGCCTTCCTGGCCTCCCACATCAAAACAGGGTTGGCAGCATGATTTTTATTGTGTTGTAAGTACTCCTCCCATTTTTGACTCAAGTATTGCCTGAATTCCAAATTCCTATACAAATGCACAGGGAACTTCCACCTCCCTCTCCCCCCAGCTCTCAAACCTCCCCATTCCACACTAATAGAGATGGGGGTGTGGTCCGATATCACCAAAGGCCCAATATCTGCCTTCTGTATCATATGGAAGATGTCCTTGGAAAGCAAGATAAAATCTATTCGGGATTGCGTTGAGTGTACCCTTGAAACATGGGTGAAATCACGCTCTGAGGGATGTAAAATTCTCCATGGGTCCACTAAATCTAGGCTCTACAATAACACCCCCAAGCCCTCCGAAGTGCGGGGTTGAGATCTCTGTACCCCAGCTGTAGTATCTAGACTCAGATCCAAAATGGTATTAAAATCTCCTAGCAAAATCTTGGGCCCCTGAATCCCAGATAATCTGGCTATGAGGGTTTGAAAAAAGGCCCTCTGGGCCACATTAGGCGCATATGCGGAAATTATCGTGATGTTAGAATTGTTTAATTTCCCTTTCACAATTATGAATCTCCCCTCAGTATCTGTGGTGACCTTATGCTGGACAAAAGGAACCGACTTCCAAATCAAGATGGCCACCCCTGCTTTACTTTTCTGTGCGGATGCCCAGTAACACTGTGCCACCCAGGACTGTTTCAGCTTTTGGTGTTCCACATCATTAAGCTTTGTTTCTTGCAATCCCACAATGTCAGCAGTATGTGTGCCTAGATATTGCAATATCTTAGATCTTTTTATCGGTGAATTAATACCGGACACATTCCACGACACACAAGTTAAAGCTTTATGGGTCCCCATCTGTACCTGATGACCCTGAACACATCTCATATTGAATACACACCTGTTCCTCCCACCACAGGGAGCCTCCCACATAGTGAGACACCATATCCCCCCACATCTTCACAGTCAGATACCCCATTCACTCTATACTCCCTTCCCATACATACCCCCTGTACCTCAGGACTCGCTCCCTCCCTCCCCCCTCCCCCCTGACTCCCTCTCCCTCTTATTATCCCTTCTGCCACACTCAGAGGCCATTCCAAACCTTCCCCCACCCTCCCTGCCTCAACAGTAAGAACCTATTTTCCTGGCATCCACACACCCTCACAGCAGCACTCCACTCAAAAACACACCAATCCTAAACCCCTCACCCATTTGTGCTGGAAGAGGAGAAAAACTACCTCTCTTACATCTCTTGGAACAATAACCAAAGAATAGAACAAGCAAAACACAGCAGAACCTGTAGTCAGTCCAGCAATTCCACCACCACAGGCCGCAGCTTCCCAACTTCCCACTGTAGGAGGATTCCCAGCTGTCAATTCAGAGATCAAAAAGAGGACATGTCCGGGTAAATCCGGACGTATGGTAACCCTAACCTCACTGGACGTCTCTCTGATCCTTCCCCACGCCCAGGGAATCCTCTGCTTGTCCAATTTCCTTCTTGCTCCCTTTCACAAATGCTCACCCAAAAGCCAGTGTTCTTATAAAAAGTTTTTTTTATTTTGTCTTTCTTTTCTCAGTTCAACATAATACTCTTCGCTTTAATTCAAGCACAACCGAAAGCCTTTACTTTGTGTCTTCTAATCAAACACTTTTCAGGCCCCAGAGCAGTTCATATAGCCTCTTTCCTTTCCTTTCCCTCCCCTTTCCCTTGCTGGGGAATGTTCTCAAATGGTCACAGTTCAACACAGCAAAAAAACAGTTTTCCTTCACATCCCCCCTCAATTCTGATACTTGAACTGGGCAGTCTTTCTTTCTAGTTTCATAGGCAAGTGTACCTGTCATATTTTAAACAGAGTCCTTCCCCAATGCCTCAGTTTTTCTCCTCCAGTCTTCCACCACCGTTTTAATGGAGCTGCCAGGAAACCTCTCACTGTATCTTTCTCCGTCTGGGCCAGAGCAACAATTTCCATGCTCTCCTCTTCCTGTCCCTCAGTCACTTCCATTTTATCCTCATCACCAGCCTCCTCCACCCCAAACCTCCGCTGTCCCTCATTACCCTCATCAGAAATCATCTCCCAGCTCTCCACCCCATCTCCTAGTTTCTGCATAGCTTGTCTGGGAAGAGAGGGTTCCTGGGATTGATGGTTCCTTCCTCGCTTTCCCACTTCAGTTGGCCTTTCAGCCACCAGAGGGCGAGCTCTCCGTATACTAGAACTTGGTATTGAAACTTTCTCTGTCGGTACTCCCCTTCTCTCTGCAACCCTCGCTCCCGTGGTTTCCTTATTCCCCTATCACCTGCCCTCTCACATACCCCCCCTCTCAACTGATTGCTACATCCTCACTAGCAATCCGTGATAACACATCAGCATTAGTTAATAATCGGCCCGCTCTATGTTCCACTCGGAACCGGTAGGGCTGTAGGGCCAGGTACCGACGGGTGAGACAAGCATTGTTGTTCTTCATGTGACCCAACCACTTGAGTGGAGCGTGGTCGGTCAGCAAAGTAAATGAACGGCCATCCAAGTAAAAATGACATGCCTGAACTGCTCACTTAATGGCTAGACATTCAATTGTCGAGTACCTAGTTTCATGCAGCAACAGCTTCCGACTCAGGTACATGAGGGGATGCTCTTGCCCCTCATGCAGCTGAGACAAAACTGCCCCTAGCCCAACCCCAGAGGCATCCACCTGCAGCACAAAGGCTTTGTCAAAATCTACTGCCCTCAGCACTGGTTCCTGGCATAATATCAATCTTAATCTGTCAAAGTCCTCTTGACCTTCCACATCCCACTGAAGCGTATTAGGGGCCGTACTTTTCAGTCTATCCATTAAGGGTGCAGCTAAAGAGGCAAAATGAGGAATAAACCTACTATTCCTAGGAACCTTCTTAACCCCTTCTTATTCCCCAGGCGGGGAAAATCCTTTATACTTTCTACTTTGTCACACAAGGGGGTAATATGCCCATCCCCCACCATGTACCCTAAATACTTTACTCGCTGTTGACCGAAATGGCATTTTTGAGGATTTAGGGTCAACCCTGCCTGACGGAAAGTTTCAAGCACCTCCCTGAGCCGTACTATATGAGTCGCCCAGTCCTCACTGTGTATAACCACATCATCCAAGTATGCTGCCGCATACTCCTCATGTGGGCGTAGAATCCTATCTAACAGCTGCTGGTAGGATGCAGCCGCCGAATATAACCCAAATGGCATTCTCTTGAATTGATACAGTCCCACTGGTGTAGCAAAAGCGGTTTTAGGTCTGGCCTCTTCCGAAAGGGGTATTTGTCAGTAGCCCTTGGTCAAGTCCAGGGTGTACAGATACCTGGCGGTTACCAACTGATCTAGCAGCTCTTCAATGCGGGAAATCGAATAGGCATCCGGAATCGATAGAGCATTGACCTGCCTGAAATCAATGCAGAACCGCCAGATACCATCAGCTTTGGACACTAGTACCACCGGACTTGACCAGGACTGAATGATTCCTCAATCACCCCAAAGGCAACCATCTCCCTAACCCAACGTATAACCTCTTGCCGCTTGGGGGGAGAGAGACGGTAAGGGCGTTGCTTCACTACCTTCCCCGGCTCTGATGTAATGTCATGTGTTATGAGGGTGGTTTCACCAGGGTAGGAGGTTAATACATCCTGAAATTTGTATAAGAGCTTCCGGAGCTCCTGTTGTTGGTACTCACTAAGACCCGGGTCTATTTGGGGTTCATATACCTGAGAGAGCTTTGTGATTTGTGGTCCCAGATCCTCCTCCCCCTCTTTTATCCCTTGACTCCACAATCCCTTCCTTTCCTGCCAGGGCTTCAGGACATTAACGTGATACATCTGTATCCTACCTTGTTCATGTTTCACTGCATAGGTGTGGGGCCTAACTGTTTTTCTATCGTCGCAGGGCCTCTCCAATTACTTGTGAATTTGTGCGGTGAGTTTGACACTAATACCAACACTCTTTCTCCCACTTGGAAGGTTCTTTTAACACTCTTTTTATCATAATAGGTCTTCTGGGCGACCTGGCTTTTGGCTAACTGCTGCTGAGCACCCTCCTGTACTCTACCCAGTCGCTCCTTTAAATCCACCAAATAACTGTTTACATCCCTATCCTATTCCTCCGGTGGCACCCATTGTTCTTTTAAAATATCCAATACCCCCGTTGGTGTCCTCCAATACATCAACTCAAATGGTGACACCTTTAAGGAGACCTGAACACTTGACACACATACAAGACAAATGGAAGCAATAAATCCCACTGCTCATGACATGCCCCTAAACCCTTTCTTAATAACATTTTCAAGGTCTTATTAAAACGTTCCACCAGACCATTTGTTTGGGGGTGATATGCCGCAGTACGCAGGTGCTGGATCCCAAATGCCTCCCAGACCTGCTTCAGGGTGCGTGACAAAAAATTGGTACCCTGGTCTGTCAATACCTCCCTTGGAAAACCGACTTCGCAAAAAATGCCTATAAGATGGGAGGCAATAACTTTTGCGGAGGTGTTCCGAAGAGGAAACACCCAGGGATACCTAATAGCCATGTCAATTACCACCAAAATATAGGAGAATCCTTGCTTAGTCTTGACAATGGGGCCAATCATATCCATGGCCAACTGAGCCATGGGAGTAGCTATCTGGGGCAGTGGACATAAAGGAGCCCGAGCAGGAACTTTCTCGGACACTTTATGGCACTGCTCACAAGAATTACAAAACTGTTCAATTCCCTTATATACCCCTGGCCAGTAGAATTGAAGCAGCACCTGCTTAAGTGTCCCTTGGACCCCTTTATGCCCCCCCAAGGGGTGGTCATGAGCTAGACGCATGATCAATTCCCGAAACCCCTGGGGTATCACGAACTGCTTCCTGATACCTTCCTCTTCCCTAGCCTGTGCTATATGAAACAGTAACCCTTGATCTATAATAAATCGTGGGAAAACCTGCTCTCCCTCCTGTCCTGCCCGCTCCCAGGCATAACGTAGAGTAGTTTCCTGCTCTTTATGAAAGTAAGGGAACTTCTTAATCACCCCTGCCGGGTTCTCTGGGAACTCCCCGGGCTCATTTAAATCAATAATTGAACTTGTTTCTTCTGACTTCAGCTGAGCTTCACCCTTCCCAGAAACTCAAAAATATCCATATGAAATGGGAATACCTGAGAAACTGTGGGCCCTGCTCCCTCTGCTTGCTTACTTTGAGCCCTTGTATTCACCCATCCTGTCCGGCTTCAGTTCCCATGTACTGTGAAAAAGGGGCCCAATCCCATCCCAAAATTAAGTTTTGGGGGAGACAGGAGAACCTCCACCTCATGGATACCTGTCGAACTCTTAATCTGTACCAAATGAATGGGATATCGGGAAGTAGCCCCGTGTATACATTGAATGGTTACTAATTTGTTCCTCTCCCTACTCCCCCTCTCTCTTCCTTTCACCTGATCCCAAAGGACCTGGGAACACATGGTTTGGTCGGCCCCAGAATCCAGGAGTCCTTCTACTGGAACTCCTCCTAATTCTACCCATTGAACGAGAGGACATGAAATGAGATTGAAGGGGGGCAGACTCAAGAAAAATGTCGGGAAGTATTTTTTCACGGAGAGAGTAGTGTGAAGGAGAGGACCTGGGGGTAGATAAGATGGAAGTGGAAGAGGAAGAAGGGAGGCGGCTCACGAGCAAACATAGGCAGAACAGAGCCTGGCCTCCATTCCATCCCCAGAGAGCGAGAGAAGTAGTAATGCCCCCTAGAAAAGGGTGGAGGGAAAAAGACTACATTACCCAGCATCCCCCGAGAGAGAGCAGAGAAAGGTTCGTGACCCCTGTAAAATGGAGGAGAGGAAGAGACTACATTTCCCAGCAACCTCAGGGCAAAGCCTGGTACAGAGATTACCTTCCCCAGCAGGAACAGGGGGAGAACCCTAACAAGGAAAGGGTGGTGCCCCTGCAGGGTAATCAAGGGAAAGAGGAACAGCTGCAAAGTGGGTGGAACGGGGAGCCCATGGAGTATCAAGAAGCTGGGCAGAGAGAAAGAGAGGAGAGCGAGGAAGAGCCTATGGACCTCTCAGCCTGGGCTCACTCCTTAGGTAACAAACTAAGGGACCAGGTAACTTCATGGTATGGTAACTGGGCTAAGAGAGGAAAGAGGAAAGGCCATGTGGGAGGATGGGTCAGTGCTTAGCGAGAGTGACCCAGATGGGTGGGGCCTTTTCATTTTCCAGAGCTCAGGCTGTGAATGAACTTTGAGTTTAAAGAGTTCTGGTTGAAGAGGGACGAGAGATTTTTCCCGGAGTGGGCTGAGCCCAGCAGGAAGAAGGTGGAGTGTGAACTGTGGCTAAAAAGCCTAAAAAAAGAAGCTGAAGGGGTTTGATCTGTGTGCTGAAGCCTCAAGAACTGTGTTTGTTTGTTTTTTTGGAACTGCTTGCAGTGTTTTGGCCCCTCCCAAGGGAGAGGGGGGGGGAGAAAGAAGACCCAGGTCTATAAAACTGTCTAAAAGGAGCCCAGCTGGGTGCTGGAAGCCTGGAAGTTAAAAGTTTTTTTTTTTTTTTTCTTGCTGTGTTTGTACCCCTGAGAGGAGCACCAGGGGAATTGTGAGGGTTTTTGTTGATTCTTCAAGTATTATGTCTTTTTGCACTGCTGGACTGTTGGATCCCAAGCAAAATAAAGAACTTGTTAGTTTTGCTTTGAAGTTGATTTCTTTGAGCCCTGCCCTGTGGACTGCAGTGAACCAGGAGGTTGGGCAGCAAGGGTGAAGGGGAGATCCCGAGGACCCTCAGGCGGAGGGGAGGATCATTTTCACAGTAGTGGATGCTTGGAATGCCCTCCCGCAGGAGGTGGTGGAAATGAAAACAGTAACGGAATTCAAACATGCGTGGGATAAGCATAAAGGAATCCTGTGCAGAAGGAATGGATCCTCAGGAGCTTAGTCGAGATCGGGAGGCGGGGCTGATGGTTGGGAGGCGGGGATAGTGCTGGGCAGACTTATACGGTCTGTGCCAGAGCCGGTGGTGGGAGGTGGGACTGGTGGTTGGGAGGCAGGGATAGTGCTGGGCAGACTTATACGGTCTGTGCCAGAGCCGGTGGTGGGAGGCGGGGCTGGTGGTTGGGAGGCGGGGATAGTGCTGGGTAGACTTATACAGTCTGTGCCAGAGCCGGTGGTTAGGAGGCGGGGATAGTGCTGGGCAGACTTATATGGTCTGTGCCCTGAAGAGCACAGGTACAAATCAAAGTAGGGTATACACAAAAAGTAGCACATATGAGTTGTCTTGTTGGGCAGACTGGATGGACCGTACAGGTCTTTTTCTGCCGTCATCTACTATGTATGTTGAGTGAACTGATGCCCTGTGGAAAGAGGTATATGAGAGGTTAACCCTAGCCTAACTCCACAGTCTCGCTTCAAATGCCCAGGTTTCCCGCAGCGATAGCACTGCCTCTCTTCAGTCAGTCCCCTCTCCTTATATCCCTGAGAAACCCTGCCGGTCATGTTCTTAGACTGGGAGGCAAACCCCCTTTGTCCTCCTAAACATTGAGACTCAAGGTAGCATTCCATACCTTTAACAGCTGTTTCTTCTTTTATTTTTTTAAATATCTTTATTGGTTCATAGATGCTATTACAATACATAACAAATAACATCATCACTGCACCACACTGGTTCCTCACAGATAGCCAGTAACATTAACTACAGTTGTTTCTGTCTCCCTGGCCATAGTTCTATGTACGACATAGTGCTCGAAAAAGAAGAAAAAACATCCATGACTTTTTAAAATTACAACTTGCAGTCCGCTTCATGGATAAATCCTTCTTATCTGTTCCCTTCTCCACTACTGCCAACTCCAGACTTCGCACCTTCTGTCTCGCTGCACCCTACGCCTGGAATAAACTTCCTGAGCCCCTACGTCTTGCCCCATCCTTGGCCACCTTTAAATCTAGACTGAAAGCCCACCTCTTTAACATTGCTTTTGACTCGTAACCACTCGCCTCCACCTACCCTCCTCTCTTCCTTCCCGTTCACATTAATTGATTTGATTTGCTTACTTTATTTATTTTTGTCTATTAGATTGTAAGCTCTTTGAGCAGGGACTGTCTTTCTTCTATGTTTGTGCAGCACTGCGTATGCCTTGTAGCGCTATAGAAATGCTAAATAGTAGTAGTAGTAGTCTTCCCCCTTCACCACCCCCCAGTGTCCACTGTCATTAAGGTTTCATTCTCTGCCCCTCCAGCCTTCAAATAGAAATCACCTTCTTCCTCTCCGGTACACTCACCAGTCAGCAGGCACCGTTCTGCCCTTCACCTGCGGCGAGTAAAGGATCTGACCTCTCCATTGCATTTTCTAATACTCTGCCCCAGATTTCTCTGTATTGCCCCACTCTGACAGATGCGGTGAGCCTGAGTGTCTCCCGCACCCAGCTAGCCATTTCCCTCATCAGGCTCATCCACACTGCCAGTTGGGGGTCATCTTATCTACCCAGGTTATCAGAATACATTTTTTAATCAAGATAGTAGCTACTAATATAAACTTACACTGGGCCTCATTTAACCCCTGTTCTCTCAGGCCTGCCGAACTGCCCAGAAAAGTCACCAAGTATGTCCACTCGAACTCACGTTGCACTATATGTTCAATCTGTTTTAGAGCGCCCCTCCAGAACTCTGCCAGCTTTGGGCACTCCATAAACGAATGTAGCAGTGTACCCACATGCGCCCCACACTTCCCACACAAGTCCTCGGACCAAAGCCCCATCACTTTCCCTTTTGCCTTAGAGATATGTACTCTATGTAGAACACGGAACTGGATATCTTGCAGTGCCGCATTCGGTGTCAGACTGCTTAGCTCACCAAACACCCTTCCTAAGTCCTCCCCTTTTACTGTGTCTCCTATGTCAGCACTCCATGTATGCGCTAACTGCCGTAGGTGTGGGGCCTTCCTATTGTCTCATATTAGTTGATGCCACTGAGACAGCTTATTCAGGGTATCTGGCAATTGCAAGAACACGGAATCTAGTTTCCCAAACTCTACAAGTTTCCCCCTCCGTCGCTGAAGGGACAGCACATAGTCTCGGGCTTGTAAGAATGCAAAGAATTGGGAACTTGGGATATTCCATGCGTGCCTTAGTTGTTCAAATGCTGGGAAAGCTTGCCCTCCCACTCGTCTCAAATCTCCTATGTATCTACACCCCTTCAGTTTCCACTCCCTAAAAACAGAGGCCCCTATTCCCGCCGGAAATGCCGGGTTGCTGGTCAATGTCACAAATGGATTCATTCCCCCCCCCCCCTCCAACTCTCCCCACCATTTCCAGGCCCTTCTCAATGCTATTAGGTACGGATTCCTTCCAAGCTCCCCGGACCTGTCTGTTCGGGTCGCATCCAAGAACACAAACGGATCTATGGGGTGACACTAGTTCCTCCAAAAATCATCCGGTGCAAAGGTCCCCGCTCCTGTGTGCAACTCATGCAACCAGCGCATTAAGGCGGCCACATTATAGGCCCGAACATCTGGCAACCTAAGCCCCCCCTGCGCTCTATCCAACGCCAGTTTGGTAAATGAAATTCTAGGCCGCTTCACATGCCATATAAATGATGCGACAATACTGCGATACTGGGTTTCCTCAGTTTTGCGGATCCACAGTGGCACCATCTGGAGTGGATAGAGCACCTTAGGGAGAAGCACCATTTTTGTTAAGGCCACTCACCCCATAAAACTGACTGGCAAATCTTTCCATTTCCGGCACAGCTTTTTGATGGCATCCAGTCTCCCCGTCACATTTTTCTTGTACACCCAGGACACATTCACACTTAAATAAATCCCCAAATATTTCATCCCCTCCTTAGCCCATGCCAGGGAAAAATCCAGGGCTCCTGTACACTATTGCTGATCGGCAGCCCCTCGGACTTCCCAAAGTTAATACTTAAACCTGCAAACACTCCAAACTCCTGAATAATCTCCATTGCTTGGAATATTCCGTCTGATGCCTTATCAATGAATAACAACATATCGTCTGCGAACATGTTTATTCTATATTCCTTTCCTCCCACACACACGCCGGTCAAATTGGGCTCTTGTCTGATTTTAGCCGCCAGCGGTTCAAGGGTAAGGATAAGCAGGAGGGGAGTCAACGGACATCCCTGTCTAGTGCCACCCCCCAGGCATACTGTCGGTGTTAACATGTCATTGATCATAATTTGAGCCGTGGGATTGCTGTACAGAGCCCGTACCCAATCCAAGAACTCACCCTCAATCCCAAACTTTTTAAGTGCCCAGAACAAGTACTCCCAAATGACTTTGTCGAATGCTTTTTCTGCATCCAGGCTGGCCAGTATCATGTCCCCAGCCTCTCTGCTACCCTCCAACAACATTCGACTGACCTTCAAGACATTGGCAGAGGCGTACTGTCCCTTTACAAAACCCACCTGGTCACTATGTACCAAATACGGCACCACTTCCCCCAGCCGCGCCGCTAATACTGCGGCCAGGATCTTAATGTCTTGGTTTAACAGAGAAATTGGAGGGTACGAACCCACCAACTCTGCGTCTTTACCCAGTTTTGGCAATACTGTGATATATACATGATTCAACGTGGTACCCATGTTCCTTGAAACACGTACCTCCTCACACATGGCCACAAACGCAGGTAAAACCTCATTCTGTAGGATCTTATAAAACTCCGTCCCCAGCCTGTCGGGTCCAGGAGCTTTGGCTAATTTAAGCCGTTTTATAACCCTCTGCACTTCCTTCCCCTGAATCGGGCCATTCAGACCTGCTACTTGGTTCTCCGTCAAGGCTGGCAATTGGAGCCCTTCAAAGAACTTTTCACAACTTTGTTCCGGGAATTTTCTTTTCACGTACAGAGCAGAGTAAAAATTAACAAACTCCTTCTGGATCTCTTCTCGCCCCAACTGTGCCACACCTCTCTCATTTTTTATGTTACTAATGTAGCTCTTTCCAGATATTTGCCTAACCAGGGACGCTAAAAGTTTCCCGGTTTTGTTACCCCATCTATGCATACGGTATTTATAAAGCCGGACATCATATAACGCCCTTGCCTGCAGCACCGCCTGCACTGGCTTCCTAACCTCCATATACACTTTCCTATGTGCCTCAGAAGGGGAGAGCACAAGATCTCTCCTCACTCCCTTCAATTTTACCATAAGCGTTTGGAGCTCCCTTTCCCGTTGCTTAGCAATAGCCGCGGTGTACGCCATTATTTTACCACGCACCACTGCCTTCCCTGCCTCCCAGAAGATTCTTTCATTAACTGGTTGGTCTTTATTCTCCTCTACATAGTCCAACCATGCCTGCTTTAGGTACTTACAAAAATTTTGATCTTGGTACAGTGCAGGGTTCATGCGCCACCTATTAGTTCCTATCTTCTCGCCCCATCTGAGTTGAACCCATACTAAGGCATGATCAGATATGACCGATTCTCTGATTTCCGCCCGCTCTGCCAGTCTTACCAGGGAGTGGCTTAGGAGAACATAATCAAGGCGCGCATGGACCCCATGTGGGTGGGAAAAGAATGTATACTCCTGTTCCTCTAAATGAAGCATTCTCCATATATCTATGACTTCCAGTTCATTAACCATGAGATTTACACCTTTCCCCTCATGACCTTTACCCGCTGTCTTTGGTGTCTTACAGTCAATAAGTGGATCACTAGTTAGGTTGAAGTCACCCCCCCCAAAAAATGCGTAGTCTCCAAAAGTGATGAGCTTAGCAATCAACAAGGAGAAGAACCTGTGTGAGTATATGTTAGGCGCATATAGGCTGCACAGGGCCACCCTTTTCCCCTGCAGATGGCCTGCTACTATTACATATTGACCCTCTGGATCTTGATACTTTCTGTGCAGTTCGAACACCATATTCTTTTTTATCAAAATTGCCACCCCCCTCTGTCTGCTATTATAAGAAGCATAGTACACTTCCCCCACCCAATCCCTCCTTAGCTTAGCATGTTCCCCGTTACTCAAATGGGTTTCTTTTAACAATGCTACGTCTGCTTGTTTTCGCAGATCTGTAGCACCTTAGATCTTTTAACCGGTGAGTGCTCTCCATCTACATTTAGTGAGATAACTTTCAGGTCACCCATATGAAGCTACTCTCCACATGTGTTCACGAAAAAACTGCAGCGCCATAGCTTTCCCTAAGGGGTCTCCCAGCCAAACCCCCCAGGGCGTTTCCCATGGAGAACGCAGATAGAGTCCTTCCCCCCCCCCCCGACAGTGGACAGGCCTTCCCCCATCCCCATCTACCTTCCTCCCTCCCTCCTGTTAAGGCTACCCCCTCTCCAACCTTCCCCTCCCCCCAATCAGGTTTCCCCCGCTACATCCCTCCGTCCATACGCGCATACGCAATACCTCATTCACTCCCCCCCATCAACACCAACCTTCTGGCCCCTTCTAAGCCCCCTTCCCCCCTTTTAAAGTAAGAACTCTCTAATAAACTCTGCCCCACCCTGTCTAGTATGCTACCCGTCATCCTCAACTTCCTCAGATGTCATCTGCGCTCAAGCAAGTACACTAGGCGCATATCCACCACACCGGTAACATCTGTACAGATAGCGGCATATAGGTAACATCACCTAACCACATGTGAACATAAACAGCATATGAACATAAACATGAAGCATAGTATGAGAGGTGTGCAGGCCACAGACCCTTGTATAGCGTGTAGCCACTTTGCTTCTAACAGTTCTGGGCCACTCAATGCTTACACACTGTGGTCTGGTGCACTGTTTCCAATTGCCCTTCTCTCAGAATAGAATGGCTGACTCATCTCAGTTCCGGATCTGTCCGCCCTTACCAAACGCCTCGCTCTCGTCAGCTCCACACTGTTCATGTGCTCTTGTCAGCCAAAGTACACCTCTCTGTCCTCTGCTCTTGGAGTTAACAGGCAAAATATCGCAAATTTCTGATTCATCTCCTGCTAGCCAAGTCCGGTTAGACCAATGCAGCCCCCTCTCGCAAACTCAATTCTGCAGGCACTCCACATAGGATCCCAGTTCCTTGGGGTCTGTGAAAAATATCACCGTATTTCCTTGATAGACCCGGACCTTTGCAGGGAAAAGCATTGCAAACTTCACTCCTTTTTCAAAAAGTCTCTTACAGTGCTGACCCATTTTTCGTTGTTGCTCTGAAACAGCAGCCGAATAATCCTGGAACAACAAAAGTCTATTGCCCTCATACTCAAGCTCTCTTTTCTTCCTAAACTCTTGCAAGAGCTTCTCCTTGTCAGCATAATTGAGTATTCTTGCAATGACTGTCCGTGGCCTTTTTTCTCCCTCTCTCATCTGCCTCAGTCTATGGATTCTTTCTACTCATTACCTTCTCAGGGCCCTGAATGCCCAGTTGTTCTGGAATCCACGACTCCATGAGGTGCCAGAGATCTTTGTCTTTCACAGATTCAGGGAGACCCACGATCCTCACATTGTTCCTCCTACTCCTGTTCTCGAGATCGTCAATCTGCTGCTCTAATTTACCACACTTTTGTTCCAGAGCCACCAGCCTCGTGTCAGCCACCTCCGCTCTGTCCTCCTGCCTGGAGATCCGCTCCTCAGCCTGCTGCAGTCTGGCTCCCTGCCTCTCCACCGCCTCCCTGATCTGTTCCACGGAGGATTGAAATTTAGATAGTTTGTCCTCCAGGATGGCTGTAACCTGCTGAATCAGCTCTGTGAATGCGTCTTTCGGCGGGCTTTCCACCCCCGCGGTCTCCTGCATCGCCGCCATTTTGGCGTTTCCTGCCACCACGTGAGTCGTTACGGGCCACCGATGCTTTGCGGGCATACCCGGCTTCCAGCCTCTTTATCCCGCCGCTCGGAGCGCGCTGCACATCTGTGTTCTTTCACAGCGTGAATCCGCTGGTTTATGTCCGTTTTTAGAGAGGATTTGCGGGTGAATTTAGCAGTTTTAAGAGGGATTGGGGACGGAGCCGGAGCTTGAGCGTCCGATCAGCCGCGTTGCATTACGGGACCCCCCTTAACAGCTGTTTCTAACGTATCACAACCTCTCCTTACCAAGTCCGTTCTTACTATTTCAGGAAGATCTTCCAAAAATTGCTCCAATACCAGTTCTTGCAAAATTTGCGTTACTGACCTCTTATCTGGTTCTAGCCACCTTGTGGCAAGGTCCATTAGTTTCTGAGCCAGAGCTCTTGGAGTATCCCCCTCCGTCCAACTCCGGAACCATCGGCGATAAGTCTGCTTACTCACACCATATCGGTCCAGAATGGCCTTCTTAAGATGGTCATAGTCTGCTACCTCAGCTGGAGCCAAACCCCGGAATGCCGCCAAGACCTCTCCAGACAACGCTGGAGCTAACCGAATGGTCCACTGCTCCTGGGGCCATGCAGTTGCCATGGCTACTCGCTCAAAGGTTTCCAAGTAATCTTCAATATCATCACCTGGGGCCAATTTTCCCCAGGGCAGCCAATTCACATGTCTAGGTTCTCCGTAGCCACAGGCTCCACCTGCTCCTCTCCACTTGGGCCCGCTCTCCTTGGAACACTTCCAGTTCGCATCATGTCCTGGACTAGGTCCAGAAGGGGTTGCTGCTGGGCTTGTGATGCTGCCATGGAATCCTCCATGAACTTTTGGGCCAGTTCTTGTTGTTTCTGGAACTGGTGTGCCATAAACGCCATCAGCTCCTTCAGATCCATGACTCCTTATGCGTCCGGTTTAACGCAACACACAAAGACCCAAGTGCTGCTCCTCACATAATATATCCTCTCCAGAGCCAATAACTCCTTCCACCTTCTCACAATCCTCTCCCCCAATTCCGTGTCTGCTTACCGGAATCAGGTGAGGTATACACATCTGATGGCAGGTCTTCAGTACAATCCCACCACTGCCACCACTTTGTAGCCGGGTCACCCTTCCAGGACTCAGCCAGGGCTGACCCTGCTTAGCTTCCTTCCAAGCACAGCGACTGTTCGGTCCCACACCTCACTGGACGTCTCTCCGATCTGGCCCCATGCCCAGGGAGCCCTCTGCGCGTCCAGTTTCCTTCTTGTTCCCTTTCACAAATGCTCACCCAAAAGCCAGTGTTCTTATAAAAAGTTTTTTTATTTTGTCTTTCTTTTCTCAATTCAACATAATACTCTTCGCTTTAATTCAAGCACAACCGAAAGCCTTTACTTTGTGTCTTCTAATCAAACACTTTTCAGGCACCATAGCAGTTCATACAGCCTCTTTCCTTTCCCTCCCCTTTCCCTTGCTGGGGAATGTTCTCAAATGGTCACAGTTCAACACAGCAAAAAAAAAACAAAACAACAGTTTTCCTTCATATCTCCCCCCTCAATTCTGATACTTGAACTGGGCAGTCTTTCTTTCTAGTTTCAGAGGCAAGTGTACCTGTCATATTTTAAACAGAGTCCTTACCCAATGCCTCAGCTTTTCTCCTCCAGTCTTCCACCACCGTTTTAATGGAGCTGCCAGGAAACCTCTCACTGTATCTTTCTCCGTCTGGGCCAGAGCAGCAATTTCCATGCTCTCCTCCTCCTGTCCCTCAGTCACTTCCTTTTTATCCTCATCACCAGCCTCCTCCACCCCAGACCTCCCCAGCTATCCCTCATTACCATCATCAGAAATCATCTCCCGGTCCTCCACCCCATCTCCTAGTTTCTGCATAGCTCGTCTGGGAAGAGAGGGTTCCTGGGATTGATAGTTCCTTCCTCGCTTCCCCACTTCAGTTGGCCTTTCAGCCACAAGAGGGCGAACTCTCCGTATACAAGGAACTTGGTATTGAAACTTTCTCTGTCGGTACTCCCCTGCTCTCTGCAACCCTCGCTCCCGTGGTTTCCTTATTCCCCTATCACCTGCCCTCTCACACCAGCTATGTGGCTCAGTGAATGCCTGTCCCTTGTGTGCTGCTCAGACAAATACAGCCCTGCTTCAACAAGCACACAATCCAAAGTTGTACTTCTTTGCTAAAACAGATTTTTCTTTCTTCCTCCAGTCTCCTCTGCTATACCTTTCCCAACATGTACAAATGGGGGAGGGGGGTTGTGCGCACCGGCAATCCGCCCTGGTTGGCAGCCAACCAAGGAACACCTCTGCTGAAAAAACAGGGATTTGCAGGATCAGTATGCTTGTGTGGTTAGACTCAGTCTCCCATCCCAAGCTGCGCTGAGGATGCTGTCTTCTGTATGCCTCATTTCCTGAACTCAGCACAGAGAAGGGAACAGATTCGTCTCTTATTTCCTATGGGTTAATCACTGTTGCAGTAGATGCTGCTGCTGTTCCTGAGGCTCTTCTTGCCTGTGATGTTTAATTTCTTGTCTGTCAAAACCATCATGATCTTGCTGGGAAAGGGAAGCAGTCAACCCTAAAATGGCTCCAGAGCTTTGGCATCACATTTGTACCCGGTTGGGGTAGTTCAATGAGATCTCCTGACAAGTGCATGTATTAGACTCCTTGGTCCATGTTTCCAGATGGATTATGTGGGTCAGTAATATCACTGCAGAGCCCTTATACCCAAAAGGAGAAATTAGGCCTTACTTGCTAATTTGCTTTCCTTTAGTCCCTCCTGTCCGGTCCAGATTGTGACTGATGGGTTGTGCACGCCTTCCAGCAGGTGGAGACTGATAATACTGACTCTTCAGAAAGAGCCCTAGCCAGGCAGAGAAAGATCCAGTATATTGTAACAAAGCAGGAAAAGAAACCCATTCTGTGCATCTGGAAACCTGAGCAGCCACTGGCAACTTACCTGTGCATCTGGAAACCTGAGCAGCCACTGGGAACTCCGGGTCTGTGCCATCTGCTTTCTGTGCCCAACAGCATAGAGCACGAAAAGGACTGTGCTAACATGTCAAAGACATTTGACTCAAAGATACTACTACTACTATTTAACATTTCTAAAGTGCTACTAGGGTTACGCAGCGCTGTACAATAAAGTTACGATATATATATATATTTTTTCAACAATAGCCAATGCAGCTTCCCAAGCCAAAAGTAAACAAACCAACATGCTGAACGCAACGAAACAACAACAACAGACTGAAGTCCACTTGGGCAGGTTCTGGGCCGGTCCGGGAGGACTAAAGGAAAGCACCCCCGGTGTGCCTCTATCCTTTGCAGAAGATGACCGATCAGGGGCCACGGAGGAAAGGCATACAGAAGGCCCGTCGACCAAGACTGCAGAAGTGCATCCACACCCTGCGCCGCCGGATCCTTTCGGCGACTGAAGTACCTTGGCACCTTCGCATTGGACGCAGTGGCGAGCAGATACATCACTGGCAGCTCCCAGTGATCCACAATAGTCCGAAACGCTCCGTCACCAAAGGCCTACTCTCCGGGATCTAGAGTGGTGCAACTGAGGAAATCCGCCTGGACGTTCATCACTCCTGCCACGTGATCTGCTGAGAGGTCTACCAGATGAAGTTCCACCCAGCTCATGAGTAGGGCCGTTTCCCTTTCTAGCTGTAGACTTCTTGTTCCTCCTTGATGATTGACATATGCCACAACCGTGGCGTTGTCCGCCATGATGCGAACCGATGTGCCTTCCACAAGAGAACAAAACGCTTGGAGAGCCAGACGAATTGCCCTGGTTTCCAGGAGGTTGATCGGACAAGAGCTCTCCTCCGCAAACCACAGCCCCTGTGTATACTGATCCTGACAGTGAGCTCCCCAGCCCTTTAGACTGGCATCTGTAGTGACCACTGTCCACTGAGGGGCATCCAAGGATCTGCCTTTGGACAGATTAAACATCCGAAGCAACCAACAAAGACTGCCCCAGACCGGTGATGACAGTGGCAACTTCTGCAGGAGGGAGGCCTTCTGCGGTGACCACCTGGAAAGAAGGGACTTCTGTAGAGGTCTCATGTGCGCTCTGACCCATGGCACTGCCTCTATCTTCGCTGCCATGGACCCCAGCACCTGGAGGTAATCCCTTGCATACGGGGAGAATGCCTGTAGAAAATCGATGAATCTGAGACTACAGCTTCAGAATTCGGGCTTGAGTCAGAAACACCCGACCCCTCCAGGTGTCGAAAATGATCCCCAGATACTCCAAGGACTGGGACGGCTGAAGATGACTTTTCTGAAAGTTGACCACCCATCTAAGGGACTGCAGAAACTGGACTACCTGCTCCGTCACCCTTAGGCTGTCCTGGTAGGTTTTTGCTCTGATCAGCCAATCGTCCAAGTAAGGATGAACCAATACTCCCTTCCTCCTGAGGGCCACTGCTACGACTATCATGATCTTGGTAAAGGTGCGAGGGGTTGTCACTAGGCCGAAGGGCAAACCCTGAAACTGGAAATGCCTGCCGTGAATCGCGAAGCGCAGATACCAATGATGCAGAGGAAAATTGGAATATGCAGATAGGCCTCGGTAAGGTCTAGAGCCATAGGCGCCCGGTATAAGAGGCTTGGACAGGCTAAGCCTCCCCTGCTGTGCTCAGAGAGGTTTAAATTGTTGATTTACCTCCATCCTCACAGCAGGAGCTGCAGTGAAAGCCCTCTAGCCTTGTGTAACCAATTGTAGAAATTGGTTTATGGTTTGTTTACCTTACTGCTGGGAGAGCGGGGGGGGGGGGGGGGGGGGAGGGGGGTGCCCTGGGTTGCCAGGGAGATATTTAAAAAGGATGACTTCCTGACCTGCACTGAGGACAGATAGCAGCAGAATCGGATACTGGACCAGCATGATAAGAAAAAGTCACCTGCAACAGAGGTAGAAAAGATCATTTTATTTTCATTATAGTGTTTGGAATATGTCCACTTTGAGAATCAGGTGCTCAACATTAAAAGTTTATATTTATTTA
Source organism: Microcaecilia unicolor (assembly GCF_901765095.1). NCBI lineage: Eukaryota > Metazoa > Chordata > Amphibia > Gymnophiona > Siphonopidae > Microcaecilia > Microcaecilia unicolor. The sequence goes on along the minus strand of NC_044032.1, from coordinate 353,656,316 downwards.
CTTATTTATGGCATTTTATCCCACATTAAACATGAATTAGGGTGTTTTATGGCTCTACATGAGAATTGTGATGATATGATCCCTTGTTTCATATTGTTCACGGTCTGCATTTTCCGTATGGGTGGTATATTGGTGTATTAGGTTCTGCCCAGTGTAATATTTATGGTACAGTAAGGTTCTGAGTGTGTTTTTGCACAAAGTTGTGCATAGTGTTGTGCAGTTGAGCGATTGTGCTTAGAATATGCTTTGAGCAACCACTTTATTCTTTGACATATGATACATATCTAATATCTAAATTTAATAAAAGGTATTAATTGTGACTTTTATTTTTATTTAATTTTTATGTGTGTTATCAGACAATTATGGATTTAAGCTCCACCCCTGGCCCCACCCCTAACCCCGCCCCCTTTAGCCTCCCCAAACAGTTGGGCTACCGACCGCCTATGTCTAGAGCTGTCAAAAGTTTTCCAGACTTCACCACTACAATGACAGAGTGAAGAGTCTCCATATGAAACGAAGAGACCCGAATATCCCGGTTGACGGCCTTGAGGTCCAGAATCGGTCTGAAAGAACCCTCTTTCTTGGGAACGACAAAATAATGGAGTACCGACCTTGCCTGAGCTCCGCTGCGGGAACTGGACAGATAGCCTGGAGATTGAGAAGCCTCTGTAGCGTGTCCCTGACGATGGTCTCCTTGAAGCGAGACCGGCAGGGAGACTCCAGAAAGGTGTCTGACAGAGGATGTGCAAATTCTAAGGAGTACCCTTTTCGAATAACCTCTAGCACCCACTGATCTGAGGTAATCAGGGCCCACCTCTGGTAAAACTGTGTCAAAACACGCCCCTACGGGGACCAGAGGCTGGGCCCGGACACCTTCACTGAGAAGAACGAGCGGGGGATTGGAAAGAAACTCCCGTGTCTCTGCCCCCTCAGTGAGCTCCCTGAAAGGACTGAATACCTCTGGAAAAACCGGGAACGCTGAGCCAGTGTCACCTTACCTGACCTAAAATGCTTAGAGTCGCGGCCCCAACCATGGCCAGTGAAAAAACCATGACCAGAAGACTTAGGACGGTCCTCAGGAAGCTGTGGGACCTTAGTCTCCCCCAAACTACGGACTAGCTTATCCAGCTCCTCGCCGAACAACAAGGAACCCCTAAAGGGAAACTTATTGAGCTTAGACTTAGAAGCTGCATCCGCCGACCAATCCATAAGCCAGAGAGCCCTCCTAGCCACTTCACTCAAGGTCATAGACTTGACTGATGCCTGAAGCAAATCATACAAGGCATCTGCCAAAAAGGCTGAACCCATTTCAAGCTTGGCCACCTCCGCATCTATAGAGGACAAATCATCAGAGGCTCTATCAAGGACTCTCTTAGACCATCGAAAACAGGCCCTGGCAACCAAGGACCCACAGATGGCTGCCTGCACAACCAAGGCTGACACATTGAAGCTACTCTTCAACAGAGACCAACGGTCCTACACATCCTTAAGCACGGTGCCACCATCCACCGGTACCGTGTTACGCTTAGTGACTGCTGAGACTACCGCGTCAACCCTGGGAGGTTTCAAAAGGGATCTGTTGGTTTCCGGAACCGGATAGAGATGGACCATGGACTTGGCGGGCCTGAATACCGAATCCGGGGCATCCCACTGGGCCTGAATGACATCTCTGATGTCCTGATGCATTGGAAAGGTCTTACCTGGCTTACGGACCCCTTTTATCAACAGGTCCACTTTACGGGGCTCCGCCGCCTGAGAATCCTCGTCCTCTAAGCATAAGGTGGGGGAAACTAGAGAAATTGATTCCTGCAATTCTTCCTTGTGAAAAATACACAAGACTGAAGGATCCTCCCCTAGATCAAAGGGATCTGCCCCTGAACCTTCCTGACCAGTATCCTCTTCCATAGAGCCTTCCTGGTTAACCTTCAGTTCCTCCAAGGAAGGCATGTCCAGGTCCAGATCAGAGCCAGGCTCCTCATCCAGAAGCCAGGACTGCCTGGACTGTTTAGTGGGAACTAGCTGACTTTCCAGAGACCATTTGGCAGGAGGAACTGGGGAGGGTTTAGAGTGCTGCAATAAAAAAGCATTATACATTTGCAGCACAAGCTCAGGAGGGAATCCCCCAGCCGAGTCCCCCGTGACAAGAAAAAGAGTATCCAACTGCCCCAGCGCAGAGGGCCCTGCAAGCGTGGCAGGCTGATCAGCTGATCCGGCCGCTGAAGATAAAATGGCGGCGGTTCCTGCCAAAGCCAGAACTGCCACTTTCTCTTGCTGAACCAACATCCTTCCCCCCCAGAGAAGGAACCGAAGCGATGGCAGTGGGGGGTCCTGCCTCCGAGGAACCCTCCACAGCAGTACAAAATTTACATACCCCTCTAGCGCCCAATTCATTAATAAATATGTTAAATAGCAAGTGATACAGATCTTCATGTTTATTAAGGGGTTTGCTAATCCCGCTAACAAAGTTTGTGTCACTACCCTCCTCCACTGAGAGAACTGGCCATTTAATCCTATCCTCTGTTTTCTGTCCATCGAGTGGAATGTAAGACTCAGTACAGAATTGAATAGAATACATTACGGCTAACAACTTCCCCATACATAATGTTCATTATTTGGAAGTTTTTCAGGAAAATCTCTATTTTTAAGGTTTTGCTTCTTGGAAACTTTACCGAGATCTCTGTAAGGTCTTTCTCTTCCAATACTGTTCTTTGCCTCTGTGTTTTTTTTGTGTACAAGCTCTGTGATAAGTACATTGGTCTTACTAATGATGTTGGCTTCTTTCTTTCACCCTCTTGTTGACTTTTACTACTTCCAGACAAAGAAAAAGAACCATGTTGAATCTGATCCATTATGTTTTTACCCTATAAGTTTGTGGCTTTTCCCTTTTGGCATGGCAGAATGGATGCACTCGGCAACATCACTTTCTTCTTTTTTATTATCTACTTCTGGGATAATAGCTGAATTCTTCCTACATCTGTATCATCTGTACTTCTGCCTTCTTTAGAAATAGTATCTCTCCTTTCAAACTGAGAAGATGAAAGCCCAATTTTAATATTTTCTGAATTTGTAGATTCATTTGGTGGTCATTCTATGGTAAGATCGCTTACTGATATAGCAGTTGAAAAGTTTATTGGTGTGCCTTCAACACAATAAACCCGTGGACAATATAAATACTTATCTTCAAAGGATTCCATGTACAAACATGCTATAGAGGGTGCTACAGTGGAACTAATTGCTACTCCCTTTGTCTGAAGAATCCATATTTTCAAACTGAAAAACAATTTTGGGATAACATATTGTGCCAATTTAATTAAGAAAGACATTTTTTCTTCTGTCAGCTTTAACGCCCTTATCTTATCAAAAACAAGTTGTACAGCCTTTAGTTGTGGTACATTAGTGTACAATTACATCACATCCATAGTAACCATTATTAATGACAATTCTTGCTGAATAACTAGTTCATCCAAAAGTGAGTGGAATCACATACATAGGAAGATATAGTTGTTCATTTATCTTTTAGATGAAAATCCAGGAACCGGAAGAGTGGCTCAAACAACAAGTTCCTACCCGAAATGATAGGTCTACCCAGGGGCCCAGTTTTGGGATCTAAGAGTCATAGAACGGATCTTATTTGAGAGGGTCTGTGTTGTTTGGAGGGAAGTTTATTTGCCAAAAAAATATTGATAATCCACAATGTAGCAAAGAGGCAAGACAAGTGACCCTACACTGGCCATGGTTTGGAATAACAGCCTCATTCAGGGGTTGCTTTAGGTCAGACCTATAAACTTCACTACTTGGGGACAAAATGGATTTTCTAAAAATACAGAGCAAAATGTACCAACAAGAAAATGAAAAGCCCAATGTGCATATCCTAGAGCCGCAGCCAAAGCTGCTGTTACTACTACTGTTCCCCGAGGACCTCAGCTGAACTAGTGGAGAAAACCACAGCGAAGGGGAAATAAAGGGCGAATAAGGCCAAGTACTCAAGCCTGCACTGCACACTTATACCAGAACTCCAGTTGACCTTATTTGTTGGTACCTCTGGATGGAAACACTTCGCTCAGTTATTGCCTTGGTGCAGCCGGGGGAGTTCTTGACTTCCTTGGACCTCTTGACTGGTCCTTTCGGGCTCCCAGTCTCCTGTGGATTTTGGTTCCAAGAACCTTCCTATCAGGAGGTTGTAGAACAGCAGGCCTTTGGCTGTGGGGCCTTTGCTATACTTAAACCTTCCGCAGTGGATCCCCCTGGGGCCCCAAAGCATTTTCTTTTTGTTTTTTTTTAATTTCTTTAATTTCCTAAATGTCTGTTGTATTACTGAAGTTCTGTCAATATATTATCATAAGAAAACTTTGATCCTATTTGGTTGCAAAATAACAATACAAGGAAGGAAGGAAGGATTGGATTAAGATTCACAGGCAGAGCTGTCACAAGGGGTGAGCCAGCGGCGATGAAAGCAAGCTCTCACGTGACCACATCATCAAAAAGGACCCACTCTTAGAAGCTGAGTGCAGTCAGAAGAGCACCTTCTCTCGGATCAGAAGCAAAATCGGAAAAAGACAACCCCAACGCCCATTTCAATTGACAGTAGTCATGTCCATCTTGAAAATCTGAAAAAAAAATAAATTTACTTGCAAGGAAAAGTTGACACAGGCAATTAGCTGCTTAGATCTGGCATTCCTTGGGTGGCGAGAACAATGAGCCTTTCTCTGGCTAGAATCTAAGATTTTTCTCCCATGTTACACCTATAGGAAAACTTTATTGAAAAGGCCCACAAATCAGAAATAATCTTGAGGAACCCAAAGTATTTTCTGCTCCATAAAGCCCTTATATGCATGATGACAGAATGGGCGGGAGTAGAGCAGCAGCTCTAGCTGGCCTTCTTGGGGAGGGTCCCTCAGCATTCAGGCTACTATTTGTGATGGTTACATAGCTCTGTGCTGCATTACTTCCAGCAGTTGCTGGAGTCTCAGTGGTATGTCACCTTTATTCCAGTATGGCCTTTTTGGTACACATCCTCTATGATCTGGTCCATCTGGGTTCTTGCTCAGTGTCAGCGTTGGGGGTTGCCATTGGTTTTTGGCTTAGTAACTGGGCACAGATGCTGCTTCTGAGAAGCTTTTGAGTCAACTGTCTTTTATGGGTTGCTTGTTCTTTGTCTTGGAAAAGTTGCTGAACGATATGGGGAAGGTATAGCTCTCCATCTCCCTTGAAGGGTACTAGTCCAGGCAAAAGAAGGGTCCGCACAGCTTCCACAAAAAAGTCAAACATCAACAACAAAAGAGTGTAAGAATAAAACAGTCCAAAACTTGCTCAAATTATTACTTGCCAAAAATATAATGATAATCCACAATGTAGCAAAGAGGCAAGACAAGTGACCCTACACTGGCCATGGTTTGGAATAACAGCCTCATTCAGGGGTTGCTTTAGGTCAGACCTATAAACTTCACTACTTGGGGACAAAATGCATTTTCTAAAAATACAGAGCTTGGATGTAACAAAAGAGAGGGAACAAAGTACAAACTAAAGTCCAAACAAAAAAAACAGCACCACGGGCCTTTAAAAATGGAACACAGTTCTTTAATGAATGAGCCTTGACAAAAAGACCCAGAACTCCAGTTGGCCTTATTTGTTAGTGCTTCTGGATGGATACACTTCGCTCAATTGGTACAGCCGGGTGAGTTCTTGGCTTTCTTGGACCTCTTCGGGCTCCCAGTCTCCCATGGATTTTCGTTCCAAGGACCTTCCTTATCGGGAGGTTGTAGAACAGCAGGCCCTTGGTTGTGCGGCCTTTGCTATACTTATTACTACTACTACTACTACTACTATTTAGCATTTCTATAGCGCTACAAGGCATACGCAGCGCTGCACAAACATAGAAGAAAGACAGTCCCTGCTCAAAGAGCTTACAATCTAATAGACAAAAAATAAATAAAGTAAGCAAATCAAATCAATTAATGTGAACGGGAAGGAAGAGAGGAGGGTAGGTGGAGGTGAGTGGTTACAAGTGGTTACGAGTCAAAAGCAATGTTAAAGAGGTGGGCTTTCAGTCTAGATTTAAAGGTGGCCAAGGATGGGGCAAGACGTAGGGGCTCAGGAAGTTTATTCCAGGCGTAGGGTGCAGCGAGACAGAAGGCGCGAAGTCTGGAGTTGGCAGTAGTGGAGAAGGGAACAGATAAGAAGGATTTATCCATGGAGCGGAGTGCACGGGAAGGGGTGTAGGGAAGGACGAGTGTGGAGAGATACTGGGGAGCAGCAGAGTGAATACATTTATAGGTTAGTAGAAGAAGTTTGAACAGGATGCGAAAACGGATAGGGAGCCAGTGAAGGGTCTTGAGGAGAGGGGTAGTATGAGTATGCCTTCCGCAGTGGATCCCCCTGGGCCCCGAAGCATTTTATTATTTTTTTTAATTTCCTAAATAAGTCTGTTGTATTACTGACGTTCTGTCAATATATTATCATAAGAAAACTTTGATTTCATATGGTTGCAAAAAAACAATACAAGGAAGGAAGGGTTGGATTAAAATTCACAGGCAGAGCTGTCCCAAGGGGTGAGCCAGCGGCGATGAAAGCAAGCTCTCACGTGACCGCATCATCAAAAAGGACCCACTCTTAGAAGCTGAGTGCAGTCAGAAGGGCACCTTCTCTCGGATCAGAAACAACATCGGAAAAAGACATCCCCCAACCCCCATCTCAATTGACAGTAGTCCTGTCCATCTTGAAAATCTGAAAAAAAATACATTTACTTGCAAGGAAAAGGTTGACCCAGGCAATCAGCTGTTTAGATCTGGCATTCCTCAGGTGGAGAGAACAATGAGTCTTACTCTGGCTGGAATCTAAGATTTTTCTCCCAAGTTACACCTATAGGAAAACTTTATTGAACAGGCCCACAAATCAGAAATAATCTTGAGGGACCCGAAGCATTTTCTGCTCCATAAGGCCCTTATATGCATGATGATGGAGCAGGAGTCCTTGGATGGTCCCCTTGGGTATGCCATGACTCTTGTTTCATTGACTTCGCTGAGGAGGTTGAGAATGTTGGGCCTTCCTAACGGTAGCTTCCCTGGTTATGGCAGTCACGAAAGGGCTCCATGGCCTTAGGGAGGGGGCCCTCAACATTCAGGCTACTATTTGTGATGATTACATAGCTCTGTGCTGCATTAGTTCCAGCAGTTGCTAGAGTCTCAGTGGTATGTCACCTTCAGTCCAGTATGGCCTTTTTGGTACACATCCTCTATGATCTGGTCCTTCTGGGTTTCTGCTGTGTGGCAACATTGGGGGTTGCTATTGGTTTGTGGCTTGGCAACTGGGCGCAGATACTGCTTCTGAGAAGCTTTTGACTCGGATGTCCTTTATGGGGTGCTTGCTCTTTTTCTTGGAAAAGTTGGTGTACAATATATGGAAGGTATGGCTCTCCATCTTCCTTGAAGGGTACTAGTCCAGACAAAAGAAGGGTCTGCACAGCTTCCACAAAAAAAGTCAAACAACAACAACAACAACAACAACGAAAGAGTGGAAGAATGAAACAGTCCAAAAGATGCAGGCAAATATGAATTAAGAGTTGCTCAAAAGTTTATTTGCCAAAAAAATAATGATAATCCACAATGTAGCAAAGAGGCAGGACAAGTGACCCTACACTGGCCGTGTTTTGGCATAACAGCCTTCCTCATGGGTCGCTTTAGGTCAGACCTTTGAACTTCACTACTTGGGGACAAAATGGATTTTCCAAAAACGCAGAGCAAAATGCAGCAACAGGAAAACGGAGAGCCCGATGTAGGTATCCTAGAGCCGCAGCTGAAGCTATTGTTACTACTACTGTTCCCCGAGGGCCTCGGCTGAACAATCGGAGAAAAGGGGGTATAAAGGGCAAATAAGGCCAAGTACTCAAGTCTGCACTGCACACTTATTCCAGAACTCCAGTTGGCCTTATTTGATAGTGCATCTGGATGGAAACACTTTGCTCAGTTATTGCCTTGGTGCAGCTCGTGGAGTTCTTGACATCCTTAGACCTTTTGACTTGTGTTGACTTTCTTGGACCTCTCGAGTTCCATAGACCTCACAGAGGCCTATCTCCACTTTCCCATTGCAGATCATCATGAGATATCTGTGCTTGTGTGTTGGGGCAGCATTTTCAGTTTTGGCCCTTGCCCTTTGTAGGGCACTCCATACATTTTATAAGGTTAAGGAGATGGTGGCTACCAACCTTTGGTGTCAAGGTATTCAGGTTCATCCCCTCCTAAACTGGCTGATTCGGACCAGCTCAGTTTCAGAGACCAGTTTGGCTAATTCACAGATCATTTATGTCCCAGAATCCCTGGGCTGGGTAGAGAACTGGTCCAAGAGCCATCTGGCCTTGTGTAAGTCCCTGGAGTATCTTGGGGTCCACTTTGACACAGCTAGATAGGTGTTTTTTATTTGGGAGGAGTGGGCGGAGAATCTCTGGGTGCAGTTGTGCCAGTTTTGTGATGTCCCATGGCTCAGGATTATTTGCAGCTCTTGAGCTCCATGGCCCCTATGCTGGAGGTGGGGCCTTGAGTGAGGGCTCAAATATGCCCTCTGCAGCGGGCCCTGTTGTCTTAATGAGCACTGACCTTGCAGGACTTTATCATCCTTTGTTGCTCAAGTTGAAGCTCAGTCTATCCTGGTGCAACAGTCGGGCTCACCTGCTGAGAGGATTTCCTGTGGACCCCCTGCAGTGGGTTCTGTTCACTGTGGATGCATCCCCTAAGCTGGGGAGTTCACTGTTTGGGCAAGGGGGTGTAGGGCACCTGGTCAACTCCTGGAAGGTCCTGGTCCAATCGCGTGGAATCCCAGGTGGACCGCCTAGTTCTGCAGGAGTTTTGGCCACATCTTGAAAGGGAAAAGGGGTCAGCATGGACATTGTCATGACAGTGGCATACATAAACAAGCAGGGTAGTGCTAGGGGTCAGGCAGTGTGTCTGTTGGTGGGTGGAGACCCATCTGCAGGCCCTTTCAGCAGCCCACATTACCAGTACAGATGAATGTTCTCAGTTGCTCCCTCCTGGATCCAGGAGGGTGGGAGCTGGTGCAACAGACCTTTAAGCTCATTCTGGATCACTGGGGCCTTCTGCTGTTCATGTTGATGGCATCCAGTATCTGGGCAAAGGTAGAATGCTGCTTTCAGTCGGAGGGAGCTGCCTCTCAGGGGATAGACACCCTGGTTAAACCATAGCTGTTGAAGGAGCTCCTCTACATCTTCCCTCTGTAGCCTCGGATAGACCGTCTCTTGCATAGGATTGCATGTCATCCTCATCTTGTCTTGCTGGTGTCACTGGACTGACCTTGCAGGCCATTGTATGCGTTTCTCCGCTGCCTCTTGGTGGAGGACCATCTTCCACTGCCCAAAGTTCAGGGTCTTCTCTGGTAAGGGCTGATAGATATGGACGATCCAGATTCCTTCTGGCTTATGGTTTGGCCATTGGGAGGAGACTGTTAGAGAAGCATGGTTTCTCTCCCATGGTTTCTATGGTGGTCTGCTACAGGAAGGCCTCTAGGTGTCTGGTTTAAGCCAGGTTCTGGTGAGTTCTTAAATCCTGGTACATGGAGTGGTTGCAATCTCTGTGGAGGGCTCAGATTCCTGATACTTTGGGGTTTCTGCAGCTGGGCCAGGGTTCAGGTGGCTGCTCTGGCCAGTTTTCATGGGAAGGTGAAGGGCATCTCTGGCTTTGCATAGAGGTGACTCGATTCTAGAAGGGGAGTGGCTCCTCTGCACCCTCCACTACACTCTTCTTTCACTTTATGGGACCTCAACCTGGTGCTCCGGATGCTGTCTGAGACTCCATTGGAACCTCTGTACTCGGGTTACACCAAAGACCTTATTATCGGGGTGGTGTTTCTGTTAGCTATCACCTCTGCTTGTGCAATTTCCAAGCTGCAGGCACGGTCTTGCTGGAACCCATATTTGTCCTCCATAGAGGGCTCAGGGTCTCTGTATACAGTCCCTTCTCTGCTAAAAATGGGTGTCTCCATTCCATGATAATCAGGAGGTCTACTTGCTCTCCTTTTTGGGAGAAGGTTGGCTCCTTTGGATCGGAAGCTCCTCAAGCTAGATGTCAGGATGCTGCTGCTCCAATAGCCGAGGGAGATGAATGAGTTTTGTTTTTGTCTACCTCTTTGTGCTTTGCATGGCCCTTTGGAAGGGCCAAGTAGTTTCTAGGCCTCCACTGCGAGGTGGGTCAAGGCAGCTATTGAGTCTACCTACATCGGCAAGAATTATCCAGTGCCTGAAGGGCTGAAGAGCCATTCTGCTAGTTCTCAGGCTGCCACCTGGGCGGAAACCTGGGTAGTGTACCCTGAGGACATTTGCCAGGTGGTGACATAGTCATTACTTCATTCCTTTGCTAAGCACTACAGATTGGACATGTTGGTCAGGAGTCCGCTCAGACTTGGGCATCTTGTCCCCAGCTGTATATTTGCACTTGGCCCCCTCAGTAAGCTGTATTGTGGAAAATCATGAGCTTCATATTTGTTATTTGAATGTTTTAATGCATGCTTATTAGATTGCATTATCCATTCTATACATTTAACAGCACTGAAATTCAAATATTTTTGATACTGTTTCTTGGTAGTCCTATTAAGTTTTAATTTGCTGTTCTCAAGTTTCTCATTTAGGATCTCTATAAAACCATGCTGGCGATTCCTGGTGCAGCAAATGCACCGCAGCCCATTCAGTTCTGAATGGGCTGCATCACATTAGCCGCATGGAAATCACTGGTGTGGTTTAGTAAAAGGCCCTTATTGCATTTATCTTGTATTTTGGTCATTTTTACTATTATCCTGTTAACAAAATTGTAAGTTTTATGTTAAACTGTACCTGCTCTATACTGCCTTGGGTGAATATCTTCATAAAGGCAGTTAATAAATCCTGATAAATAAATAAAATATATTTTGGTTTGCATCAAAAGCATCAACATCTGTAATTCTATTGCCAGCCACATTTGTCACATTGTTGAACTGTGCACAGACTTTGTCTATAAATTTAGTCTCTGTGATATATGCGTCAGTGAAAATAAAAGACTTTTCTGGCTCAATGACCATCTTGGTTAGCAAATCGAAAAACACTGCAAAACATCGCATAGGCATCTGTGCTCCTTACTTTTGTCACATGAAAGTCAAACATGGGCTTACAGATCCCTTTAAGCTGAAATGTTACAATTCTTGTCTGAGCATTAGCAAATCCACCAACACCAGCAAAACTTCCATATAGTGCTTATTGGTAACATGCAGAAACTCATTTATGGTGTCTTCATTTACTGCATTGTCAAAAAGACGATTAATATTTTCTTTGCTTACACATGCTCTGAACCGTAAGTCTATAAATTTCATGCACTACCACAGCATGTGACTCACCAAATGGATAATATGGAACCTTACAAAGGTACCTTTTTTTCAGTATAGCAAGAGTTCGCATTGGACTCCTAGTGTCAAAATGTAGACCTACAACTGGACTAAAAGCTTTGTGCTTAATCGCCATATTTACTGGCTGCAGCCTTTTATTCAGGGGCATGACAATATCATCTGCATCAACTGTACCACTAGAAAGTGTCTCTTAACTATGTGATTTGTCTCTAAATTTAAACTGCTGCATTCAGACCCAATCAAAGCCGCTGGTATGAATGTTTCCAACAAGTAATAAGAATCATTTGATGGATGTGGATCACGTAATATCACATCTACAGACTTATCAATGAAAGTAACCTTTCTAACTGGTTCATTTGGGAAGTGCAACCATGTCTGCATGTGATCATAAAAGTCTGTTGGTTTCTTCTGACCTATTTGTTACTATATACAAATGGTCTGTATGTCTTGTCAGTGCTACTATCTGTAACTCTTCCACCGACAGCAATTTACCATCACTAGAATTTAAGTGCAAAACAGCCATTTTGCATGTACCTCCCTGATTTGCAGGCACAGTTGTGTGTTGGCTTTTGCAAAGCAACTCAGACGAATGTTTACTGAAAGCCATTCTAGCAGCCACATTCAATTTAGGTAGTTCGTCTATGGTCAGCACTTGAATACTTCCTTTTCTTTGAGAGTGGGCTAACATTTCATAACCAAACGTACGATTCATCAGTTGCACAACATCCTTAGAGTTCCTAAAACTAAGAACCTATCCATATCTAATGCACTTATATCTATGTGATTTCCTATATACATACCCTCATCAGGTTCCTGTACCTTAGTCTGCTTTATATTACCTACCAGGAAAACTTCCTCAGCTGTATTATTGTCCCAAAAAACAACAAGGCAAACGATCTGCAAACTCCTATGTGGAAAATAAACCAGCAGATCAATATAACATGTAAAGATTTTATGAATGATATCATATACCAGAAAATGGCCCACACAGGCTGTGTTTCGCCAAAAGGGGCTGCGTCAGGGGCTAAAATAGACAAACATAAAATTACAAGTATAAAATAATATAAAAACATAAGATATCATGCATAATCAAATATATATAAAATATGAACATAAATAATTATCATAATGTCAAAATGTAAATAATATTAATAAGTACAATAATAAATACAATGATAAATACCACTGGTCAAAAAACATTCATAATCAAGAATGTTGCTATACCCACTTACAAAACTAAATGAAAAATAGATGTGCATTAAAATATATCACATTGGAGACACTTATACAAATATATACATATAAATATGAATCAAATTCCAAAAAACGTATTGTATCATAACAACCAAATTACAACAAAAAATATATATAGAAATAATATTGTATGACAAAAATGTGAGATAAAAATAGGACACATACCTAAAATGAGAACCTTCCAATAGGAACAACTATTTAAAAATAAAAAATATAAATCAGAAGGACATTAAAAATAAATATATAAAAAAAGAAAAATAAAAAATAATAATCAGGCTATTGACTTACTAAAAACTGGACTAATTTAAAAATCGATTACTCACTTATAATACACAAAAAAGATTAAAAATCCAGCACATTCAGCAAGTCCCTAAAATAAATGAGACCAGGGGGTTACTCTCCATTCCCAAGTGATCTGTCTTGCTCAAAGTACAAACCTATATACCTTTCTCCATTATTTTATTGTTTAGTGCTCTATCAAAAAAACCATACATTGCCATAATGTTCGATGACGATGTGCCCCAAATTAAAAATCCAAAGATGAAATAGTATGAAAACTACAATCGAGAATACACTTACTGTTGTGTGTCTAACCGCCAAGGGATGCTCCGCTAATGATACTGGAAAAGACGACGGAAATTGCATAGAGTCCTTGTATATGTTATTAGCAGGTCAAAGTTGAAAAAACGCTCCAAAATATAAAATTGTCAAATCATATAATAAATAAATATATGTGGGGTTTCAAAAATCAAGGAATACGCAAGGTTTTCAAAAAATCATATTAATAAAATACCGGATCATCCACAGAAAATGATCTATGCGTTGTTTATAATTCCAAATGTCGTCGTGAACTTACTCGGCAAAATAAAATTATATATTAATATACAACTGGTCTATAACATTAGACCACTCCTAATTAAAACAACAATTTAAAATATATATAGCATAACTGAGGTGAAGAAATCAGACCCACGTTGATCAAATCATATAACACAATAGTAATCAGCAATAGGAGGGGACGGGGCCAGGGGAGGGGGCGAGGGTTGGAGGGAGGGGAATATGCACAGAACGGGTGATGGTGGTGGGAGGGGAGGTGTTGGTGGTGTTGGTGTATAAATACTGTGTGTGATATAAATCAATGTCAACTAACTCTCACAGAAAACTTGTCTCGATCAGTCTTTGCCTGGCTCTGACCCCCAGCTGGTGTGCACTCTGCTCTGCTCTGTGGGCGGGAGGTGGAGGGGGCTCCTCATCCTGTTCCTCTGGGGCCTGCTGCTCTGATGGCTGTGGCTCTTCTGGGAGGGCCTGTCCTCTGCACATTGCCAAATTATGTAGCATGCAGCAGGCCAGGAATATCTTTGCCACCTTTTGGGGGCTGTACAGGAGCTCCCCTCCAGAACGATCCAGACATCGGAACCTGTTCTTAAGTTGTCCAAAGGTGCTCTCGATGATGCCACGGGTGGTCCGATGTCTACTGTTATAGTTCTCCTCTGACCTTTGTGGGTGCACTATGGGGGTCATGAGCCAACTCCTCTGTTGGTAGCCTCTGTCACCTTTGGAGAGAAGCAGGATGAGAAAGATGAGTGTGTATTGTTTGCAGCGGGTACCTTGTGGAGGTGGGGGGGAATAGTGGGTTGTGGAGTGAGCTGGAAGGAGACAGTGGTGAGGGGTGCCTGTTGGAGGGCAGATCCATTCTGCACTTACCTAGGAGCCATCCGCCGGTGATCTCCCCTTGGTTAAACCTGCGGAAGATTCCTGAGTGCTGCAATATATAGGCGTCATGGGTGGAACCTGGGTATCGGGCACACACATCTAGAATCTCCCCCTGGGCGTCACACACAACTTGCATATTCATGGAGTGGAATGCTTTCCTGTTCCTATAAGTGGCTTCTCGTGCCCGGGGGGGGGGGGGGGGGGGTCTGAGTGCAACATGTGTGCAGTCAATGGCGCCTATGACCGAGGGAAAGCGAGCTACGGGGCAGTGAATGGAGAGGGATAGGGGGAGGGGATGGGGTGATAGAGGAAGGAGTAGTGGTGTCTGGGTTTGGGGGCTAGAAGGGGTAAGTAGGGAAAGGTGAAAAGGTAAAACACAAATGAGGCAGGTGAGGCTGAAAACGTTCAGACCACAGCACACAGACAAAGGTAACAGGTACTCAACAAACTCTCCGCTTTCTCTGCAAACAACAATTCAGCTTTCTCTCCCAACAACGGGGGTGCATATCATGTTACACCGCCCATAACACGCCCCGGTTTTGATTATTGGATTCGGCCGACCTTCTTTCACGGGGACGCCCATGTGCCTTTTGTGTCACTTTTTGGCTGCCCTTCTCTTTCGAAAATGAGCAGGATAGTGTTCAATATATTGATCATATCTGCTGAATCACGTACGTACGATGGAATCCGGCTGACAAAAGGTCGTAGAAACTTATCTACAAAAATACCGAACCACATGCAGATACAATAGGTCTGCCGGGTGGAGAGGTGAGAGACTTACTTATTTTTGGAAGGATGTATAGTGTGGGAATGACTGGTTCTTCAACTGTTAAAAAAACTGCTTCTTTTGATGTAATGTATTGGGCTTCCCTACCTAATGAAACTAACGAACAGATTTCTTTTTGAATGATATACAGTAGGCAGGGTCATTCTTAAGAACTTTATAAAAAGTGCGATCTTCTAATTGTCTATTCATTTCTGTAATATAATCATCTTTATTCATAATAACAACAGCTCCCCCATTATCTGCTGGTTTAATAATAATATTGCGGTCATTTTGTAGGGTCTTGACTGCACTGTTTTCTTCTTTTATCATATTGTAAAAGATCCTCCCCTTACCCTGTTTTTCTAAAGATATAATATCATTAAGAACAACAGTCTCAAATGCTTGTATTAAATAATGTGTATTTCCTGGTGGAAGCCATTTGCTGTCTTTTGACTATCGATGAATCTGTTATGTTGTCAGTTTTACCTTTGAAGAAATCTATTATTTTTAATTTCCTAATAAACTTATAAAACTCTGTTCTTGTTTTAAATGCATTGTACTGAGGTATAGGTACAAAAGAGAGACCCTTAAGTAAGGGTCTCTCTTTTGTACCTATACCTCAGTACAATGCATCAGTCCCTTGATTCTCCACATCAGTTAGTGGTTGATTGGAAATGTTATAGACTGTATTTAATACCTGTTCACGTTTTCCTGTCTTTGTCCATATTGGATGAAACCACCTCTACCTCGTCCTCTACTTCTATGATGGCTAATTGCATAACTCTTCCCACATCCTGACCCTGCCTCTATATAGTGTACCCTTCTGGTATGTGTAAAATCTGTTTTAGGAATTTCTTTAGCTGCTCTCTCTTTCACAATTTTGAGTCCGACTGGGTCCCCATCATTGTCAGTTAACCTTGTATGTAACTCTTTGACCTGCTCATCTATGAGTGTGAAGTCAATACTGCTGTCATAACCTGCTGTTCTCCCAGTTTTCCTTGAAGTTCAAAACAAACTGGGTGTTCTGGAACCTCTTCATTTGGGTTGTCACAGTAGAGCCCATTGAGACCTCAAGCAATCATGAGTTCTGGCGCTTCTTTAAGGCCCAGATGCACTAAACCTTAACGACCCTTTTAACAACCCTTTACTGACCCTTAACGAAGAAATTTTCAACTGTAGCATGCATCAAAGGCCATTTTCCGACGATGCTAGCAGCTAACGAAAACGGAATGCAAACGAGAAACTACCATTGAAATGTGGACAATTCAGAATGCACTAACCATACCGACGATTGCAACGAATCATTTACCGTCAGAAATTTTACGTGAGCTCAGACCTGTCATTAAGGCCTGAGCTGTCATCTCCCCGCTGCCCCCTGCACCATAAAAATCCAAGCCGCATGTTTAAAAAGAAAAGTGAAATACAAACACGTGGCTCTCCGCTTCCCCCTGCATCACTACAAAACTAAACACACCTCAAAAAAGGATCGGGAGGGGGCAAAGGCACTCGTTAGAGGCGTCCTGTATGGACGGCCTTGCCCCCCCCCCCCCCAGATCATACAGACACTGCTTCCCGCTTCTCCCTGCAGCATAAAAATCCTGTCTCTCTCCTCTTCTCCCACAGCTTTGAAAATTAACACTCTGCTCTCCTCTGAAGCCAATTTCTCAGTACTGTAAACAACTTAAGCTGCCCAGTCCCCCTCCCTTCCTCTGTTCGATCACAGTGAAAGAGGTCTTTTGTTACAAAAGGGGGTTTATGAGGGACATTCTTTTAGAGTCATCTTCAACTGCACTCTCCTGCTAGGATCACAGAGCTAAACGCTTGCACGTCCTGATCCCCCCCCCTCGCACGCCCAGTCTGACGTAAGTAACCTTTGTAAGTTTAATACGTTTGTGGAATGCTCAGAGCAGCCAGCATAACGCTTGGCTGCTCTGTGCATGTTTTAGGGGCCGATTACCGACGGGGATTACGAATCTGTAATGCATTTTACTTTTTAATACCGCTCCGATCATGTGCGACTTGTTTTTTTGGTGCATTCTTCGCTTTTTCAAATTTGGTAAGCACTTTTACGTTTTAGATTTTTTTACGTATGGTTGATGAATCTGGGCCTAAGTCCTTAAGCTATTCAGGCAACAAAACAACCTTGGAGGCTCTTGGTAATATGCAAATTAGGCCTTCCTCCTGGGCCCAGATGTGCACAAATCAGCCAGCATGTCCCCCTTCCAACCAAGACTGTGGGGTACTTTGCCAGTGAATATAGCTTTCTTTCATCAAGCAATATTGAACTGAGCCCCTCTTAGACTGCTGGGGTCTCAGTCTAACAGCCACCTCCTCTTGGACAGGACTATATCTCACTGCAACCTTACAGTCCTGCCCTCTACCCCACGGTTCTTAGTCCAAGACTCAAGCAACTCAGTGTTTTTTTCTCACTATCTCTAAAACAACACATGGAAAAACTTCTCTTCATTAAAGTAATTTAGGTAAGTACCCTCCTCTTGCTACAGATCCAGCATCTTTGGCTCCTCCGTAGAGATTCTCGCCCCGGGTTTCTCAGCCTACTCTGGTCTGCCTCTTATCCAGATTTCCTGGCTCCTCCTTTGGGGTCCATGCGCTGGGGTTCTCAGCCCGTGCTGGTCAGCTTCTCAGGTTACAGGGAGGACACCATTGTTCTCCTTCAGGCCCCCTCCCTTCTGACTTCTTCCTCCTAGGGAGTGCTTTTATGGGGCTTCTAATATCTGACCCTACTCTTTCTGGGCCCTCCTAATTCCAGATGGTTCCAGAACTTTCTTAGCTGTGGCTTTCTTTATAAAAGGGAAATACCTTTTCCACTCTTCAACAGGCCCTCTCACCCTTAACCTAAAAAGGGCAAGACCACTTCCTACAACCTTCTTGGGTTAGGCTGTCATATATGAAGCAGAGCTCCTTTTAGTGGCCTCTCCATATCAAAGTAGGCCCTTTACTGTCAAAGCTCCCTTTAGTGACTTCTCTATGGTAAGACATGCCCTCTCCTTGACACACTACGCATATCTGTCGGTACCAACGGATTGCTAGTGCAAGACAATATACCTTTATTTTGACCAGCTCTATGTCAAAAGGGTGTGGGGCTGCAGAGTCAGGGGTGTTTATGGGGCTGCTGTCTTGATGCAAGCTGTAAGGAACAAACAGGGAAATGCTTTGTGTAAGCTAGTTGTGGCCCTCATTAGTACCTGTAGCCCTCTACCTGAGCCCAATAGGGCACTTATATACCTAGGATCTTTGCAAGGGACATCTGTGATGGCACCTAAATTCCAACCTCCAGCATGGAACTGGACTTGGGGACCAGCATGTCAGGTGTCCATCAATGATGCTTCTGTAATAAACCAGAGCAAACAGCAGAAGAACACCTCTACGAATATCCAAAATCAACAAAAAAAAAGTAGAGAAGACAACAGAAGTATCAGTTCTGAGAGTATATGTAAGAAAATCCCATACAGGTGATTGTCCAGGAAGAAAACCTTTACTGGCACCAAAATGGACCTGACACGGGACCGTGTTTCGGTGGGATTACCCGTCTGCCTCAGGGGTCATATAAACACTAAAAATAAAACAATAATATTTAAAAATCTTTGAAATATAGCAATATATATATATATATATATATGCAAATAAAATAATATATGAAAGGTGAACATTAAAACCAAAATTACAATGGACTGGTAGAACTTACTATACCTCTGCATTAAGACAAATTAATAATTCAGGTATCACCTGGTGTAATATTTAAAAAATGTTCCTGTATAACAAATTTCACTCATATAAATAACTTTCAAGTATAAAATAGCATAAAATAAAAAGGCTAATCTAGCATGTATCAAATGATGCTAAACGTTGAATGCTGAAATAGTATTGGTGGCAGAGATAAAATAAATATAGAGTGTGCAAGAGAAATGCGTCGCTTATGTGAATGACCATAACAAGTTAAAATGAAATCTAACCTTGTAGGTATAGGATGTGGTATAAGCTGTCAGCAGGTCTCCCTTCCGCTCTTTGGCCCAGGTTGACCCTGCTTAGCAGATATGCTTCAATACTGATCTTTCTCCCTCGCAGCACCAGTTAATTCCAGTTCTCTGCCCCTTCAGCTACAGCTTCCTTGAGTGACTGTTCCTTTAGCTTGCCATTTAATGATAACCCCAACAAACGGACAGAAACTCCAGCAGTCTTATAATAAAGGGGTTCACTTTTATTTACATCAGTTCAGTTGTAGTGACCTCAGCAACACTGTACAACGATCTCACTTTAACGTCTTTGACAAGTTTCACGTTCACAATGCCAGACAGAGATTTCCTGTTAATTTGCTGAGCATAGTCCAATGACCTCTAACACCATCTTCTTCTTCTTCTCAGTTAGTCACTAATTATCAGGTTAAACATCAGTCCCTTACAACACACAGTATTTAACTTCTCATACCCTTAACCTTCTTAATCACTTGCTGCCACATGTTTCTTCCCAGCTGCATCAATTCTGTCCTCCCCCTTCCAGACAGTTGAGGAAATACCTTAGCCAAGAAACTCCTCACCTTAGCACCAGCAGTTTGTGCAAATGCAGCCACCTCCATACTCTCCTCTTCATTCTCCTCCCTTTTATCCCATTCCATCTCTTCTACCTCCTCACAGGGCTCCCTCAGCTGCTCTTCATCACCCTGATTAGAGTCCATCTCCCAATCTTGCTCCTCCCCCTCCACTTCCTGTGAGTCCTGTATTGGGTCAGGTGCATTGTGGGAATCGTGGTTCCTAGGCTCATCCCTTATTCTAATCGGTCTCTTGACCACCAGAGGGCGCATTCCTCATCTATAAGGGATTTGCAAATGCCTTTTAATCTCTCTCCGGGGCTGCTCTCGCTTTCCTTGAGGCCGTCTTCTCAGTAACCCCTTACAAAGCATATAATCCTTGAGCGAAAGACACATATGAATGTGGACTAAAAGGGAATGAAAATAAAATCAGAAATACAAAATGAAAACAGAAATGTGTAATAAAACACTGAAAAAAATAAAAATTAAAATAAAAGTCAAACCATAAAAATGGAAAAATAAAGATTAATTAAACAATAATGATTATATATTATATATACAGTGCTTTTTTGTGCTGGTATGCGCCAGTACAGCGTACCGGCACCTTTTTCCTGAGGTCCGGCTCACCTGCCCGCTCCCGTCCATTTCTGCTCCTGCGCTCCGTTGAAATCTTTTGATTACCTGAAGCCGCGATTCTCCTCTCTCCCCTGCCCTCCCCTCCATGTCCATCAATTCTCTCTCCCCTCCCCTGCCCTCCATGTCCAGCATGTCGCCTCTCTTCCCTGCCCTCCCCTCTCCAAGTCGTGGCGAACCAGCAGTGAAGGCAGCCCCGGGTTAAGAAGCGGTTGACACCATTGGGACCAGATCAGTGAAATACATGGATTGAGCTAAGTGATTTCTGAGGTGTTCTCCATATTAACATTTGAGTGGGACAGCTACAATGTTTAGAGTTTGTCATATAAATGATCATTGATCTATATGAGAGTAGACACACACGATCGCGAATTGAAAGATTAACATTGAGAGAGAAACATTCTGGTTGATATAACAATGAGTAGAAACTTACCCATCTTGCTCCTGTCCCGGATCCCTTCTTCCCTGACCCTCAGGGGCTCCTCACAACGCGCAGCAATTTTGATTTTGCCGCACGTCCATTTTCAGCAAACATTTTAAAAATGGATTGGTGCATGCCCAAAACCTGCGCCTACGCTACTGCAAGCCATTTTCAGCGCATCTTAGTAAAAGGACCCCATAGTATACATTGCATGTATAAATAAATATGTGCATGTAAAATAATGAAGGTAATCAGTGGAAGAATAGAACAATATAAAAGTATGAATGAAAAATGATAAATAAAAATGAAAAATAAAAAAATGAACCATATGAAAAAGATTGAAAAAAGTAATATAAAAAAAGTAGCCATAGGATAAAAAAGGAGACCATGAATGAAACAGTAGCTAAAATATAGTGGTATATAAGTGAAGACCACAGCCCAATGCAGTCTAAAAAAGAGGTGGAGAACACCATGCAGCATTCCCTGCATAGGATGGAAAAGTCACATATTATATGCTATAGAGAATTTAAAAAAACATCTATAGTCAGATTCTGCATTCAAACCACACTGTACAAGTGTGTCAAATTAAAAAATAATTCTCTATTCCTCTTGTAGTAATTTTTTATCTCTGTCGCCTCCTCTTGGTGATGGTTGTACAACCTTATAAACAAAAAAACTCAGGTCATCAATACTGTGATTAAGTGTCTGGGAATGGGAGACCAGAGGTGCTGAAATTATGTGTCTACCTGTACAACTCCTATGTTCTATTAATCTTGTTTTCATCTGACCTTTTGTTTTTTCCCCACATATCACAGATTACATGGACATCTAATGATATAGATAACATTGGAGGTCTTACAATCAGAAGTATGACATAGAATGCATTTCTTTTTATGGTTGGATGAGTGAAAATATCATTTTCAATCGCATGTGCACAAATATTACATTTGCAGGCACAAAAGGGGTTCGAAGTTTCCACAAAAAGTACAACAAAAAAGAAGAAAGTAGTGGAAACACACAACTTCAAGAGATCAATCCGAGACCGGGGGTGAGATGCTCCAGGAAAACTTTTTTATTCTTAAAACAATTACGTATGAACTTCTAGAATATGCCAAAGTTTGCTGATAATTTTGCTTATTTGGTGTGAAATATGTGAGCAATTGTACAAACTAGGTCTGGGGGAACCTTTTTTGGTTTGTCTTCTAGAGCTCTCTGTGGGTCTGCATGGAGGCTTTTATATAGGCATCATTAATGCATTGTTGACAATATCATCTCTTAGTAAATCTGTCTGCCATAAGGATGGCCTACTGTTGATAGTCATCGTGATCAGAACAAATCTTTTTTAATCTCAGAAACTGACAGTGTGGTAAATTCCTTTTGAGTGAGGAATTATGGAAGCTAGAGAAGTGTAAAAAACCCATTTCTGTTTGTAGGTTTGCGGTATAGCGTAGTCTCAAAACCATAATCCGTTTTGCGTACAATGAGAACAAGAAAATTGATCTGTTGTTGGTCATATTGAAATTTAAAGATTAAATGTGGATCACATTTATTTAACCAAATGTGTTTGCATCACCATGCCACAAAATGAAAATATCGTCTATGTTCCTTTTATATATAAGAATGTTAGATTTGAATGGGTGATCTTCCAAATGGATCTTTTCAAAATTGGCCACATATAAGTTATCCACGTCTAGTGCCATACTTGATCCCATCGCTGCGCCACATATTTGTTGATAATAATGGTCCAGAAAACAAAATAAGTTTTTTGTGAGGGCTATAGTTGCTAATGTGGTAATAAACCAACTTGGAATGCAGCAATCAGTGGTGCGTGCATTTAGTGTCTCGTTGATGATATTGACATCTTCTAATTTTGGAATTTTTTTTCAGTTCGTATATTTTCTGCTTTATAATTAAACATGCACTTTCTTATGTCTCAGCCATCTTTAAACATATAGATCTTTTTGTTATATTGAGACAAAACCGGAGTAATGTTTCAGCATTAACAGATAGAATCTAGCAGGCACTGCAGGATCTAGTTTAGTATTTTTTTAAATGATTTAATTCTTTGTTATCCATTATTATACAGCACAATCAATATAATATTGCAATTTGTAATAATCTTCAAATCATTACCTCTATTAACATAAATTGAAATTACTCTTATTACTTTCGACCTAAACTTTAAAGAAATATAGATCCAAGAAAAGGAAATTTTCTAATATATATTAAATCAAGACAGGGAATGCTGCTGACCTATTGTCTTCCTCCAAGCCCTTGATGGCGAACCTATGACACGCATAGCCATTTTCGATGACACGTGGCGTTCCCAGGCTTGCTGACACCCGGGGTGGATCGCCGATGCGCCCCCCCGGGTGCAGCGCGATCTCCCCCCCTGGCGAAATCACACTCCCCCCGGTGAAATCACCCCCCCTCCTGCGAAATCACCCCCCCCCCCGTGCATTTTACCTGCTGGGGGGGTGCCGTGTGTGCTCCTATTGGCTCCCTCTGAGTCCTCCGCTCGTTCCCTCCCTGCTGCTCCCTCTGCCCCGGCTCCTGCACGGCCGTTAGGGGATCTTTGACCTCACTTCCGCCCGGCGGAGCAGAGAGCAGCGGAATGCCATGGGGGACGCATCTCTGGGGGTCCTGTGATCGCCATTACCATCAACCACATAACCACAGCAACCATCATCCAATCTACTGTTCTGGGGTGTCGTGGATTTCTAATTGGCCATCATTACTGAGATAGGTGAGGGGGAGGCTGGGAGAGGCGAGGGCATGTGCTATGGGTGCCGTTTCCCGCCATTAGAAATAGCGGCAGCCATCTTAATTTACATAAAGTGGTCAGTTAGGCTAGTTAACCCCTAATTGCCTGCAGGGCTAACAGGCTATCTATAATTCTATCTTCTGTCACTGCCCCCCTGATGGAGAACCCAAAAAATAAAAAAACAAGGTTAAGTAAAGGAAGTGGTAGTAGCAGTAGCCGACCCTTTCAAGAGACATGGACCGTGATGTATGGCATTATAGAAAAAAAATGGCAGATCATTTTGCGTTCTATGTACTGAAACGGTAGAAAGCAGAACGTGGAATATAAATAGACATTTTGAAACTAATCATTCCCAGCTCTTGAAAAAAAGTGAGGATGAAAGGAAGGAATACATTTCCAGGCAGCTACACTTTTATAAGAGCCAATCTAATTCCATCCTTAAATTTGTAAAAGGTTCTACAAATTTAACATCTGCAAGTTTGAGCATTGCTCACTCCATAGCTCAGCATGGAAAAGCACTCAGTGAGGGAGAATTTATTAAAAAAACTCTCCTAAGATGTGCACCAGTTCTATTTCACGATATGCAGAATAAAGATGCAATTATTAAGAGAATATCTGAGTTACCACTCAAATATCATAAAAGACCGAATAATGAGACTGAACACAAACATACAACATCAATTAAAGAGAGACAGAAGTAATTGTAAATATTTTTCGATCTCTCTTGATGAAACTACTGATGGCACATCACATGCTCAGTTGGCCATTATTGGTCGATATTCTGATGGTCTCACATTGAGAGAAGAGTTGATAAAGTTAGTA
Organism: Microcaecilia unicolor; assembly: GCF_901765095.1. NCBI lineage: Eukaryota > Metazoa > Chordata > Amphibia > Gymnophiona > Siphonopidae > Microcaecilia > Microcaecilia unicolor. The sequence continues at coordinate 353,632,021 of NC_044032.1, read as the reverse complement.
TCAGTGCCAACAAGTACATCAGGAAGCAAAATATGTAAGGTTGTTATACAAACATTCCGTGACCTAAGCATTGATATCTCTAAAGTTGTGTCAGTGACGACAGATGGGGCACCAAACATGGTGGGGAAAAAAGTCGGATTTGTCAAATTGTATACGGAAGCTATTGGACATCTGATTGTGCCTTTTCATTGTATTATCCATTAGGAGGCTTCATGTGCCAAGGCAGGATTCACCGACTTAAATGACTTAATGTCAGTTATTACAAAAACAGTTAATTTAATAGCTGCTCGCCCCCTTCACAAGTGAGAATTTTCTGCACTTTTACTGGAGGTTGATTCCACCTACAGTGGACTGCTGATGTAAGATGGCTGAGCCGAGGCAAAGTTCTTGAGCACTTTGTGGAGTGCTTTGAAGAAATTAAGGTATTTCTTGAGGATAAGGATCTGGGAAACTTTCCTCAGCTCAATGATGATAAGTGGCTCAACACCCTGATGTTTTTTACAGATCTCTCTGTTCATATTAATGAACTGAACTTAAAGTTACAAGGTTTTGGCAAAAGTATTGACGTTATGTTTGGATACATAAAAGCTTTTGAAAGTAAATTTAAAATTTTCAAGCGAGATGTAGAAACTAAAACTTATAAGTATTTTCCTCGAGTAACAAAGTATTTTGAGAAGGCCAGTGCAGCTATACAAAATGAAATGGAACCCTTGCATATAAAGAACCAGCATGTTTTAGACTCGTTACTTGACCAGTTCAGTGATAAATTTAATCAATTTAGAAGCCTAGAACAGACCATGAAAATAATTAAGTATCCTGATGTAGTAGTCTACAGTAGCTTGGAATTAAATGGTTTCCAATGGATGCAAATTGATGATTTGGAGATGCAACTTGTAGAATTTTAAGACAGCATCTGGGCTCAGGTGTTTGTCGACTTGAGGTCAAAGCTTGAGAATCTGGAAAGGTGCCGCTTGGAGAATCAAGAGGAGTGCCACTACGAACAGGAAATTTGGAGTGCCTGGAACCGATTACCAGACACTTTTAGCACCCTGAAAAATATAGCAATGGCTTTACTCACAATTTTTCCCTCTACGTACTTTTGTGAAACCTTATTCTCAGCGTTAAATAATATCAAAACCAACAAAAGAAACAGATTGACAGATGAAGTTAGTAGCGCTTGCTTGGGCTTGAAGTGTACAAAATACCAACCTTCAATTGAAGATTTAGCCAATGAAATTCAGCAACAAAAAAGTCACTAATAGGCAGGTTAGTTAAAGAATTCCCCCTCCCCCTCACTTATCTTAGTTCATGGCACCCCACACAAGTTAAATAATATCAAGACCAACAAAAGAAACCGATTGACAGATGAACAAAGAAGTCACTAAGCAGGTAAGTTAAATAATTAGTTTTTGGTTTATTAAATACAGTTATATATTACAATTATACATTTTTGTTATTTGAACTATAAATATCGCGAAATTATGTTTTTTTTTCTCGAAGTGACACACCACCCGAGTTATGCTCGGTTTTTTGGCGAATTTTGACACACCAAGCTCAAAAGGTTGCCCATCACTGCTCCAAGCTATCTTACTTTCTGTTACTTGACTATCACATTTACATTCACTTCTTCCTTAGAAACCAGGACATTTTCTAACTGTTTAGGTTCAAAGAATTGAAAGTTTTTTGACTGGAATAATATTTGACATATACATGAGAACTTAAGCATAAAGTTAGTCCTTTGGCGCATTGCTAAAAAAACCTTTGCATCTCTTCTGCGTTTCTCTGGCGAGATCTGGGTACATTCTTATCTTAGATCCTAAAAACAGTGAATCTAAATGTCTGAAGAAAAAATGTCTCAGAACAGTGTTACAATCCATTTCTAGGGCATAAGACACCAATGCTGTAGTTCTTTGGGTAATTACTTCCAGTGAATGTTCAATGAAGGATGTTAGGTTCATACCCTCTCCCCTATGTGCTTAGGAAATTCCAGCAAGATCTTTATTACTCTGAAAATATTGTACCTGCACTATGGGAGGTAATAAATCACTCAACATCCCCAGAACCTCAACTAGGTATTTTTTAACCATCTCCACAGGTGTTATCAGTGGAGACCTAGGAAAGTTAGTAAATCTCAAATTAAGTATCTTGGATTGGTTCTCTAAGAGGGGCATAATCGAACGCAAACGCCTATCTCCATGGGCGTTTATCTCCGAGAACGGGTCCATGAAGGGGCGGGCCGAACCGTATTTTCGAAAAAATGGACATTTTTGAGCTGGGCGTTTGTTTTTTTTAGCGATAATGGAAACTAAAAACGCCCAGCTCAAAAATGTCCTAATCCGAGCCATTTGGTTGTGGGAGGGACCAGGATTGGTAGTACACTGGCCCCCCTGATATGCCAGGACACCAACTGGGCACCCTAGGTCAGTGCGGTGGACTTCAGAAAAAGCTCCCACATGCATAGCTCCCTTACCATGGGTGCTGAACTCCCAACCCCCTCCCCCAAAACCCACTACCCACAAATGTACAACACTACCATAGCTCTTAGGGGTGAAGGGGGCACCTACATGTGGGTACAGTGGGTTTTGGAGGCCTCCCATTTACCAGCACAAGTGTTGCAAGTGGGGGGGGGATGGGCCTGGGTCCACCTGCCTGAAGTGCACTGCGGTACCCACTAAAAGTGCTCCAGGGACCTGCATACATGCAGGCCTCTAGGACTTGTTGCTGCTGTATAACATTGGCACACGAGTTGACACCTGAAGACTAATCTATCCGAAAACGTCCTTTATTGGAATAAGCACGTTTACTCACAGTTAACTACATAGGTTGTGCCCCACTGGCAACGAGTCTCCCTGGTACTGAGATTAGCAGTAGGTCAGAGCTGGCAGAATGCTGTACAATGCCCTCTTTCAGCCACATTCAAGGTAAGAACTAAGTTGTCTAACGTGGCTAACATAGGAAAGGGAGCTAAAACTGGCTTACAAAAATGGCCACTACCGCATGGACTACAACAGGAAACACAACAGAGCACACTCTGACCCAGTAGGCAGGGGGAAAAGCACCATGGGAGAAGAGCCTACCAACTACCAACATCGTGAGACTGTAACACGAGCTAATGAAATCACGGAGCCCAATACCCTACACCCACCACAATGCAATGCTGATGTGACCCTGTAGTGCACCCGAGAGCCACATCTGACCCAGGGAAAGGCTGTGAGAGGATCGAACACATTCTGCTGTCATGTAGGTGGGTACGGCATTTGAGGCTGGCATACAGGCTGGGAAAAAGTTTTTAAAGTGGGTTTTATTTTGGTGGGAGGGGGTTAGTGACCACTGGGGGAGTCCGGGGATGTCATCCCCGATTCCCTCCAGTGGTCATTTGGACAGTTGGGGCACTTTTTTGGGACTTGTTCGTGAAAAAAAAGGGTCCAAAAAAAGTGACCCAAAATCGCGGTAAAAACGCCTTTTTTTCGATTATCAGCTACAGACGCCCATCTCTCCTCGGCTGATAACCACGCTCCAGTCCCGCCTCCGACATGCCTCCAACACGCCCCCGTCAACTTTATTCGTTTCCGCGATGGAGTGCAGTTCGAAACACCCCAAATCGGCTTTCGATTATACCGATTTGGGCGCCTTTGCGAGAAAAACGCCCATCTCCCGATTTGGGTCGAGATATAGGCGTTTTTCTCTTTTGATTATAAGCTGGTAAGTATTCTAATCTTCATAAGGTAAAATTTCTTTCTTTAATTGAGATTTGACTCAAATTTTCAAGTTTACTGTATGTAAATTTTCTCCAATTTGTTTCACCTCAGAAATCTGTTGTGTATTTATTTGCTCCTGAAATAGCACTGCCTCCAATAAAACCTTAATCTCCACAGAATGCTGTGCAATCAAAGTTTGTAGAGAGGAATGAAATTTGAAAGTCAGGTCCCAGAGTGACTCCATTGTCACTACGGCTGGTTTGTTAATTAACTCCGATGAAAAAGCAGGAGTAGGGGTATTGAGGATCTGGTTCAAACCAAACAATATTTTTGAGGGAAATTTCAAAGTTTGTAAACCTACCAGACCTTCCTTCACTATCTCTGGCAAGGGTGGACTCCCTCCCTGTACATTCTGCTCCTCTTCTGGAAGTTGAATTACAGTCTCCGGATCCATGCCTCCTCCTCCTCCTGGCTGCGGGGGTGCCACACGTACGACGGGACTCAAGGAGACCCTGTCTACACTGCTGGCCAATTCATATATATCAGCACCGGTAGCGAGGGAAGACTGTCTAGGACCCGTCGTCACCCCATAGCGTTCCAGCGTCGCTTGCTGCGGAGGGTGAGTTTCAGTAGGGGTTCAGAGAACTTCCCTTACTTTCCCTCTTTTCCCAATCATATGAGGGTTTCAGAGTCCTCCTAAGCAGTGAATCGGAGTGCTTCTGAGGGCGTCTGGTGCAGCAGCTCACTACGACGCCATCTTGGATCCTAGGGAAAGGGGAAAAAAAACTAATTGTGGAATATTGATATAAAGGCTGTCAATATCTAGAGTAACCAGTAGAGAATTTGATAAATCACCATCATTTTCTTCTAATATATTAATCATATGACTGGAATCTCTAAGACATGATGGTTTGACAGATATGAAAGGTCTCAAAACATTATCTACAAATATAGAAAGTAGTTCTAAAATTGATCCGTTACCCGAAATGATTGGTCTACCTGGGGGTTTATTTGGAGACTTATGTATTTTAGGTAGTGTGTAGATAGTAGGAACTACCGAATTCTTCACAACCAAAAATTATCACTCTTTATTGGTCAGAAAACCACGATCTTTTGCCAATTGGATGATCTCTTCTATATCACTTTTGATGGCTGAAGTAGGGTCAGAGTCTAGAGGTGTATAATATTTAGTATCACTGAGTTGTTGATATATTTCATGAAGTAATCTGTTCTGTCTTTTATCACTATGCCCCCTCCTTTGTCTGCAGGCTTTATAACTATGGTTTGGTTGTTGGTAAGAGACCGTACAACTTCCTCTTCTCTCTTAGTCAAATTGTAGAAACATTGATTATTTTTCTTTTCTAAAAGTTCCACTTCACACAATATGCATTGGTTAAAAATATGTACAGTATAACAAGATCCATTTTACTTGGAGGGATCCAGGTTGAGGACTTTTTTACAACAGAAAGGTCTAAGTGGGAAGGTGTTGTTTCAGAGAAAACTTGCATAATTTGTAGTTTCCTTGTGAATTTAAAGAGGTCAATTCTTGTTTGAAATGCATTATAATGGGTGGTAGATACTACTACTACTACTTAACATTTCTAGAGCGCTACTAGGGTTACGCAGCGCTTTACAAAATACACAAAGAAGGACGGTCCCTGCTCAAAGGAGCTTACAATCTAAAGAACGAAATGTCAAGTTGGGGCAGTCAAGATTTCCTGGGTAGAGGTGTAGAGGTTATGTGCCGAAGGCAACATTGAAGAGGTGGGCTTTAAGCAGGGATTTGAAGATGGGCAGGGAGGGGGCCTGGCGTATGGGCTCGGGGAGTTTATTCCACGCTTGGGGTGAGGCGAGGCAGAAAGGGCGGAGCCTGGAGTTGGCGGTGGTGGAGAAGGGTACTGAAAGGAGGGATTTGTCTTGAGAGCGGAGGTTACGGGTAGGAACGTAAGGGGAGATGAGGGTTGAGAGGTAAGGAGGGGCTGCAGATCGAGTACATTTGTAGGTTAGTAGCAGAAGCTTGAATTGAATGTGGTACCTGATCGGAAGCCAATGAAGTGACTTGAGGAGAGGGGTGATATGAGTGTATCGGTTCAGGCGGAAGATAAGACGTGCAGCAGAGTTCTGAACGGACTGAAGGGGGGATAGGTGGCTAAGTGGGAGACCAGTGAGGAGTAGGTTGCAGTAGTCAAGGCGAGAGGTAACGAGAGAGTGGATGAGAGTTCGGGTGGTGTGCTCAGAGAGGAAAGGGCGGATTTTGCTAATGTTATAGAGGAAGAAGCGACAGGTCTTGGCTATTTGCTGGATATGCGCAGAGAAGGAGAGGGAGGAGTCGAAGATGACACCGAGGTTGCGGGCAGATGAGACGGGGACGATGAGGGTGTTATCAACCGAAATAGAGAGAGGAGGTAGAGGAGAAGTGGGTTTGGGTGGGAAGACAAGAAGTTCGGTCTTGGCCATGTTCAGTTTCAGGTGGCGGTTGGACATCCAGGCAACAATGTCAGATAAGCAGGCCGTTACTTTGGCCTGGGTTTCCACAGTGATGTCAGGTGTGGAGAGATAAAGCTGGGTGTCGTCAGCATAAAGATGATACTGGAAGCCATGAGACGAGATCAGGGAGCCCAGGGAAGAGGTGTAGATAGAGAAAAGAAGGGGTCCAAGGACAGAACCCTAAGGGACTCCAACAGAGAGCGGGATAGGGGTGGAGGAAGAACCATGAGAGTGTACTCTGAAGGTACGATGGGAGAGATAAGAGGAGAACCAGGAGAGGACAGAGCCCTGGAACCCAAAAGAGGACAGAGTGTCAAGAAGTAAGTCGTGATTGACAGTGTCAAAAGCGGCGGATAGGCCGAGGAGAATGAGGATGGAGTAATGACCTTTGGATTTGGCGAGGAACAGGTCATTACAGACTTTGGATAGTGCCGTTTCTGTCGAGTGAAGTGGGCGAAAGCCAGATTGAAACGGATCGAGGATGGTATGAGAGGCGAGAAAATCAATGCAACGGCTGTGAACGGCGCGTTCAAGTATTTTGGAGAGGAAGGGTAGGAGCGAGGTGGGGCAGTAGTTGGAGGGACAGGTAGGGTCAAGCGAAGGTTGTTTGAGGAGAGGTGTGACTACAGCATGCTTGAAGGTGTCAGGGACAGTTGCGGTGGAGAGAGAGAGGTTGAGGATATGACAGATACAAAAGATAAACCTTGTTTGAGTACCTGTATCTCTATCTCTGACAGTGATGTACTAGATAACTTGGAAATAGGTATGTCTACTTCCAACTGTTGTTCCTTTGGAACTGTTGGGGATGTTATTGCTGCACTGTGTCTGGGAAGTGTCTGTAAGGCATCTTCCTCCTGCCTCTGCCCCTTTGTGGGTATTGGTATGTCTGTAGGTAACCTGGGTATGGATGTGACTGTTTCCGTCATTTTGCTGATGAGCCTCTGCCCCATATCTGGTCTAAAAATGACATGAGGGTTCAGGTGCAGACTGATTGGGAAGAACTAGATAAGTGGGTGGAGAAGTATAAGATTCAACGGATTCACTCCAATGCGCTTTCTCCCTCTCTCTGGTGAATTGTGACCATGTGATGGTTGATTAGCCATGAGGTTAGTGGGTGACTGAGCTGTGGTCGAAGAATGTGTTTGTGTACTTTGCTTATTAGAAAATGTTTGACAATCCAGAAACATGGTAGGTGCTGTTTTGATTCTCAAACCTCGTGACCTCTGTAATAGTCCATGCAACCCCATTAATTCCAGCTGTCCCTCAGAACAGATCTCAGGTGGCAGTATTGGTATTGTAGAAGGGCCAGATAGTTAACCCCCAGTGGACAGATGACTACAGAGTTCAGTAGTGAGGTAGATGGCCACTCTGATCCATACTGTTACCTACATTGCTGTTCCTGTGATCTGTTTGTTCCTCTTAAATTAGGTGATCATTTCCTTTAGTGCTTGTACCTTCAAAACCTTCCCCTAATCCCCAGAACACTGGCTGTGCTCATGGGTGTAGGTTATGTGGTGGTGGAGCCCTTCCTGAGCAGAGTCCAAAGGCCAGATATTGGGCTGGCAGGTCCTGCGGGCTGGCTGCCCCCTCCCCCACACAGGTTTTTGTGGAGCTGGGCCAGGGATCTGTCTTGGGATAGATGTGCATGCAGTGGCAACCTTCCCTGCACATGTCTCTCAGAAAGTTATCTTGTCCATCTACTCACCAACTAAGGGGCTGGCCTGTCATCAAGACCTTGCAGGCTAACATCTGGCCTCTTGACTCAACTCAGAAAAGGCCTTGCTCCCAATGCCCTACAGCCATGACCTGTGAGAAGGGAATGATAAGGGAGACTGCAGGCCTGTGTTTTCCTTCTCCCCTTCCCATGTTCTGTAGTCTCCCTTTCCCAGGGTTTGCCTAGTAGTGGTGGCACCACAGCACCTATCTACCTTGCATATCAGGATATCAACACATTTTGTACAAAGTAGAGAAATAGACCTTTGTATACAAAAATATTCAAAAAAATATTCTCTTAAACAGTAAAACAAACCAGCTAACTTGGGGGAAGGAGTTAAGTCCATGATCCTCACTGAGGGTGCCTGCACTCCTCTGAGAGTCTCTGGAGCATGGCCAACATTTGATTCAGGATCTGCACTGTGCCTGCAGCTCCTGCAGCAAGCCTGTCTGCTTGGCAGCGACTTGCTGCAGGAGCTGCAGTTGGGGGTCTCCCTGGCCAGGAGCGGATGCTGGAGCCCTGGCCTCCCCAGCTGTGCCTTCCAGTGGAGAGGGGAGGGCGCTGAGGTTCCTCCTCCTCCTCCTCTTGTCCCTCCAATGGGGGCATATCCCTCCATATGTCCTCCTCTTCATGCACCTGCCGCTGGGAGTGGAGGCTTGGCACATCCCACTTCCCAGGCTCCTCTTCAACCTCCTCCAATGCTCCTTGAGGGACGTGCTGGTCATGAGGAGGCTCGGGGCTGGCAGGCTGGTCCTTGGGAGGCTGTGTGGAGCTGGCAGGTGGTCCTCAGGAGGCTGGCAGGCTGGTCTTCAGGAGGCTGAGTGGGGCTGGCAGGCTGATCCTCAGGAGGGTGGATCTTCTGGTGGGTGCCCTATGTGTGTAAAAGGTTCATAGTTGAGATCAAGACATCCTACATGGCTTGCATAGTGGTGCTGGCTGTCAGGAGGCAGAGACAGGGACAACTGGGGGGCAGTTGTGGTTACCTGGGAGACATGTATGAAGTGTGGCACCAATGAGATGACATAGCAGAGAACCCTGGAGGCGGTGTTTCCCTGAGACAGTGGTCTGGCTATGGGCACACAGGATGGGTTCTGGTCATACTGTATGGCCCTGGATGAGCAGGCACTGGCTGGGAGGTAGTATGGCACTGTACTGTTGGATGGATAGGGCCATTTTTTCCAGTATTGACAGGGATGTGGGTGCATGTGTGTCCCCATGCGTATGTCTCCTACTGCTGGGTGGGAAATGGCAGAGGACCCTGTCATAGCCATCGATCCTTCAGGCCCCCAGGGAAATTGCGGTTCTTTGTGTCAAGGTGAGAAGTCTAGTTTTAGGGTAGTCATGGTAGCTGTTTTAAGGGGCTGACTGATTGTAGAGGCTGCACATGAACCCTTAACTCATGGCTATACTTTGGGGTTGACCAGAGGAAAAGAAAGCAGACACATAGGTAGAGGTTGTGGGTGCACCATCATGTGGATATGTCAGGGTCCCCCAGCTTGAGCCCTGAGGGATGTCTCACAGGGCAGCATTTGGACCTTTAGAGCTGACAAAGGTGGAGCCAATGAGTGTGGGTTAGAGGGCATGAGAGAGCTTCCATTTGGGGGGCAACTGATGCTGTGAGACCCTGTGTGGTCAGTGTACTGTCCTCCTTGAACACTCCATTGTTGGATGTGTGCTTAGTGTAGGGGTTAGGAATGTGTGACCTGAATACAGGGGATGTGGGTGTTTGTGGTCACTCTTGTATTTCCCCTGCTATAGCAGCTGCAATTTGCTAAGTAGGTTGTGTACCGCACTCAGCCCTTTTGTATTGGTTGGTGGAGGAGGGTGACCAAATGGATCACCCCCTCCCCGTCCCTTTCCATATCATCTCATAGATTGGGGGTTGGGTGCAACACATATGGATGGTAGCTGCATCCTCAGGCCTTGATCGGGGACAGAGGTGTTATAGGGGTGCTCTGTTTGGGGTACTTACTTCAGGCCTAGAGGCACTCTCGCATGTACCAGATCAGTGCAGGGTTCTCCCTCTGGACACGCTGGTGGGCCTTCTTGCTTTCATATACATTATATCATTTTTTAAGACATGCAATGCTCCTCACATAGGCTGTGACAGATGGCAACAGGCAGATGGGGGGGGGGGGGGACGCTGAAGGAGTGGGCATGCGTTACACAGGCACAGGTGCTATGTGAGTTGAAGTGGCCATGGGGACAGAGGGTGACATGGTGGCCTTTCCGTGAAGTTAAGCTGGTGTGCCTTTGGGCATCTAAATGTACTTTAGGGAGCTGCTGCCAACTTTCCCATCACTATGTAGGCGGGGAGCCAGGATGGAGGGAGGGGTGCAGGTATGTGCAATCCTTCTTTATAGCTTTGCATGGTTAGTAGAAGGGGATCCCCACAATTTCTGGGCATTGGATGTGGTGTACATTCTGATTTAAGCAATGATTTTTTTTTTCATTTGTAGATTTGCACTTTTTCAAACAAGATTACTTTTGATTTAAGTTCTACAGAAAGAAATAGAATTGAAAGAGCTATAACATTTACTGTAATAAGAAAGAGGCCTCATTGCATGTGACCGTGCCTATGTATGGTGCTTGTAGATGAATGGTGCTGTCAATCTGGGAGGAAATCTGGTCGCCGCATCTCAAGAAAGATACAGTGGAATTGGAAAAGGTGCAGCGAAGGGCGACTAAAATGATAGCGAGGATGGGACGACTTCCCTATGAAGAAAGACTAAGGAGGCTAGGGCTTTTCAGCTTGGAGAAGAGACGGCTGAGGGGAGACATGATAGAGGTATATAAAATAATGAGTGGAGTGGAACAGGTGGATGTGAAGCATCTGTTCACGCTTTCCAAAAATACTAGGACTAGGGGGCATGCGATGAAACTACAGTGTAGTAAATATAAAACAAATCAGAGAAAATGTTTCTTCATGCAATGCATAATTAAACTCTGGAATTCGTTGCCAGAGAACGTGATGAAGGCGGTTAGCTTGGCAGAGTTTAAAAAGGGGTTAGACGGTTTCCTAAAGGACAAGTCCATAAACCGCTACTAAATGGACTTGGGAAAAATCCACAATTCCAGGAATAACATGTATAGAATGTTTGTACGTTTGGGAAGCTCGCCAGGTGCCCTTGGCCTGGATTGGCCGCTGTCGTGGACAGGATGCTGGGCTCGATGGACCCTTGGTCTTTTCCCAGTGTGGCATTACTTATGTACTTATGTATACTTACCTTCCCAGGATGGCTCTGATGAGTCTCCGTGCTCTCATGGTGACATTGATAGGGGGCAGGTGCTGCTGCTAAAAATTATGCCTCCCCAGTGCCTGACCAGGAGCTCTGTCTCCTCAAGAGAGTAATTTGGCTCTCTGTGTAGAGACATGTTTAGTGTGATGGACTATATATGGATGTGTTGCACATGGAGGAAACGTCCTGTCGTTGCCGTAGACGTTTTCTGGATGCAGGGACATGCAGTGATGATAGACGTTTTGTGTAGTGTATTTTCTGTTTCTGGGGACATTTATGCCGAACATCTATGACTAGGATTACCATATTTGTGGAGACAAAAAATAAAATTCCCCGTCCTTGGTCCTACCATGACACACAGGTATTTGTAACCCAGCTTTGCATGGTTAATAGAAGGGGGGGCACAATTCCTGGGCACCAGATGTGGGTACAGTAGGTTTTTGGTGGGTTTTGGAGGGCTCACTCTACAGTATAAGGGGGTAATGGTGAGATGTGTACCTTGGACCTTTTATGTGACGTCCACTGCAGCACCCCATAGGGTGCCCCATTTCTCTGATGGGATGTCTGTGTGGCCACTATGCTAAGAATACGCCCCCCCCCCCCCCCCAATACATCCTAATGGCTTGTTCTTGTGCATTTTTGTCTTGGACTTTTTTTTGTTTTCGAAAATGGTCACAAAAGAAAAACGCACTGAGCGCAAAACATCTAGGAAATGGACATTTTCCAAACAAAAAGATTTTTTTTGTTTCAAAAATCGCTATGTTCGCCACTTGATTTTTGGACGTTTTGACAAAAATGTCCAAAATCTGATTTAGGTGTCATATTAAAAACACCTCTCATGGTATATCTAGATTTTGAGAAACCTTTTGAGAAAGTCCCTCAACTCCCGGGCAAAATGGCAGAGAATATTATATTTCAATCATGTTTATTGTATGGCACATAACAAATACATGAAACAAATATCAACAAAACTCTGGCCACACAGCATACCAAAACTCTTGTCCATCCCACCACCCTCATCTATCAACCCCTCAACCCACTCCACCCCTCCTCCTAATGCCTCCCTTCCCCGCCCCCCCAAACCCAGCCCATCCTTCCACAACTACTGGTACAATCATAATTCTTTTATTTATTTATTTATTTTCTGCATTTATATCCCACATTTTTCCACCTCTTTGCAGGCTCAATGTGGCTCACATTATACCGTAGTGGCGATCGCCATTACCGGAATGAGAAGTACAGAGTAATATTACAATTAAAGTATAGAAAATAAAAAGTAAAAATAGAAGAAAATTGATATACAATTCATTACAGGTATTTGAGATCAAGAGTAGTGAATAACTTTCAATAATGACAATGGGATTAAAGTAACCAAATAAGGATAGTTCAATATTAACTTATTCTGGTACAGTATCATAGGCGCCGACTCCGTGGGTGCTGTGGGTGCTCGAGCACCCCCAATATTTCACCCACCGGAAGTTCATTCACCCACTGGAAGTTCGTTCCCTCCCTCCCTCCTCCCTTCGAGTTCCAGGCCCCCTCCCTCCGAATTTTAAAAACCATCTATTTTACCTCGTTGGGGTTAGGGCGGCAGCAGCTGTAAAAAGCATGCAGGCTCAGCTCGGTGCTTAGTTCCATTTTCCGTTTTCTCTCTCTCTCAGCTCTGGTCCCACCCTCATTTCCTGTTTCCGCAAGGGCGGGGCCAGAGCTGAGAGAGAGAGAAGAGAAAACAGAACTAAGCACCGAGCCGAGCCTGCATGCTTTTTACCGCTGCTGCTGCCCTAACCCCAACGAGGTAAGATAGATGCCTTTTAAAATTTGGAGGGAGGGGGCATGGAACTCAAAGGGAGGGACGATGACCCTGGAACTGGGAGGGAGGGAGGGGGGACCCTGGAACTCAGAGGGAGGGGGGACCCTGGAACTCATAGGGAGGGAGGGGGACCCTGGAACTCGGAGGGAGGGAGGGGGGCCTGGAACTGGGAGGGTGGTGGAGGGGGGACAGGGGAGGGGGACAGGGGGGAGAGGGAGGGGGTCGAGGGGGAGGAGGACAGGGGGTCGAGGGGGAGGGGGAAATGCACCACCTATAAAAAAAAAATCCAGCACCCCCAATCATTTTGAAAAGTTGGCTCCTATGTACAGTATTGTTGTCATGTTTTTATGAAGGATCCTTTTGATAAGACTCTAAGAACAGGTCAGTCTTTAATAATCTCCAGAAGGTTGCCAGATCGTGCGTTGTTTTTATGGCATTCGGCAGTGCATTCCAAAGTTGCGTGCAGATGTAGGAGAAGCTAGATGCATATATTGATTTATATTTAAGTCCCCTACAATTGGGGTAATGGAGGTTTAAGAATGTGTGTAATTAACATTTTGTGTTCCTTGCTGGTAGATCTATGAGATCTAACATACATATCGGGGCCTCGCTATGAATAATCTTATGAACCAGGGTACAGATTTTGAATGTAATTCGATCTTTTACTGGGAGCCACTGTAATTTTTCTCTGAGGGGTTTGGCACTTTCATATTTCGCTTTTCAAAATATGAGTCTGGCTGCAGTGTTTTGGGCTGTCTGAAGTTTCTTAATAATTTGTACTTTACATCCGGCATATATGGAATTGCAATAGTCCAAATGGCTTAATACCATTGATTGCACCAGATTGCGGAATATCTCCCTTGAGAAGAAAGGCTTAACTCTTCTAAGTTTCCACATTGCATGGAACATTTTGTTACTTTTTTTGCGTGGCTTTCTAGAGTAAGATTTCGATCAATTGTAACTCCCAGGAGTTTCAAAGTATCCGAAACAGGAAGAAAGTGATTTGGAGTATTTATATTAGTATAATTATCCTTGTTATATTGCGATGAAAGGCATTGTGTCTTCAGCGTTAAGCTTTAGTTGGAATGCATCCGCCCATGAGTTCATTATTTGGAAGCTATGATTGATTTTCTTTGTGATTTCTGTTAAATCATTTTTGAATGGGATATATATCATGACATCATCAGCGTAGATGTATGGATTGAGGCCTTGATTGGATAATGATATGGCCAGTGGTGTCATCAATAAGTTGAAGATAGTTGGCAAAAGAGGCGATCCCTGAGGCACTCCACATTCAGGTTTCCAAGAAGATGATGTAATGGAATTTGATAGTACTTGGTAAGTTCTTGCGGTTAGGAAGCCCTTAATCCAATTCAATACATTTCCTCCAATCCCCAAATATTCTAGGATGTTCAATAGAATATTATGGCTAACCATGTGGAACGCGCTGGACATGTCAAATTGTAAGAGGAGAACAATGTTGCCAGTTGCAATAATTTGTTTAAATTTAGTTAAGAGTGTTATTAGCACTGTTTCAGTACTATGATTAGCTCGAAATCCTGATTGAGATACATGTAATACTGAAAAATTGTTTAAGAAATCAGTAAGTTGTCTAGTAACTAGATTTCCCATTAGCTTAACAACAAGAGGAATGAATGCAATCGGGCGGTAATTATTTATATCATTTAATTTTTTTCTTTAAGTCTTTAGGAATTGGGGTAAGTAATATATTACCTTTATCCATAGGGAAGAGTTCATGTTGGAGCATATAATTTAAGTAGGAGGTGAGATCTGTTATGAAACGTTGAGGGGCATGAATCCAATTTGCAGTGGGACTTGGCGAATTTGTTGATCGCTTGGGTAACTTTATTCTCCTTCAGTAAGTCGAAGTTTGTCCAGATTCGGTCTGCTGGATGTTCGTCGGTGGCTGGGTCCAAACAATTAATACATTTTTCATAGTCAGTGGCATTAATTGGCAAGGTGGATTGTAGTTTTATAATTTTCTCATTAAAGTATGTAGCCAGATCATCTGCTGATGGGGTATCTGTTTTAGTTGTGGTAACCGTTGAGGTGTCAAGAGGTTTGTGTATGAGTTGGAATAGTTTATGTGTATCCTTTTAGTCTGGTCCTATTTTGGATTTGTAATATGACCTTTTGGTTTGTCTAATTGTATATTTATATTTTCTTTGCATTTGTTTCCATGCGTTGAATGTGCGTTCAACTTTCATTTTATTCCATGCTCGTGCAAGTCTCCTTACTTGAGTTTTTAGTTTTTTCAGTTCTTCATTGAACCATGGTAATGAACTGTGTCTTCGCGAGGTTCTTGTTTGTAATGGTGCCATTGTGTCATGTATTCTTGCATCTATTGTCCCAATTTAGGAGGTATTGTTTGGAATCTGTTCGTATTGGCCAATCGTTCAAGTAGAGCTGTTGCCAGAATAGTACCGGATCAATTTGGCCTCTTGTGGAATAAGTTGTACGTTCTTGTTTCTGACCAGAGTTTTTTTTCCGCCATTTTTTCGCCATAATCATGTCAGATGTTTTAATTAAGAATTCTGCTTTCTCTTGGCTGTAATGTGTCCCTTGGCTGTAATGTGTCCCAAAAACGTTCCCATGTACGCTGTAAGGTTTTGCCTTCTGTTGTATCAAAGTTTTTAATACCGCATCTCTCCATTTTCAAGAGTTCAATCATATGTGTCCTCCACATTCCCATGGAAGGCGCCTCTCTCTCTCCAGCATTGCAATATTGATTTCTTCCCCACAAGGACAGCTCTTTGAAGGAACCGAGTAAATCCAGGAAGGGTCGGCTTTGCACATTGAAACTCTTCAAAAAGCAGCAGCAGGTGTCTCAGTACTTTTCGGCCCCACTGTGTGTGAACTTCTCTGCACCCGAGTCCAAAAAACCAATATGTGTGTACATGTCCAGAACATATGACCAAGGGTGGCAGGGTCCCTGCCACATTTAAGACATGCCCCCAAGGCTCCAAAGCCAGCTTTATGTGCTCTAGCTGGAGATATGTAAAGGCGAATTGCAAATTTATATTGCAACTCCCAAAACTTTGTAAAGGGAGAGCTATGTTGTATGGCCTGCACATACCTCCACAACTGCTCTCCCGATACTTCTGCCCCCAGTTCTGTTGACCATGCCCCCACTCTGCTCTTCCAATCTAAGTCTTCCGTGGTGTCTACTAAAAATCTGTGATAGTATCTCAAGGGAACTGTGTTCTGCGCTCCCAATGTGAGAGCTGAGTTTAATATATCCTGCACATCCTCACACAAATGAATCCACCCCAGGGAGGAAACATAATGCTGCACTTGCATATATTTATTTTTGTTACATTTGTACGCTGCGCTTTCCCACTCATGGCAGGCTCAATGCAGCTTACATGGGGCAATGGAGGGTTAAGTGACTTGCCCAGAGTCACAAGGAGCTGTCTGTGCCTGAAGTGGGAATTGAACTCAGTTTCTCAGTGCCCCAGGACCAAAGTCCACCACCCTAACCACTAGGCCACTCCTCCACACAAAAGAATCACATGTTGGTACTGTAAATTCCTTTTGTATATCTGAAAGAGGGCAAAGCTTTCCTTCCTCATTCACTAGTTGGTATAAATAATGAATTCCAAGCGTTCGCCAACGGGTGAAAGCTGCTGATGACTACCCTTCAGTAAAATCGGGGTTATGATACAATGTCATAAAACGCGACACATTTGCTGAAAAGCCATGCCTCCGACACAGCCACCTCCAGGCGACTCGCGCCAAATTTATTAAAGGGTTTCTACATGCCCCTAACTCTGGCAAGATTTTCTGTGCATGCAACAACCAACTAAGATGTGCCGTGGGAGAAACAGAGGACTCTATAGAGGTTGCTGAAAAGCTTTGCTGCTCTGTTAACTAATCTCTTATATGACGCAGAGCGCACGATACCGTTAAGTATCTGATGTTCAGTAATCCCATCCCCCCCTGCGCTTTGGGCTTCTGTAGCACACTAATTGCAAGCCTGGGACGCCTGCCCCTCCATAAAAAACTTTTGTACTATCCTGTGTAACAGCTGCTTCTCTCTTTGTCTCAAAAATAGGGGTAACATCTGAAACAAATACAGCCATCGGGGGACCATCATCATGTTAAACAACCCAATCCGGCCAGACAGGGAGAGTGGACAAGCGCCCCAGAGTTGCAATGTGCGTCTGGTCTCAACCAGTAAGGGGCCAACATTCTTCTCATATAATAAGGTCAGATCTGCTGGGACTTTGATCCCCAAATAATTCAGTTGCCCCTCTGCCCATTTCAGTGGGAATTCCCCTTCTCATACGTTCCTCAAGTTTGAGTCTACTGGCAATGTTAGTGACTTAGTGAGATTCAGATGAAAGCCCGAAAGCACCCCATATCTATCTATGGTATCAAGAAGATATGATAATGATGTCTGTAGGGAATCTAGGAGCAGTAGCAGGTCGTTTGCATACACAAGTACTTTCACTAGATGCTTCCAAAGGGTCATTCCCTTAATGTCCTCATTTGATCTAATGTCACACAGCAGAGGCTCCAAAGTGAGTAAGAACAGCAACAGCGATAGAGGGCAACCTTGTCTAGTTCCACACCTAATCGGAAACTCTGCTGACCTTACTCCATTGACCAACACCATGGCTCTAGGTTCTGAGTACAGGGTCAGGATGGCCTGCATGTACCAACCTCTCAGCCCGATCCAGCGTAAAGTCTCAAATAGAAACGGCCAAAGTACACGGTCGAACGCCTGTTCTGCATCTAGACTCACTATCACCCCACTTGATCGCTTATCTGATTCCTGCAACACAGCTAAAATCACTTTCCGCACATTCAGCACTGATTGTCTCCCCCTAACAAGGCCAACCTGATCATCTTTGATTAGCCGCAAAAGTGTTGGCGCTAGTCTATCTGCTAGTATGTGTGACAGAATTTTTACATCCACATTAATCAGCGATATTGGTCTGTATGAACCCAGCTGTAACGGATCTGTTCCCGTTTTAGGTATGAGACTTATAAGAGCCGTATTTGCATATGGGGGGAAGAGTCTCTCCTCGACATCTGTGCTGTAATAATCTAGCAACGGGCCCATCAACTGCGTCCACAAAATCTTGTAAAACTCCCCAGTGTAACCATCTGGTCCCAGCGCAGAATGCATCTTCAGGGCATTAATTGCTCTCTAAAGCTCCTTCGCCGTTATCGGTTGGTTGAGAGACTCCACCTCCTCCTCAGCCAATTTTGGCATGCCAGTCTTGTTTAAATATTCCAAAATTGCATCCTGCCTGGCGTTCTCCCCCCCATCTCCTGCGTACATGGTCTCAAAATGTTGCTTGAAAGTATCTGCGATCCCTTCCAACCTTGTTGTAACTTCTCCCGTGCTCAAACGCAGCCTTGACACAAAGTGAGCCTTATGAGCTCCTTTCACTAAGCGTGCCATCATCCCCCCCCCCCCGCTTTCTCCCCTTGTTTATAGAATCCATACTTCCTATAAACTAGTGACCGTTGTACTTGTTTGTGTAATAAGCTATTCAGCGCCACTTCGGTCGCTACTAGTACTTCATAGGACGTCTGGTTAGGATATCTAGTATATCTTTTTTTGGCTGTCTTGAGTTGCCGCTCCAAATCTATAATTCCTTGTGTAATTCGCCTATTTCATTTACTCACGAACGCCATGATATCCCCCCTTAAGACTACTTTGGCTGTCGACCAAAACAAGCTCGGATCATCTAGGTGGCATTTATTGAAAGTTAAGAACTCCTCCCACTTCATCTGCAAATACTTAATAAACTCAAGGGATGAATACAGATATGAGGGGAAGTGCCAGCCTGAACACTTCTTAAAATAATCTGCAGCCTCTAAATCAATCCATATTAATGAATGATCTGAAATTTCCTCAGGTCCAATTTCTGCCCTTACTACTTGGGGAAACAGACTCTGCGACCTTTGTGCGGTGCACCCTTGAAGTGTGTGTGTAGTCCCGCTTTCCAACATGGAGCAACCTCCACCGATCCAGCATTCCAAACCCCTCTAGGATGGACTCTAATCCGGCGCTCCAGAGGAGGGCCTCAATTTTGCGACCCCCGTCCTGTCAAGCTCTGGGTCTAACACTTGATTCATGTCTCCTGCCAGAATAATTGGAATATCTGTGAAGGGCTGACATCTGGCGAAGAGGCCTGAATAGAAACTCTTATCAGGGGTAGTTGGAGCATACACCGCTACTAATATCATCTCTCTACCTTGCAGATTTAATTTGACTCCAACCCACATTGCTGAGGGAGTTCTTATATGTGGTGCTACAGGAGGGGGACCTGATAGCCCATGCCCAGTGCTGGGGGGGAGCATTCCCAAACAGTTACCTTCCATGGTCAGTGCTGGGGGGGGGGGGCATTCCCAAACAGTTACCTTTCTAATGTGTCCCTTATTAGAGTCCATGTTCTAATGGCGATGGTGCTTGGGGGCAGATGGTGGTGATGCATGAAGAGGCACCATCTATTCCTTAGGCAAAGTTGCACCAGGGAAAGGCTTTCAGCCACACTGTAATTGGGTTCCCTTTGCAGTGCCATGTTTCTCAGTGAATAAACGTTCTAAAACGTGCATCGCCTTATATGGATGTCCGACACCTATGAACGTCGTTACATACACAGCTCCATATATGGACGGTCATCACGTGGACATCCATCACGTGCATGCACGTCTTCACTTGTGCGGAGCCTTATATGGATGATATCAAATATGCGAACGTCTTCATATATACAACGCAAAATATGAACGTTCCTTACATTTCCAGTATGTGGATGTCCCACAAGTACAGTGGACGTTTGTAGCTGGCGACATTTGCCTTAAAGACGTCCTTTGGCGGTTGTGTTGGAAAGATGTCCTTTTTACTTTACTTTGGACGTCTCTGATTTAGTTGTTTTGCACTGCGATTTTGGAATGTCTAAGGACATCTATGCTATCTTTCCATTATACCTACCCGATTTTGGACGTTTTTGTTAGGACGTCCAAATTCAGACTTAGACGTCCTATCAAAAATGCCCCTCCACATAACCTTTCTTCATTAGAGCTGAGCACATTCTCCCAAGGTCTTTATCTCCCATCATCTACTATGTTACTCTTTATAAACTGGCTCCTTTTCTGGTTGTTTTTGGTAGGCGAGTTCCCTGCTGATTAAACAGAACCATCATTATAATTTATTTGCTCTTATGTCCCTCATTACCCAAAAGATGTTCAGTTCAATGTGGTTCACATTTAACATAACAATATTATGACTCTCATTTTACGTAGCAGCAAAATCATATCCATTGACATTCAATAACTAGTACGATGATTGACTAAAACATATATCACAAAAATAGATGCATATTACGTTGAAAATGTTTCATGCAGGTAAATAAGACATTATGGAGCCACCCAAAAACAAGCTACTTCATTTATACACAGCAATAATATTGCATCACCAGCCAAGGAACTTATTTGGTTTGTCAGTTCTTGTGCTTCAATTTATCTGCTTTTTCTGATTTTGAATTTTCAATTTACAAAGTGTTCTAATGGTGCATCCCTTTATAATGCTCACCCAAGTTGAAGGGGTCCGGGGGGGGGGGGCACTCGGGGCCATGATGCTCTGGCAGTCCAGATGCCCTGGCTGTCATGGCTGTGGTTGCTGTTTCTGGTAGTGGGAAGGTGGGTAATGAAGAATAGAGGATGCTTGGGGGGGGGGGGGGGGGGAATGTGGGATGGGCAGTGAATGGAGGGAGGGATATGGGGTGTTTCAGGGAGTTGTAGGGAACCTGTACCAAGGCAATCAAGGGTGTTGATAAGTACGTATGTTATTGGACTACAATGTTTGCACTCATGGTGTGAACTGGACTGTATGTATGATGTTCCAGGGTGGAGGCTGGACGTCCTGGAACCTATTGCTTGTATAGATTATCTTACCATGTTTTTCCTTTTCACTTCATCAGTTGCCTGTAAAGAATTTGTGTAGATTGGCTACATGAAACATGGGGGATATATCAAATGCACAAAAAATCCTTATTTCACTGATGTGTCAGGCTGTAGATATTGCCTGCCTCCAAGAAACGAGACTTAGAGACTATGAACATCTTAAACTGCAGAGGCAGTGGTTGAGGGAGGTATCTTTTGCCTCTTCCAGTAACAGAAAGGGAGGAGTGGCAATCTTATTTAATTATAGTTATAGAGCATAACTCCTTTTCAAAGATAATAAGGGTTCTCACCTTTTGTTGAGGGTTTGGGTGCAAGGCAGGGAGCTTCATCTTTTTGTATTTTATGCCCCACACCCTTTAATAGGTAATATTACCCTTCCTTACTACACAAACTATTACCTTATCAGAATAAAATTTTGTAATGGGAGATGGTAATTTAGTGATGGACAGCACAATAGATCACTCAGGCAGGTCCACTGGGGGGGGGGGGGGGGGGAGTACTATCCCTTTTTGCAGCTGATTTAGATCTCATAGATACATGACAACTCCTTCACCCTGGTGAGCGAGACTACACATGTTTCCAGGGCCCACAGCACGCTTTCTCGCCTTGACTATGTGTTTTTCCAACGTTCTCTATTCCAAAATGTGCATGGGGTGGAGTGGGTCCATCATATGGGTGGACCTAGAGACTCCTGCTGAATATCTGCCACAGAAGAACTGGTGTTTCCCTGCTTATCTTTTTAAGGACTCAAATTTTCTCACATTCTTACAAGATAAATGGGAAGGTTTTTAACCACCAATGGCTAGCATTTAGACCAGCCCTGTCTATTCTATGGCACCACCAAGGTGATATTATGAGGGGAGGTAATTGCTTTTATAAGCACCCACAATGCTAGCCATGTGGCTAAAATACTAGAATTGGAGACTCAGTTGGACAGGGCTAAAAAGAAACTTAACAAGGCCCTGACCCCGGAATTCCAAGATTGTTACTACTCTACTCTGACCCTCATCCCAGGATACTGAAGGAGCTCATAGTGGTACTGGCGGGACCTCTTAAAGATTTATTTAATAGCTCTTTAGAGATGGGAAAGGTTCCACAGGATTGGAAACAAGTGGACGTGGTCCCTCTTCACAAAAGTGGAGACAGGGAAGAAGTGGGAAACTACAGACCGGTAAGTCTCATGTCAGTGGTAGGAAAAATAATGGAGTCACTGCTGAAAGAAAGGACAGTTAACTTTCCAGAAACCAATGGGTTACAGGACCTGAGGTAACATGGCTTTATCGAAGGAAAACTCAATAAACAAAAAGTGAAGAAAGCACAACACTCTCTTAGTTGGCGGAGGAAAAAAGATCTCATCATACTGTGGCAATATGAGCACACTGTGCTTTTCCCGGTTTCTTTATGACACATAGTTAAAAAGTAATCACGGATCAAAAAACCTCCTGAAAATTTTTGTATTTTGCACAACAATTTTTGCATTTTTTTGTTTTTAACTTTACTCAATTATTAAAATCTTGTCTAATACTGTCCCAAAATAATATATTAAAGAAAATAAAGAACTTATCTGAAAGATGCGACATTCGTGTAAATTTAGGCTCAACCCCAGCCAAAGGAAAATCCTGCTAAACGAATCTTATTGAGTTCATTGAGTGGGTGACCAAAGAACTGGATTTCAGCAAAGCCTTTGATACGGTCCCCCCACAGAAGACTCATGAATAAGCTGAAAGGACTGAACCCTACTCTCTGTTTTCTATCTTTTAACCAGTTTTTAATCCACAATAGGACACTACCTCCTATCCCATGACTCTCCAATTTCCTCTAGAGTCTTTCATGAGGTACTTTATCAAAATCCTTTTAAAAATCCAGGTATAAAATATCGACCTTGATCCACATGTTCATTCACCCCTTCAAAGAAATGTAGATTGGTGAGGCAAGATTTCCCTTCACTAAATCCATGTTGGCCATGTCTCATTAATACATGCTTATGTATATGATTTGTAATTTTGTTCTTTATAATAGTCTCTACCATTGTGCCCGGCACTGATGTCAGGCTCACCAGTCTATAATTTCCCCGATCTCCTCTGGAACCTTTTTTAAAAATCGGCGTTACGTTGGCCACCCTCCAATCTTCCGGTACCATGCTTGATTTTAAAGATAAATTACATATTACTAACAAAAAATTACATAGAACATGGAGGGGCATAATCGAAAGATCATCCAAGTACGAATTAGGACGTTCTTAAGAAACCGTCCAAAATTAGACATGTAAAATCAAAAAATAGTATGGGCGTTTTTCGATAATCGATTATCCCTGTAGCAAAACAATCAAATGAGGAGCGCATAAGCGTGACTAAATTGGGCACCCTAACACGGTCGATTATTGCAGGTGCAAACGACCAAATCAGAAAGTGTGTAAAAGAATGTACATAGGTGTACCGCAAGTACAGTACATGTTGTTCTGGCCATCCAGGTACGGGAAAATATGAGGAACGCGTATATGCATCAACTACAGAAAAATCATGCTGCTCCACCCATATTTTCCTCATATGTGCCCATCTGCATGTCCGGACCTGCATGCACTGTACGGTCACCGAGTCTGCTGCCTTTCCTTTTCCTCGCTGCCAGCTCCGACTCCGGTCCCGCCCTTATTTCCTGTTTCCGCAAGGGCGGGACCAGAGTCAGAGCTGACAGCGAAGAGAAGGGAAGGGAGCAGACTCGCCAAGCCTGCTCCCTCTTCACTGCTGCTTCCGGGACCCGGCAAGAGAGGAGTGGCCTAGTGGTTAGGGTGGTGGACTTTGGTCCTGGGGAACTGAGGAACTGAGTTCGATTCCCGGCACAGGCAGCTCCTTGTGACTCTGGGCACGTCACTTAACCCTCCATTGCCTGCCGCATTGAGCCTGCCATGAGTGGGAAAGTGCGGGGCACAAATGTAACAAAACAAACAAAAACCTACTGAACATGCAGCTATATGCATATTGTGTATATGTGAAAAGGGTCGGGTGGGGTGCTTCATACTCATCTATATAAGGCATGTTCCGCACACATAACCAGGCATGTGCACGTCAAAGACGTCTATGCTTACGACGGCGTCCACATGCTGATAGGGCCATATATGGGATGGTCATCCATATATGGAGCTGTGCATGAAATGACGTCCCTCACGCAAGGTCGTCTATATAAGGCACTTGTTTTCCAACACGTGGAAAAATGACGCAGCGACATGAGCCGAACTTCGGCCAGGAGGAGAGCCTGCTGCTGGTGCGCCAGTGCCTAAGGCACCGGCACAGGCTCTTCGTCCAGCATCACCACCTGCCCCCCAGGCTCCAGGCCATGTGAGCCTGGTCCCGCATTAGGGACAGGCTTGAAAGGTAAGGTTATGGGCCACCCCCCCCCCCCCCCCGTACCTACACATATAACAGCTCCATCATCAATGTTACCACCAGTAACTGGAGTGTGCATGCAAGGATAATGAGTAATATAGGAACATGTACAATCACTAATAAAATGTATGTTATTGAAAGGACGACTATTCCCACATCCCTACAAGAATGTATTTCGTTATCTATGTATTTCTTGCCTGTGAAGGCCAAATTTCCAACCCCTCTTTGCAGCCTCTATGTGGCTTACAACACATCCGAATAGTGGAAACATGAGACCAATTAAATGTATACCATACTTTATAACATGGTAATGATAACACATATAATATAGTTTTACAAGCATACATTATAATGCATACAAACGGTACTTTCTGGCCTCATGGCCACCTCTATGGCATCATCTGCATAGGAACCAACTCGGTGGCTGCTGTGGGTGCTTGAGCACCCCCAATATAAAATAAATGCCTTGTATGTATGAAGGGAGGGGTAATCTCCACTGGGGGTTGCACCCCCCCAAAATGGTAAAAAGGTGGCTCCTATGATTCAGTACCAATGGAGGTGGTCCCCCCCCCCAACACTGTTGACCCTCTCTCTCTGCTATTTGACTAACAAATCAATGTGTGCAGAGGACAAAAAGGACCATCCCCCCCGACCCCTGCTCTACAAACTTATATCTTACAGACGCTTCAGAGTGCACCGGGACCTTGAGTCCCTGAGGAGGCGGTTCCGCCATGTGAGGCGGGAGAGGCCCGACCTCATTTGGGCCGTGCGACGGCACCTCAGGGCTCGGCGTAAGTATTCAAAAACAGGACACCTGTACAGATTTGTAAATACACGTCTTGAATAATGCGAATGTGCTGTACAATATCAATTCCCATGTGGCTAATAGCCAACTATTAAGTAATAACATATCTGTCCCTGATCAAGGATGCAGGTTGCAGGGGTCCTCCCATGAGTGTGGCTGCAATTTCCAACTATCCCCTGAGATGAATGAGATGATATGCCTCAGCTTTTAAACTAGAAATGGGGGGAAGGCTGACAGTCGCTCAAAAGAGCATGGTTCGGGATAAGGTATCTTTCAAAGATATCACCATAACAGGGAAGATAGAGTATCCTGATAGTGAGGTTGCAAAAGAGATTGTAGTAGATCGGGTATCTTTAAATAACAATAAAAATCAGACAAAAGATTGCCAATTAATACTGTCAAGTACTAAGCATGATGTACTTAGGAACAACAAACATAGTTTGAAATGTCTATATGCGAATGCCAGGAGCCTAAGAAATAAGATGGGGGAGTTGGAATATATTGCACTAAATGAAAAATTAGATATAATAGGCATCTCTGAGACCTGGTGGAAGGAGGATAACCAGTGGGACACTGTCATACCGGGGTACAAATTATATCGTAGTGATAGGGTGAATCGGATTGGTGGAGGGGTAGCATTGTATATTAACGAGAGCCTTGAATCAAATAGATTGAAAATTCTGCAGGAAACAAAACACTCCTTGGAATCACTGTGGATTGAAATTCCATGTGCAAAGGGAAAAAGGATAGTGATAGGAGTGTACTACCGTCCGCCTGGCCAGGACGAACAGACGGATGCGGAATTGTTAAAGGAAATCAGGGACGCAAACAAACTGGGCAACACAATAATAATGGGGGATTTCAATTACCCGCATATAGACTGGGTTAATGTAACATCTGTACACGCAAGGGACATAGGATTTCTTGATGAAATCAAGGACAGCTTCATGGAACAGCTAGTTCAGGAGCCGACAAGAGAAGGAAAAATACTAGACTTAGTCCTTAGTGGTGCTCATGATCTAGTGCAGGGGGTAACGATACGAGGGCCGCTTGATAACAGTGATCATAATATGATCGGTTTTGATATTGGCATTGAAGGAAGTGAAACTAGGAAATCAAGTACGCTAGCGTTTAACTATAGAAAAGGTGATTACGACAAAATGAGAAAAATGGTGAAAAAAAGACTGAAAGGAGCAGCTCGCAGAGTAAAAAACTTGCATCAGGCGTGGATGCTGTTTAAAAACACCATCCTGGAGGTTCAGGACAAATATATTCCACGTATTAGAAAAAAGGGAAAAAAGACTAAACGTCAGCCGGCGTGGCTAAACAGTAAGATAAAGGAAATCATTAGAGCCAAAAAACAATCCTTCAGAAAGTGGAGAAGAGAACCAACTGAAAGTAACAGGATAGATCATAAGGAATGCCAAGCCAAATGCAAAGCGGAGATAAGGAGGGCAAAAAAGGACTTTGAGAAGAAATTAGCGTTGGAAGCAAAAATACATAGTAAAAATTTTTTTAGATACATTAAAAGCAGGAAACCGGCCAAAGAGTCGGTTGGGCCGCTGGACGAAAATGGTGTTAAAGGGGCGATCAAGGAGGACAAAGCCGTAGCGGAGAAATTAAATGAATTCTTTGCTTCGGTCTTCACCGAGGAGGATTTGGGGGGGACACCGGTGCCGGAAAGAATATTTGAAGCGGGGGAGTCGGAGAAACTAAACAAATTCTCTGTAACCTTGGAGGATGTAATGGGTCAGTTCAGCAAGCTGAAGAGTAGTAAATCACCGGGACCTGATGGTATTCATCCCAGAGTATTAATAGAACTAAAAAATGAACTTGCGGAGCTACTGTTAGAAATATGCAATCTGTCCCTAAAATCGAGTGTAGTACCGGAAGACTGGAGGGTAGCCAATGTTACTCCGATTTTTAAGAAGGGTTCCAGAGGAGATCCGGGAAATTATAGACCGGTGAGTCTGACGTCGGTGCCGGGCAAGATGGTGGAGGCTATTATTAAGAATAAAATTGCAGAGCATATACAAAAACATGGACTGATGAGACAAAGTCAGCACGGATTTAGTGAAGGGAAGTCTTGTCTCACCAATCTAATGCATTTTTTTGAGGGGGTAAGCAAACATGTGGACAATGGGGAGCCGGTTGATATTGTATATCTGGATTTTCAGAAGGCGTTTGACAAAGTGCCGCACGAAAGACTCCTGAAGAAATTGCAGAGTCATGGAATCGGAGGTAGGGTATTATTATGGATTAAAAACTGGTTGAAAGATAGGAAGCAGAGAGTAGGATTGCGTGGCCAGTATTCTCAGTGGAGGAGGGTAGTTAGTGGGGTCCCGCAGGTGTCTGTGCTGGGTCCGTTGCTTTTTAATGTATTTATAAATGACCTAGAGATGGGAATAACTAGTGAGGTAATTAAATTCGCCGATGACACAAAATTATTCAGGGTTGTCAAGTCGCAGGAGGAATGTGAACGATTACAGGAGGACCTTGCGAGACTGGGAGAATGGGCGTGCAAGTGGCAGATGAAGTTCAATGTTGACAAGTGCAAAGTGATGCATGTGGGTAAGAGGAACCCGAATTATAGCTACGTCTTGCAAGGTTCCGCGTTAGGAGTTACGGATCAAGAAAGGGATCTTGGTGTTGTCGTCGATGATACGCTAAAACCTTCTGCTCAGTGTGCTGCTGCGGCTAGGAAAGCGAATAGAATGTTGGGTGTTATTAGGAAGGGTATGGAGTCCAGGTGTGCGGATGTTATAATGCCGTTGTATCGCTCCATGGTGTGACCGCACCTGGAGTATTGTGTTCAGTACTGGTCTCCGTATCTCAAAAAAGATATAGTAGAATTGGAAAAGGTACAGCGAAGGGCGACGAAAATGATAGTGGGGATGGGACGACTTTCCTATGAAGAGAGGCTGAGAAGGCTAGGGCTTTTCAGCTTGGAGAAGAGACGGCTGAGGGGAGATATGATAGAAGTGTATAAAATAATGAGGGGAATGGATCGGGTGGATGTGAAGCGACTGTTCACGCTATCCAAAAATACTAGGACTAGAGGGCATGAGTTGAAGCTACAGTGTGGTAAATTTAAAACGAATCGGAGAAAATTTTTCTTCACCCAACGTGTAATTAGACTCTGGAATTCGTTGCCGGAGAACGTGGTACGGGCGGTTAGCTTGACGGAGTTTAAAAAGGGGTTAGATAGATTCCTAAAGGACAAGTCCATAGACCGCTATTAAATGGACTTGGAAAAATTCCGCATTTTTAGGTATAACTTGTCTGGAATGTTTTTACGTTTGGGGAGCGTGCCAGGTGCCCTTGACCTGGATTGGCCACTGTCGGTGACAGGATGCTGGGCTAGATGGACCTTTGGTCTTTCCCAGTATGGCACTACTTATGTACTTATGTACTATTCCCCTTTCTGGGGTGGCTGATTAGTGTGTCCTGGTAGACCTGCCTGAGCCCTACTTTTAGTGGATGTCATGGCCTAACTCACTTAAAAGTTTTGTGCTCAACACCCTTCCCACTGCCCCCCCCCCAACACCAATAAAACCAACAACAACAACTGCCCATCAACCCCTTGTCGCATCTCACAATGCAAACATGCTGGTCAGCAATGAATGTGGTATGGCAACATGTCCTGTGTGGTGTGTGTCAGAGGAGGTTCCAGGGTTCTTTGTCATGTTATCTGATGCAGCTCATTCCCCATGGGCATAGGCCACACCTTACCACACCGTGGCCCATCCCCTACCTTAGGCCACCCAGCTACTGCACTATGCAAGCCATGTTGTATGCGCTGATCTCAATCACACTCCTTTTACATACACAGGGCTCCACCAGCAGCAAGCCGAGCGCGCTGATGAGGAGGGTCACCACCTGCAGGAGGAGGAGGAGGAGGAGGAGCGGGAGCAGGATCCAGGCCAGGAAAGCCACCTGGAGGAGAAGAAGGAGGAGGTGGCGGCGCCAGCACAGGAGGTGGAGGAGGAGGAGTCGTCGGGCTCGGAGGAGGGGGTCCTCGTAATAGATGAGGACTAGAGGCCCTCTCCCCACCTGTACCACCAGCAGAGCCCTCTCCCTTCCCTCGGCCATCCCCATCCCCTGCGGGAGCTCCATCACCTGCCCCACCGCCTTCCCCTGGGTCTGCTCCGTCCCCTGGGCCAGCTCCAGCCCGTGGCCCACCTCCAGCAGCCCTAGGCGCAGGTGCCATGATACGCCTCCTGCAGCAGCTAGTAGTTGGCCAGCACCAGCTGCTGCAGGAGGTCCGAGCCCTACGGCAGGGCAATGAGCAGCTCCAGGGCCCACTAAGGGTACTGCTGGGGCTGCTCATTGCCCTGCTACAGAGGGCCTTATTCAGAGGGCGTGCCCGCCCTTGACTTAAATTGGGGGGGGGGGGGGGATTGTTGGGGGTGTGGGGAGGGGGGGGAGGGAATTGTTGCGGTTCTGTGTGGAGGGGGGAGGGAATTGTTGGGGTTGTGGGGAGTTGTGGGGGGAGGAGGGCATTGTTCGGGGTTGTTTTGTAGGGGTGGGGGTGGGGGGGAAATAAATGTTTTTGTTACACTTTAACTATCAGGGTGTCTGTGTGTTTGTCTCCCTTGTGCATTACATATAAGCAAATGGTGCTGTGAAATGTGCAGTGTGAATGAGAAAGTTGATGTATGTGTGAGAATGTTGGCCATACAGAAGGCCACCTGTTCATTCCAACCTGCATGGCCATATGTGCAGGGGGGGTGGGCCGGGGAGGCTGGATGGATATTAGTGTTCATGAACACAAATGGCCAGCCAGCCTCTTTCCCTCCCTCCCCTCCACCATACTGACCCACAACACAGAGTGCCATCAATAAGAGATTAATTGTGTAGCACGTGTGATCTCCCAAGTAGACACGTCCACATAACCCCAGGTAGCACATACACAGTGTTTGCTGTCTGATGGCCAGACATCCTTACCCATAAGACACATTGGTGGGGGGGCACAAGAAGGACCTACAAACAGCTGGCTCATATTTTCACATTCAATACATCAGCTATGGTATATAGTGCTGAGGAGAAAAGGGGAAACAATGGGAAACCCATTAGATGGATGGTTACTTCATCACAGTTGCAATGTAATACTTGTGTTACAGAAGGGCACAAATAAAAATGGTGTTCATTATTTGCAGCTGTGATCACACTTTCTCCAGTAGTAGATCAAGGTCTCAACGCCACCTGAAATTAAATATGACCAAAACCGAGCTTCTCATTTTCCCCCCCAAACCCACCTCCCCGCTCCCCCCATTTTCTATTTCTGTTGATGGCTCTCTCATTCTCCCTGTCTCCTCAGCTCGAAACCTTGGGGTCATCTTTGACTCTTCTCTCTCCTTCTCTGCTCATATCCAGCAGATTGCCAAGACCTGTCGTTTCTTTCTTTACAACATCTGTAAAATCCACCCCTTTCTTTCCGAGCACTCTACCAAAACCCTCATCCACACCCTTGTCACCTCTCGTTTAGACTACTGCAATCTGTTTTTTGCTGGCCTCCCACTTAGTCACCTCTCCCCTCTCCAGTCGGTTCAAAACTCTGCTGCCCGTCTCATCTTCCGCCAGGGTCGCTTTACTCATACTACCCCTCTCCTCAAGACCCTTCACTGGCTCCCTATCCGTTTTCACATCCTGTTCAAACTTCTTCTACTAACCTATAAATGTACTCACTCTGCTGCTGCTCCCCAGTATCTCTCCACACTCGTCCTTCCCTACACCCCTTCCCGTGCACTCTGCTCCATGGATAAATCCTTCTTATCTGTTCCCTTCTCCACTACTGCCAACTCCAGACTTCGCGCCTTCTGTCTCGCTGCACCCTACGCCTGGAATAAACTTCCTGAGCCCCTACGTCTTGCCCCATCCTTGGCCACCTTTAAATCTAGACTGAAAGCCCACCTCTTTAACATTGCTTTTGACTCGTAACCACTCGACTCCACCTTCCCTCCTCTCTTCTTTCCCGTTCACATTAATTGATTTGATTTGCTTACTTTATTTATTTTTTGTCTATTAGATTGTAAGCTCTTTGAGCAGGGACTGTCTTTCTTCTATGTTTGTGCAGTGCTGCATATGCCTTGTAGCGCTATAGAAATGCTAAATAGTAGTAGTAGTAGTAGTATGTTACATTCAGGTATTCAGGGTCTGTCTCAAAGTTTGTCCCTGAGCCAACCGACAGTGAAGTGACTTGCCTTAGGTGGGAATTGAACCAGCAACCTTGTGATTATAAGGCTGGTGCTCTAACCACTAGGCCACAGCAGCCACCTGGCTGTAGCCACCTGCAGGTACTTTGGGTTGCGACCTGTACACAGAACCCTCTCCCTCACCACCACGTCTTAAGGCCTCAGTGGCAGTACCTGTAGCCACCTTGAGCATATTTTCCAGGCTACCAATTATTAAAAATGTTCTTGTTCCCTACCTATGGAGGAATTTAGGAAGGTATTCCATAATGTGCTAAACACATCCATTGCATATATCATTCCCCCTCCTATGGACCTTCAAAATGTGTGGCCACTTCATAAATGGGGACTGGGGTTCACCACATAAACAAGGAAGATGGAACCTACCGGGAACCAATACAGCAGCTGCAACAGCTGGCCCACACCACTGAGGACCGCCAACCCCACAGTACAGTGCACAGGAACCTGGTGAAAAGAGAGCTAGCTAAGAGTTGACTCCAGACTACATACAGTGAATGCACACTCCTTGACTATGAGCACAAAGAGAAGAGGTGGCAGACAAATGAGAGCTTACCATGAACGTCTGTTTCAAGACTGTGTAGTGCGCCTTTTATCATCTGGAACATTAGCTGCACATCTCCCTCATTGAAATGACCCTTACCGAGGAGTGCTTGATTTGGGGCGAGTGTAGCAATTTCGTCGCCCCCACAGACTGCCTGTTACAAGCAGGCAGAGAGAATGGGAGAAAGTAAGGGAGCTTCACGGGATGTGGAAGAGTGGAAACAGAAGGCGTGGTGGCTGAGGGCCAGCAATAATCCCCCCCCCCCCCAAATACACAGGTGTACCCAAGCATACATTGCCAAACACAAACCTTATTATAAGTGAGGGTAAAACCCTGTAAATGATTCTTAAGAACAACCGGCAAGGTCCCAGTGCAGGAAATGGCGAGTTAGATGGCAATGAAGAAAGGGAAGGCAGGTGGGGACGCCCATAATTATCTACCCATAATCAAAATCATGTGCTCCAAATCGCTATCCGAGCTGGGCACCCTTAGGAATTATGTGTAAAATTGAAAAAAAAAAAAACGCCCATATCAGACACGCCTATTCCCCCGTGTCAATGGGCGTTCTTGGCGACTATATAAATGCCCACTCCGTATTTTCAAAAACCCCATTGGTACAATGCCGCCGCGTCAGCCCCCAACCCGGAAAGGTAATTTTACCGACGGTGAAGTGGAGCTCCTGGTGCAGGAGATACAACAACGGCACCGGAATCTGTTTGCTCCCACAGGGCAGAGGCTGGCTGCAACCACGAAGCAGCGGGAATGGGAGGCAGTACGGGACAGCCTGAATGCTGTGTACCATTGTGGGAGAGACGTGGAGGACTGTAAGAGAAAGTGGCGGAAGCTGAGGAGGGATGTCAGGAGGAAGGCGGGGGCCAATCCCCCAGGACATGACACAGCCAACCTCACCCTCATGGAGCTGATGGTCCACGCCCTCCTACCCCAGGAGGGCATCCACGGGATTGGCTCCCTCGACACCTCGGCCCAGCCTGAGGACTCAGGTAGGTTTTTCATTATGATGTTGGGGTATCTGTTGTGCTGCAGTACACTTGTGTTATAGAAGTTGGGGCCAGGGGGAGGGAGGTGAGGAGTGGGGGGCAGGAGGAGGGAGGTGGGGGGAGTGTCTCTGGCTGTCTTTATGTACAATAACAGGCCACCTTTATGATGGTGTTGTGACCTGCTAACCCCTACTCACTTGCTCTGTACCCTTACTCCCTATCCCTACTGTTGTCATTGGCTTTCCTCTTACTTGTCCTGTGTGCGCATCTTTATTTAATTGTAAGCTCTATTTGAGTAGTGGTAGTGTTCATGTGTGTTATAGGAGCAGACTTGGTGGGTGCTGTGGGTGTTTGAGCACCCCCAATATTGAGGAAAGATCATGTAGCTGTGCAGGGAGGAGTTTTGTGCACTGGGCTTAGCACCCCCAATAATACTTTACAGTTGGCTCCTATGGGTGTGTGTAGGTTACTACTGTGGCACAACTTTGGGGGCCTTCCTTCCCTACTACTCCCTCCTATTTTCCCATCAACAAACTGTGCCTAGTTCCTTCTGTGACCTCTGTGCTCTACTGAGTGTGGGCCACATGCATTCAACTGAAGGAGCCTGTAATGGGGGTCATAAAGCAGTCCAGCCTCTGCCTCCACCCCCTGCAGCACCAGCAGTCCAGCCTCTGCCTCCACCACCTGAACCAGCCGTCCAGCCTCTGCCTCCACCTCCACCACCACCTGCACCAGTCCAGCCTCTGCCTCCACCACCTGCAGCAGCAGAACCTGCAGTACAGGCTCATCCTCCACCAGCACCACCAGCAGAGGCCACACCTCCAGCACCGGATGACTTTGGTGAGGAGGAGGATGATGCATATAGGGGGCCTGCTCCTCGCCAGAGGCCATCCAGCCAAAGGAGGCAAATCCTGCGGCTGGCCACAGAGTTGCTACGCCACAACGTGCGCTTGGAGGAGTACCGGCAGCAGAAACTAGACCTGCAGCGGCAAGCACTGGAGGCACAGCAGCAAGCCCACCAGGAACTCCTCCAGGCGCAACGCGAAGGCCACCAGGAGGTGCTCCACGCACAACACCTAGCCCACCAGGAGGTGCTCCAGCAACTCAAACGGCTGGAGCAGAGCATCGAACGCCTGCGCCCTCAGGTCACAGCACCTACTCCAGCCGTGCTGCTGGAGCAGGGCCTGCCATCAACTTCCTCCTTCACTGACCACCAACCACCAGCTAAGAGGTGGGCGTTGCGATCGTCCACCTCCGCACCCACTCCTGCAGCACCCACCAAACCTGCTCCCATTCTGGGTCCTGTGGCCAGCCTACAGCCAACAAGGTGGCCGGATTTCCACAGCGCAGCCGAAGCCGCAGGCTGCTGTGGGGATATGGAGGAGGACACTGGGAGCAGCACCTCAGAAGAGTGTGAACAGACTTCCCGTGCAGCACCAGCTGCAAAGGAAGGCCGTGGGAGGGGTAGGAGGGGACGGGGGAAGGGAAGGGGAAAGTGATGGCACATGCATTAGGGTGAGGGTTGGTGGGAGGGGGGGTGGTGGGGGTGGGAGGGGGGTGGTGGTGGTAGTGGTGGTGGTGAACACAGGAACACATGCAATTAATATAAATAAATAAATGTACACTTACTTTCACCGAAAACTTGTTTTAATGAGTCTTTGTCTTGCTCTTACGCCAAGCTGGTAAGCATTGAGCTCTGCTCTGTGGGCTGGGGGTGGAGGGGGCTCCTCTTCCTGCTCATCTGGGGCCTCTTCTGGTGGTGGCTGTGGCTCCTCTGGGAGAGGCTGTCCTCTGCGCTGGGCCAAATTGTGCAACATGCAGCATGCCACAAAGATCTTGGCCACCTTTTCTGGACTGTAGAGCAGCTCTCCTCCAGACCGGTCAAGACAGCGGAACCGTTTTTTCAACAAATCAAAGGTGCGCTCAATGATCCCCCGGGTGCTGCGATGTCTCCTGTTGTAGGTTTCTTCTGCCCCTGGTTGTGGGTGGATCAGGGGGGTCATGAGCCATGTCCTCTGCGGGTAGCCTTGGTCACCTTTGGAGAAAAGCAGAATGAGATAGATGAGTGTGTATTGCTTGGAGCAGGTACGGGGGGGGGGGGGGAGGGGGGATTTGGATAGTGGGTTGTGGTGTGAGGTGGAAGAAGCCAGGGCAGAGGGTTGCCCATTGGAGGAGGTATAGTATGGGTACATGCATGTTGCACTTACCTAGTAGCCATCCACCAATGAACTCCCTTCGCTCGAACCTGCGGAAGATGCCCGAGTGCTGTAGGATGTAGGCAACGTGGGTGGACCCGGGGTACCTGGCACACACGTCTAATATCTCCCCCTGGGCATCACATACAACTTGCATGTTCATAGAATGAAATGCCTTCCTATTTCTGTAGGTGGCTTCGTGTGGCCGGGGCGGTCTGAGGTCTACGTGTGTGCAGTCTATCACACCGATGACCGAGGGGAATCTAGCAAGAGCATAGAAGGCAGCCATGTTGTTGTGCAGGGCCTGGGGGGGGGGGTGGGGAAAGTGATGTAGTGTGAGGTGTGAGTTAGAAAGGGATCCAGGAACTGGGTGAGACAGTGTGAAATAGAAGCCTGGGTGAGCCCTGTGTTAGCAGCTAATACGGATTGAAAACTCCCAGTGGCCAGGACAGAGAGAGAGGAAGTGATTTTGAGGTGGGCAGGGATGGGGTTATTCCTACGTGTCTGGGGCTGAAGGAGGGGTTTCAGCTGCTCACACAGCTGACGAATGGTGGCCCTATCAAACCTGAACCTTGTTAGACACTGCTGGTCAGTGAGTTGTAGGAAGGTGCTGCGGGGCCTAAACACTCGGGGCCGTGAATACCTCCTGCGGTGGGTGGCCTCTTCGTGTAGCATGCATGCCACAAGTGCATTAAGTGCATCCATATCCCCACCACCAGTGCAAGTATTAGGACTAGTAGACAAACACCAACACACACAGATCTCTCACTTCCAGCCACCACGCCCTCTGGCCACTCATTCGCCAAACAGTACAAGAACACAGAGACAAACGGAGGTCAGGGAATAGAGTATACACGTGGGAACAGTGAATGGGGAGGGATAGGGGGAGGGTAAGGGGGCGATGGAGCAAAGGAGTAGGAGTAGGGAAAGGTCAAAGGGTAAGACACAAAAGAGGCAGGGCACACAGACGAACGTCACAGGTACTCAACACGCTCGGCTTTCTCTCTGCAACCACCAATTCAGCTCTTCCACCAACGATCTTGCCACTCTATAACTACACACAATCGGTAATGGGTCTAAAGACGATTTCCCCCTTGCTCTGGTCGCTTTTATTTCGGGTCCAACATATTACGCCCGTCTTCCCGCTCAACCAGAGCCGTTTCGCTATCCGTTATACGTTGTACACGACCACGTCGTATCACCACCCCTAACACGCCCCCGACACGCCCCTTATTTGGGTGTTTTTAAGTAAACGTAGGAGCGACATGGACGCACTGAAACTTTGGTTTCCATTATATTGATTTAATCGTTTTTAGAAGATAAACGTCTATCTCCCGATTTAGGTCGCAATATAGGCGTTTTTGTCTTTCGATTATAAGCTGGACAGTAACATAGTAGATGACGGCAGAAAAAGACCTGCACGGTCCATCCAGTCTGCCCAAGATAAATTCATATGTGCTACTTTTTTATTTGTACTGTCCTCTTCAGGGCACAGATCGTATAAGTCTGGCCAGCCCTATCCCCACCTCCCAACTACCAACCCCGCCTCCCACCACCAGCTCTGGCACAGACTGTATAAGTCTGCCCAGCACTATCCCTGCCTCCCAACTACCAGTCCCGCCTCCCACCGCCAGCTCTGGTATAGACCGTATAAGTCTGCCCAGCACTATCCCTGCCTCCCACCACCGGCTCTGGCACAGACCGTATAAGTCTGCCCAGCAATGCATCTGTCACCTCTGTTTTGTAGAACTTTATCTTTTAGATACACAAATGGATTATTCTGTTTTGAACATGTTTCAAGGAAAGTGGTTTTATAAGTCAAATAAAAATAAATATTTTGTTTCATGCAGATCTTTTTTTTAATTAAACATTACTACATGGGGAGTCACGTGATGCGGTGAGCAGCGGAAGACGTGCTGAGAGAGAGCTGCTCAGGGGACTCCCTCCCGCCGTAAAATTACCTCCCACGAACCGCTTATAAAAGAAACCTGCCGCTGCTAAAGGGGAGAGGAAGCGAATGGACAAATTTGTGGCCAAGACCGAACGGCAAATGCCTGCTAAAACGCCGAGAAAAGGACCGGATCGCTCGCGCCATAGCGAGGACAAAATGGCGGCTTCCTCCCCACCGGCTTCGCCGGCACTTCCGGACTTCATCCCTGAGCTAACGGACGCTGTGGTGAAAGCACTTGACTCCCGCTTTGTGCAGCTATCGGAACAAATAGCAGGGATGGCTCAAACAACAGCAGAGCTGTCTCGGCGGACAGGCGAGCTTGAATGCAGAGTCGCGGATGTGGAGGACACAGCACAGGAGCATGCAGAGAGTATTACAGCACTGAAAGCTCTTACAGAATCACAGCAAGCCAAAATCGAAGATCTTGAAAACAGAGCTAGAAGGGAAAATCTGAGATTTGTGGGCTTCTCAGAAACTATAAAAGACACAAATTTATTGACATGGCTGGAAGGCTGGCTGTTGGAAAATTTCCCAGAGGTGGGGGAACAGGGCCTGATCCGCCTGGATAGAGCACACAGACTTGGACCGGTGCGGACCTCGACAGACAGACCAAGGATCGTGATAGCGAAGTTCCACAGCTTTACTCAAAAAGCGCATATTTTGCGTTTATTTAAATCTCAAAAAGAGGATCTACAATTTGAAGGCCGGTTGATCCGGATATTCCAAGACTACTCGACAGCATTAACCCTAAAACGCAGGGCATACTCAGGAATATGTTCGCAGCTGGTAACAAAGAACATTCGTTTCTCAGTGCAATATCCAGCCACATTGAAGCTGCAGCATAATAACAAGTGGCACTCTTTTAGCTCCCCGGAAGAATTCCGAACCTGGGTGAGCACACAGGATGGAATGAGTGATATGACCTGAG
Organism: Microcaecilia unicolor; assembly: GCF_901765095.1. Lineage (NCBI taxonomy): Eukaryota > Metazoa > Chordata > Amphibia > Gymnophiona > Siphonopidae > Microcaecilia > Microcaecilia unicolor. Next base: position 353,594,122 of record NC_044032.1, on the reverse strand, counting down.
AGTATAGATTGTCAGACACTAGGTAAATGGCAAGTTTTAATGCTGTTATTTGTTCCATGTTAAAGGAGGTATGTGTGTAGGCTTTGTAACCATTGAGCGAGGGGGGGTAGTCCCCGCAAAGCATAAGGAGTGACCCGTGGCCCGCTCTTGATGGGGGTGGAAGCCAGAGTTAGAGAAGGGGAGGGGGATCAAAGGGAAGGGGAAGGGGAAAGGGTGGGGATAAGGGGGAAGAGGGGGAGATTAGTAGGACTGCTTGGAGTGAGAGGTATTATAAATGGAGTGGGAGTAATTAAGAAGATGGAAGAAAAAAAGGTGATAGGAACACAGGGGACCATAGGCTGGGGACAGATACCTCTGGGGGAGGCTGGGCTCCCGGGGGTTGTGTATGAGAAGAGAATCAGGAGAGAACAGATTTATCCCAATATAGATGAAGGATAAACGTCACTTGAGAATATTGTCATGGAATGTAGCAGGGATCAACTCACCAATTAAACGTTACAAAATTTTATCCCAACTAAAGGCGCATGGAGCTGATATCGCGTGTTTACAAGAGACGAAACTCTCGGATATCGAACATGCGAAGTTATCTCAACAGTGGGTGGGAGAGAGTCACTACTCTTCTTCCGGGAATAGTAGAAGTGGTGTGATTGTACTATTTAGGAAAGGCCTCCCGTGCCAGTCTAAATTAATATATAAAGATTCAGAAGGAAGGGTGGTATTGATCCATTTAAATTTCCGGGGACACCAGTTTTATCTGTGCACGGTATATGGGCCCAATAATTATTGTCCTAATTTTTTCAAACTTTAATTGCATTGGGAATGCAATATACAGATGCCCCCTGGGTATGGACCGGGGATTTCAATCAAGTCATGGACCCAGTTTTGGATAGGTCCTCCCCAGGGGCAATAGCTGCATTGCGAGGAGGGAGGGGTCTTCCAGCACTATGTAATTCACTGCAATTGGTAGACCCTTGGCGCCTGCTCAACCCTGAGACCCGAGATTATACGCACCAGTCTAAGGCGCACCAAACGTGGTCACGTATTATTACATATTAATGACACACACATGGTTTTTCAGAGTGGGGAGGGCATTTATAGGACCCACAGAGATCTCTGACCATGCCATAATTGGAATAGATTTAGATCTAAATTCTGGAGGGTTGACTAACACTCATTGGCGCTTCCCCTCCTATCTTTATCAGGATAGACAATTTATAGATCATGTGAAATCACGTTGGCAGTTTTATATAGATACAAATGCACAACCTGATACCTCACCAATACTGTTATGGGAGGCTTCTAAAGCAGTCCTCCGGGGGGAAATAATTGCATTTATGAGTGCACGTACCAAACGATTAGCAGCAGGTATAGTTAGACTAGAATCGGCCTATAGAGCTGCAAAGAGATTGCATCTAGCTAAGCCCAACAAGGAAAACCAAGAAAAAATGGCAGCCGCTCTGGTAGCTTTGAACATGATGATTCATGAAAAATATCAGACACTTCTGTATGCTAAACGATTAAATTTCCAACGATTTGGGAATAAATCGGGCAGACTGTTAGCACATGTAGCTAGAGCCCAAACAACCAAAAAATTTATTCCCTATATAAATTCTCAAAAAGGGTCACAGCTCTCTAAACCTGAAGAGATTGCAAACGCATTTAAGGAATATTTTGAGGGGTTGTATGCCCAAGGACAGGGGCAACAGGGCTCTCTGATAAAAGACTACCTGGAAGATGCAGGTATGCCGCGTTTGGGACAGAGGGTGCAGGAGCGGCTATCTCTTCCCATAAGAGCACAGGAACTTCAGACAGTTCTGAAATCCATTCCTTTAAGATCAGCTCCAGGCCCTGATGGGTTTTCAGGCGAATACTATAAAATTCTGAGTCAAGATTTAATGGGACCTCTTATTTTGTATTACGAAGCAGTGATAGAACGCGGACATTTTTCTCCGGGGGAGAATGAGGCCCTAATTACTTTGATCCCCAAATCAGGTAAACCCCAAGATCAAGTAGAATCTTACAGACCAATATCCTTGTTGAATGTGGACATAAAAATCCTGGCGAGAATATTGGCAGATAGATTAGCACAACACCTACCGACATTAATAGGAGACCATCAAGTAGGGTTTGTGAGAGGCAGACAGGCCACAGTAAATGTGCGCAAGGTTCTTGTGTCCATAGCACGTAGCCATTCCACAAAAGAACAGCTAATTCTGTTGAGCCTCGATGCGGAAAAGGCATTCGATAAAGTACAGTGGGATTACCTGTTTAAAGTACTAAACGATATTGGACTGGGGGGCTGGTATATGGAGGCGGTTGCAGTATTGTACTCGAACCCATCTGCGCGTGTAATCACAAATGGTACTCAATCGGCAGCCTTTCAATTACAAAGAGGCACCCGGCAAGGTTGCCCATTATCCCCGCTGTTATTTTTATTATACATAGAGCCGCTTCTCCGCACAATTATTACAGATCCAGATATTGTGGGGATTACCATGCCTTCATTGGCAGTTAAAGTACTGGCGTTTGCTGACGACATTCTCTTGACCCTGACAAACCCTAGGTCATCAACAAGGCACTTGATGGCAGTCCTGGATGAATTTAGCTTTCTTACGGGATTCTCTCTAAATTACCACAAATCAATGGCACTACCAATCCAGTCAGAAATTAGAGAGCAATGGGCAGGTGAATTTCCTTTTCAATGGGCACAATCTAAAATTAAATACTTGGGGGTTTATATCCCTGTAAATCTCTCAGAGCTCTATAGATTGAACATTATCCCCCTGAGGCAACAGACAAGTGAAGTTTTGCAAAGATGGCAAGCACTCCCGATTAATTTATTGGGACGCATTGCATTGTACAATATGGTCCTATTTCCAAAGTGGACCTATGTGTTCCAAATGCTTCCCCTACTACTGCGGACCAATGAGGGAGGTTGGCTACGGAGGAAGATAAACTATTTTCTGTGGCAGGGAAAGAGAGCAAGGATGCCATTATCTAGAGTAATGTTGCCGCGCTCAAGGGGGGGACTGGGTTTGTTAGATCTAAAACTGTTTTCCATGGCTAGTAATATGAGACATATGTCAGATTGGTTTCGCACTACCAACTATTTTTCTTGCACAGAAGCAGAAGTGACAGTTCTGGGTAAAATGCATTTTTCATATTGGCTCCATGCGCCCTCAAGGGAATTACCTCAATTAGGGCACTACAAATATATTTTTTCCCCGATGCGTGCCACGTGGAAGGGACTAGGTAAGCTCCATCACATAGATACCAAAGTCTCAGTATTATTGCCAATCAAGGGGAATTTGGCCTTTCCGGTGGGAAGTTCCTCAATTTCTTTCCAGAATTGGGCTGCAGCAGGGGTTAAGTATTTATTTCATGTTGTCACGGAACAGGGGGTTATAAAGTCATTCGATGTGTTAAGAGAAGAGTATAAGTTGGGAGCAAATGAATGGCTAGCATACAAACAACTGCAACACTATATAAATTCCTTGCCCGCTACCTCATTAAGCGCTGCTTCTTGGGAGAAGCTAAACGAACTGCTAGGACTGGATGCACAATTACGAGTGCCACTGAAATATTTTCATCGCAATTTGAGGGATTCATTGAAGGCAAATGACTATCAGATGGTGGTACTTGCCTGGAATACAGAACTGCGGACCAACCTCAAGTCAGAGCAAATTGGGGTGTGCCTCAAGTCCTTATACAAAATTACGGAGAACGCAGCGTGGTGGGAGATGCAGTATAAATTTTTGCTCCGTCTGCACATATCCCCCCATAGGGCATATAGAGCTACTATTAGAGATACAGACACCTGCCCAAAATGCAATGGTGCTAATGCGCACTTGGGGCATATGTATTGGAACTGCACATTGATAAAACCTTTTTGGATTGAATTGAACACACATGTATCTCTGATATGGAATAATTTGTGGAAACCATCACCACGACAATTGTTTGATCTCTTTGGAATACAACAACCAGCTCCAGTGGGATTTAAAGCTTTTTTGAAAAGAGCAGTTTTGATGGCAAAACGTGTCATTCTGCAGCTGTGGTTGGTAGCGGATCGCCCCACTATATCTCACTGGCGGTCAGCAATGATTCAAGCCTGTGCGATAGAGAAGAAAGGAATAAAGGACCTGGCCTCCAAGCGAGGCGAACAGTTTTGTGACATTTGGTCTCCATTTTGGGACACTCTCACTCCAGTAGCAAGAAGTAAAATATTGAATTCTTAGATAAGGGGGGGGGGGGGGGGGGGGGGGGAGGGAGGGGGGGAGGGAGGGAAGGGGGGGTTTAGTTGATATAATGTTTTAAAAACAAAAAAAAGTTAAGCAAATCAAACACTGTACTTGTTTCCTGTTTAATCTGAGATTGATGTATACAGATATTGTTTGGCTTGCAATAAATAAGAATTTATAAAAAAAAAAAAACATTACTACATGGGCTAAAAGCTCCTACTGCAGTCCATTGCTTTCCTTATATTTTGTTCTTGTGATGACTTATACTGCGCCAAAACTGAAAACTCTCTATCTGGTTGATAATAAAAGGAGCTCATTGTGAACACTATCCACCCTAAAAGGTTGTTTTGTGGCTGTACATGAGGAATTGTGATATTGAATAAATAAATAAATATATGTTTTTTTCCCCTAAGAAATCCAGTTAATCTTTTAACTTAGTAGTGGAGCATAACCACAAAGGCATGGTATGGTCACATTTTCAATATGGTAATACTAGGGCCCAGCTAAGGAACAGGATATTTTGAGTTAGTCTTCACTGGAACAAACTTGCTTGCTTTGTGCCATCACTATTCAGTGGGTAGGCAGTGTCTTAAAAGGTGGAGGATAAAGGATTTTTATTTTTTACATTTATATCACACACTGCAAAGTTGGGTTCAATGTGGCTTACATTTGAAAATACAGTGAGACAGAATAATAGAATCGTTGTATCATGGGAGCAAATAGATGGATATGTCTGATTAACAAAGTTGAAATTAGAATATATACCCAACTGGGAATGTAAAAATGTGTCCTTTATTGATGCCACATGTTCAGAAATCATAGCCATAAGTATGGGCAGTTATTGAAAGATTATCATATGCACACACCAGAACAGGCATCCATCACATTGCAAAAGTAAACAACTTCTACAGAGTACATCCAAAATTTAATTTGTATTTTCTCATTTCCATCTTCCAAAATTCCAGGCATCAGATGCACAGCTCAGCAAGACCCAAAGCACTCCAAAACAAGTAAAGTGAGAAACAGTAAAGTCTTTTAAATAACAGTAATAAAAACTATCAAGTGCATGTTTATAATACACCACTGCAATCCACAAAATAAAAAGGAGCAAGTTCCTACATGCAGCCTTTTTTTTCTTTTGGGCTAGGGCTAGGCACAGGAAAAAAAATTAAAATGCTCCCAGGTTTCAACCTAATTCATGTTTAATATCGGATATAAATGTCATAAATAAATAATGAACCAGTTAGAACCTGATTTTCATTAGTGACCCTTTACCAGGAGAAAAAAAAAATTTCTGCACCAATACAACATGTGCTAGGGTGTGGGTGTTAACCATTTGTAACAAACTACTATTCTAAAGTGATTCCGTTATTATATGCACAAGGGGGCATATTTGAAAATAAAAGGGAGATTAAATAAAAAATGCCACTATCAAAACGGCAACGTTGATGTCGCTGTTTTGAGTGTTCAGGGATGACGGCTGCGCTTGTTGGCAGTAGAAACAGAGATTACCAACATTGATTTCAACGTGTTGACGTCACTTCGGCTCCTGTTCCATCCAACCTCTTTGTTGCTGCTGGTGGCGCCAGCAGTTGGGAGTTGCAAATGGTCTGGTGGGCGGGGCGCAGTAAGTTCTGGAATAAGCGTGTGATAGACCTGCGATCCGAGAGGGGCGGGGCTGCAGTATATATTTTCTCTCTCTGACGACGACACTTGCCTGTTGTTTTTCTGGCGGGGCTGGGGAAGGGTGAGGGTTTACTTGCAAGTGTGCTGTGCTCTCAGACTCAAGGAAAGAAAAATAACCGACTCTAGTTGGAAGTGGCGCCAGCACAGATTCAGCGCTTTCAGCTTACACAGGGACACTTTTAAAGAAACGTTTGGGGTAAAACTATTTGGGCGCTGACTGGTCCCAGTGAGAAAGGGGCTTCTGTGCAGCATTTTATGGATCAGGTTCCAGCTTTGGAGCAGAAAAATCATAGGTTTTCATTTTTTAGGACATTTTTCCACATATAAAACGCTGCAGAAAGTTATGATCGAGGAAAAAATTCTAAATATCTGAATAAGAGTAGTATTAGTCTTCAGAAGGGGTTTCTGTGCAGCATTTGCTGGATTACGTTCCAGCTTTGCAGCAGAAAATCAGGTTTTCAATGCATTTATTAGGAAAATAAGGTTTTTCCACATACAAAATGCTAAGATGGAGGAAAAATTAAGCTCCTTTGAGCAGGGACTGTCTCCCTTTGTTAAACTGTACAGCGCTGCATAACCCTAGTAGCGCTCTAGAAATGTTAAGTAGTAGTCGTAAATATGTGAAAGCAGTTTGGGGCAGAGGCTATTTGGCTACAGAATTCTGCAGACTGGTCCCAGTGAGAAAGGGGTTTTTGTGCAGCATTTGCTAGGTCATGTTCAGCTTTGGAGCAGAAAACCATAGGTTTTTATGATGCATTTTGTTCAACTATTCCACATTAAAAATGCTGCAGAAAGTTAAAATTGAGGAAGAAATTCTAAGTATGTGAAAAAGATTTGTATCAGCAGTTTGGGGCAGAGGCTATTTGGCTACAGAATTGTTCAGATTGGTCCCAGTGAGAAAGGGAAGGCAAAGGTCTTTGAATTTGGTGCCTATTTCTTTTTTAAGTAACATCAGGTATTGTCCTGTACCCCGAGGGTTTGCAATCTAAGGGCCAGATGCACTAAACTTAACAAGCCAGCAACGTGGTTTTTAAACCAGTTCTAGCCAGTCTAGTGAGCAAGTAGTAAAACGAGACATGCACAAAAGGGTTCTCCAAGCCATTTTCCTGTCACGGTAGCAGCTAACGAAAACGGAATGCAAATGATCTCTAATGAGCTAATTAGTATTATAATGCGCATGCAAGGCAGATGCACAGCCATTTTCCGACCCCATGCACTGTGGAAAACCTAACGGGAGGTCTGCACCTCTCGTTGGGCTGTGCGGGACCCATGCAGAGGAGGACGCCCATCGTAAAAATCGGAAGAAAAAAAAACTTCCAAATGTGCTCGTCAGGGACGTCCTTTCAAGTGCCTAACACTTGGACGTCCTTCACTCAAAAAAAAAAAAAAAAAGGATGTCCCTGATGAGCACTTGGACGTTTTTCCCTTCAGATTTTGTGATGGGCGTTCTTTTCGTTTATGCCCCTCCAGGTCTCTCTCAGCCAGTCACAGCGTGTTTAGCTGTCACTGGTGTCAGCTAAACGATCAGCTTGTGCACAGGGCTGCTGCATGTAATATGGAAGGTGGATGCCTATAAAAGGGGGGAGTGAAGTGACTTGCCTAGGGGTACATGGTGCGTTAGTGGGAAAATTAGTTTAGAGCTGCTGCTCGCCTGATTCTGAATCTACAGCTGCTCAAACTACTAGGCTATGCTTACCTGGCCTGTTCCCGCACAGCTCTAAATAATTGTAATAAAATAATAAAAAAACGTTATAACTCGCATACCTAGAACATTCTAGATGAGGAATATAAGAAACATACATAATAGTATATTACAAAACAAACAACATGAGTTCAGAGTCATACAGTTAATCATAAAATAAAGTCACCCAAATAAGTCACACAGATTTAAGTTACTCTTGGGTGTATTAACCTGGATATAAACATACACGCAGGAGAAAATGTTGCGGAGTTATTTATTAACAATGTTACTGTAAATATTTTCATTGTGATAAATGCTAGACTCTTCCAATCCAAGTGCCATTGTTCTTTCAGTTCCATTGTCAGGACGTCCTGTGTCTATTTATGGGAGAATGGATTTATTTGTTTTATTCTTAACATAATTCCTAGGTATTTGGTTTTGGCATCCTAGTTTTGTGTGGTTGATGAGTTAATAGTTTATTCTCCAATGTATACACCTACTTTTTCTTTTGAAATTTCAGCTCTCTTGCACCATCTTGCAACTCACAAACTTCTCTTTGGCATAATTCTGTGTCATTCCATCTCCTGGCTTAGGGTGTGTCACAAAGTCTTTCACAGCACACAATACTGTGGGCCACTTCAGAATGAGAAAGGCATATCACAACCTTAGTATGACTGCGAGTAGTGTCTGATTAGCGCAGTGGGCTGAGAACTGGGGGACTGGGCTCAATTCTCACTGCAGCTCCTTGTGACTCTGGGCAAATCACATCTTCCCTTGTCCTAGATAGAAAAACTTAGATCGTGAGCCCCCTGGGGACAGAGAAAGCACCTGTACTTGTAATAAATGTAAACTTGCTTTGTACCCACAGAAACGCAGTATAGCAAATCCATGACCCTTCACAATTGTTGTTCCCAGTCCTATTACTTGAACTAGTATTAAGAAAAGATGGGTGATGGTCTGGCGCAAGAGTTTGTAAATGAAATGCAGAGAATTAAGAGGGGCAGCCAGTCCAGGTGTTAACAACATGGGAACTGGGAATTAAAACATAGTAACACAGTAAATGAGGGCAGATAAAGAGCCACACAGTCCATCCACTCTGCCCAACAAAGGTGGCTAAAGCCGTGTCCGCCACTCTGCACAGGCTCCAGTCACCCATGCTTAAAACACTGGTTGTCAAGTATCTACCATGCCAACCATATAGGCAGCCAGACATGATGGGGTCTTGGTTATAGCCACATGTTTTCTCCAAGGTATTGCTGATAGTATTCATAAGCACATAAGCACTGCCATGCTGGGAAAAGACCAAGGGTCCATCAAGCCCAGCATCCTGTCTCCGGCCAATCCAGGCCTCAAGAACCCAGCAAAACCCACAAAATGTTAATTTAATAATGATCAATGGATCTTTCCTTCAGGAATCTGTCCAAACCCCTCTTTAAACTCGGCAAGGCCAGCTGCTGTCACTACTTTATCCGGCAATGAGTTCCAGAGTCCAAGTACACGCTAAGTAAAGAAAAACTTTCTCCGATGTGTTTTAAATCTACCACATTCTAGCTTCATCTTGTCTCCCATGGTTCTAGTGTTGTTAGTGTAAACAAACGCTTCACATCTGTCCTCTCCACCCCACTCATTATTTTGTAGACTTCTATCATATCACCCCTCAGCCGCCTTTTTTCCAAGCTAAAGAGCCCTAGCCGTCTAGGGAAGTCGTCCCATCCCTTTTATTATTTTCGTCGCCCTTCTCCAATTCCTTTATATCTTTTTTGAGGTGAGGTGACCAGAATTGAACACAATATTCGAGGTGCAGTAAAAAGGAGCAATTCCTCACGGTCTGCTGTGTAAGCAGAGCCGTTTCTGGGCAGTAAGAAGGAGCAAGGCAGCTCAGCTGTTAACGGATCAGCTGTTTTGTTGTTTGTTTTGTTTTCCCTCCAGTTTCATGTTTTGGAGGATGAGTTTATTCTCTCCAGGAGGATGAGTTTATTCCCTCCAGTTATGTCTCAGTGGAGGATGAGTTTATGCCCTCCGGGAGGATGTTTCATTCCCTCCATTCTGAGTTAATGCCCTTTGTTGTAGGGCCATCGTTCGCTGTGAGGAAAGCTCATGTTATTCCCATTGCGGTTTGCCATACTGCTTTGGAAGCTTCAATTACTGAAGGAGAGGCAGTGGAGCAAGCTGGTATGAGGCACTGAAAAAAGTGTGCTCTCTATCTCCCTCTGCTGGTTGATAGGGCAGGAACAAGCCACACCACGCGCCAGCACTTGACCAATCGGCTGCTGTGTGGTCCGTTTTCTGTTCAATTCTGAAGGACTACCAGGGTGCTGGTTTTCTCTCCGTTGCCGATTTTGGCGGGAAACGCCGCCATTTTGAATGGTTTTATAGAGGAGGAAAGAGAACTGCGGAACGCAGCAAGAGAGACAGTTGTCTGATGCAGAGAGCCTAGTGCTTGGTATTTTAGACGGGAGCATGTGGCTAGGGAGATTTTTACTCTTCCTATGTTTCTTTTATTGGGTGTTTTTTGACACATATTCACTACATTGCTCATTACCTGGCAGGGGGTCATGCAGCTCTAGGCACGGGTGCAGGATGTAATGCTGTGTTTGTTTCAGGCACTCAAAATGAATAATAAATAAGAAGGCACGTAAAAGTTGTAGAAACAATACTGTCCAAACTTTGACTGTTTGTTTCAGGCACTCACCCTTGGTTGGCAAGGTGCCGGTGGCAGCTCAGGTTTTTGGATGCACAGATGTTAAGTGTTTTTTTTTCTTCTGCTTTGGTACTCTATTACTGGATCTTTCTCTGTCTGGCAAGGGCTCTTATTGGCTCTCTAGAGTCACAGTTTTTTTCAGTCTCCACCTGCTGGAAGGCGTGCACAACCAACAACTTGTGCAGGGGCATCAACACCTTCCTCTGCTGGTTACGCCTGTCTTTGCAGTGCAGCATTCATTGGATAACAGCTGCCACCTTGAGATCCTGAAACTATCACCCCAAGGTCGCTCTCCTGATCCATGTGTGTCGGTCTCTCACGCCCTAGCACCTACTCCTCTTCTGGATTTCTACACTCCACTTTGCTGTTCACATTAAATTTTAACTGCCAAGCATGCCAAAGGATCATATGTGGTTCCCAACAGGCATGCTATACCATTATCTTACATTTGATTTGATTTGTTTTTTAATTTTAACACCTAAGGTGGTGTACAAATAGGTATACAGAGACTATAAAACAAATCGTCATTCCAAAATCCGAGTGTAGTAGTTTATTGTCCAACTGCTGCTATATGTAAACAGAGGTACAAAATGGCAACTGTGCTAATTTTCTCTTTTAAGAGTTTATTATTTATGTTCATGTTTATCCATTTTTCATCATAAACAGTAAACTGATTGATGAACCCAATTAATTTAAAACGTAAATTAGCAGGCCTGGGGAAGACCAGACTAGATACACAAGATTACTATTACCAAAAGAATCCTAAAATACCAGCTAAACACCCCAACCCCAAGGAACCAACCGAAGCCTCAGTGCTCCTTCCTTCCCACACGTAGCGTCTTCCTCATAGTCTTTCTTATCTGCTGGTAAGATAGGAATGGATCTGCTCTCTCTCTTTCATAGTTAGTGGATCAAGAGCTTACAAGAATGTACCTTTATCCATTGGGCCATGTTTCAGGCACCAGCGGAGCTCAGTGAAAGTATCTTTGAACCTGAGTGTTGCCTCCCAAAAAGCTATGTGTTGGTACCACAGGATGGGTGAAATAAATATGGTCAACAATTTGAATTGTCTGCACCTATTTACTGGTATCGTGGTCCTCACGATCTGTGCCTGCATTTGACTTTTCAGGATAAAGGTGTTTGAATGACTAGAAGGGAAAAAACCCCCCCAAACCTCTAGTATAGTCCATCCAGTTTACCCAACAGGATAAACATATGGTATGAAGTGATACATCATACATATACCTGATCTTGATTTATCCTTGCCATTTTTAGGTCATAAGACCGTAGAAGTTTGCCCGGCACTGGCCTTGTTGTAAAATTTCTGAAGTTGTTGTCAAAGCACCCGAAAAGCTGTACTCCAGACCATCCAAATGTATTCAGCCTCAATCAGGGCACAGACCATAGAAATCTGCTTTGGATCCGATCCTTCTAAACAGGATTCCTTTGTGTTTGTGCCACACATTTCTCTGACTTGAGCTTATGAGCAACTTTGTTTTTCTGAAGACAACTTCTTCTGTAATATCCTTTACTGACAATTTTTCCTTTCCTGTCACCTGAAAATCTCTTCACATTTACACAGATGTGACTTAGCCACCACCCAAAATTTTCATCAGATTTGGTGTATCTGATGCTATTCCCCACTCTGCTTTTTTGAGGCTGTTGAAAAAAAAAATAGTGTTACAAGAATAGTACAATGAGTTTGCTGTTTTCTGTACCATTTAGAAGTGATGGAAGTGCAAAATAATCAGATGTTAAGAGCCCTTAAAACAGGCACAATATTTACCGTGAATTCAAGTAATCAGAGAAGATTTGGCTGCTGAATTCTCATACATTATAGAGCAGCCCATTATTCAAGATTTTCACATGCCTCCTTGCTCCTGTGACGGTGCCTGGCTGATCGTATAAAAAAAAAATGCACCGATTCCCACATAGAGATTTTAATTTCACTATCCTGGACCTCCTGTGGTGAGCAGAGGACTTCGTAGTTTTTATTTGCTAGCCGTTTAATCGTCTCAGGAGCTTGTACCTCCTGTACTCCTTCTAAAAATAAAATAAACAATAGCACAGAGTATAGCTTCCTTCACAGCCCAGTTGACAAATCTAGCAATAGACGTACAAGGCTTCAATTCTCTTATCACGTCATGCTCCTATCCGATGGGCCCTTTCACATTGAAAGGATGAGATGTTACAGCCTAGGCCCAAATGCATCTGGAGCCAAGTACTAAAGAAAGAGTACAGCTCAGAGTCGGGGTGAATTTTTTGATGAATCAGGGGTTCTGGATGCCTGGCGACGTCTACATCCTCAAGAAAAAGATTTTACCTTTTATTTTACCTGTTACTGATTCTGGAAGACCTATTATTTACATTTTAGAAAGGCTTTAAAAACATTCCTGTTTTCCAGGATTAAACACTAAACTAGAATTGATCTTGGAGGGAATTGTTGGTAATTTCCTCTTCTTAATAATTACCATCTATTTTGGATATTACAACAATTGGAACAGTGTTCTTTTTTCTATAATTAATTTCTGTACTTAATTTTTTGGGAGAACTGTTTTGTAACTCCCTTCATGGAGAAGGCCTTTTTATTTACCTCAATCCATTTTGAATTGTTTGCAATAAAAGTAGAATTCAGTCCATTCTATTCCCTTTGTCTTCTTCGCATTCAGCGTGCTCTAATCTGTAGTGCAGTTGTGTGAAATGAGCCCTTGCAGCATTCAGTTTTGTTGAAACTAGGTAAGATAACATAGGCAGGCTGCACACCCTCTCGCCCCCTCCCCCTCGCTCGTCCCCTTAATGCGCTCACAGATCAAGCATGAGACAGATTTTCTTTTTGGGAATAAATGGCCACAGCTTTATTGAAAACACATTACACAATCCCTAGGAAGCACCCGAGCCTTGTGCTTGACGTTGTAGATGCTTCTGCCCTCTGCCATGCCTTTCCAGCTAGAGAGCCTGCATCACCGCCCCACACATCGGCCAGCCATGACTCCGCCCCACTCGTCGGCCAGCCATGACTCCGCCCCCAGTGTGGCCGAACGTCCGTCTGCTTGGGAGTGCACTCCCCAACCAGTGTTCCACCTGCCATGTATAGCCAGCGAGGTGATTGGTCTGCCACCAGTGAGTGTTCCTGTCCCTTGCCTGAAACGCCGATCTTCCTTTTGCTGTTGTTCCAGCACACCCCAGAATTCCCAGGCTCGGGTGCCTCCGCTGCTGTGACAGTGTACAATGGTTGTTCATAACATGCCTAGCGGGAGACATTAACAATTCCCCTTGGCCTCCCCGTGACCCCCTCCTTCCCCGCAGTCTTAACAGCAGAACAATTTCTAGAGAACATGGTAACGCAGGAAATGACAAATCAATCACCGGTGGGTACCGCAAGTAAACATTACTAGGCAATCCCCAACAATCTCTATAGTAGCGCAGTACCACAGAGAATTAACAATTCCTCTCAACAGTGAGTATTATAACCTAACAGTAACAGTGCATGCAGGTGATCCTCCAAGACTCTAGCCGTAGCATGGGGGACCCAAGAATTAACAAGTCAGTCAGCAGTGGGTATCTCAACTTGACAGCAAATCTATGGGCTGCTGGAACTCTGAGCCTCTATAACCGTGGCCCTGTGTACCCAACGCCCATCCTGTGATGCATGAAAAAAGGGGGGGAGGGCTGGGAAACTCCTGTACCACTTGCTGCCGAAGGAGAGACTCCCCTCGTCTCGTTGGCAGCTTTTATACAGTGCAGAGGGACACCGAGGCTCCTCCCTCCTCCGGCCTCCCCACAAATGACTGGCTGGGTCCCCTGCGACGTCATCCAGGCAAGTGGGGAAGCCGGAAGAGAAGGAGAGCTCGGCCATGTTACGTGCGGCTGCTCTGCAGGCACCTCGCTGGCCTTCTCTTTTAGAGGGCCTGGGCTCCAAGCCAAGGTAAAACAGCATAGGGCATGCCTAAGTGGTCAGCAGGTTAAACTGGAGACTATGGAGAAAAACTTAAGAGAAATTCAGTCATGTCAGCTGGAATTGGTAAAAGATAAGAATTTGGTACACTGAAAGCTTGAAATGATTGATAATTATAATTGGAGACTGGTAAGTCTCCCATGTTATCAGCAGTGGAAATAATTAAGAAATATGAAGTTCCCCAGATACCTAAACAATCTTTTCCACCTTTGACTAGAGCATTTATGTTGCAACTGGAATATGTGGGAGGCTGGGGGAGCATAGCTTCTGGATACCAGCCTATACTGTGTATTGTTCCCTCTTCTCTTCCAAGACATGATCCTCTGAACTGCCCCACCCCCTCCCCACCAACAATAGAGCCCCCCCCCCAATTTGTACAAAGCCTCTTTCCAGCGACCCCCTCGTCCCTGTAGACTCCCCCCGGCCTACCTTAAATTCTGTTGTGGTCCAATAGGTGATAGGGGCAGGAGCAAACCCCACTCGTTCCTGCCCCTAGTGGCTCCTACGACAAAATGGCTGCCATGACCTCTAGCAGTAGTTCTACAAGACTACTCCTAGAGGTTGCAGCCACCTTTTAAGCAGGAGCTGCCAGGGACAGGAGTGAGTGGGGTTCACTCCTGTCCTGATGATCCTCTGGACTACTACAGAAATTAGGGTGGGCACAGGGAACGTACTGGAACTTGGGGTTCTACTGTTGGGAGAGAGGTCAGTATAAGGGTTTAGACATATTGATTATCGGCCTCTAGCCTTCATACCTCATTGCAGCCAGCGCATGTCCAGTGAGGAATATTCTCCATGGAATTTCAGAACAAAGTAGTCTGAGTTGCCTATCTGCTTGGTTGTGACTAGGACTAGAGTCTGAGATTGACAGTCGATAATAGTTACACTTTCCCAACTAATATATAGACTGGGGTTTGTGGTGTATTTGGTAAGCAAGTGTTCAGAACTGAGAAAGGATAACAGGGTCACCTTTTATCCAGGTCTTGGATATAAGATGTGGAATTTTAATCCTTCAGTTAAGTATTTGTTGCTGGCAGATTGAAAATTCAGTAGTCCAAGTACCAGTAGGAACTGTAGTAGATCGAGTGTGGAGGCATCCGAAGTGAATAGGCTTTCAGGGGGAGAGCCTTCTTTCAACCTCAAACTACTCAGTAGATCGATTCAATTTGCAACCAGGTACAAGACAGAAAAACAGGAGTCATTTGGAGAAAACGGTAGTACTTCAGGATTGAGTAGACACTGGAACAAAAAGGAATGAGGAATAGTGACAAAATGATAAGAGAAGCAAGGACTGATAAACATCATAACCTCAGGATAAGTACACTAGAAATTGATGGTGTCTAATCAGGAAATGTTGTAGTGGGAATTTCTGGGTACGTGTTTCACCTACTTCCCAGATGTTATATTTCACCAACTTTAGTCACATCTATGTTGCTTCTGTAGTGTCAGCTGCCATTCTCCATTTCTGTATCATCTCTCCCCTATCCCTTCTTTCCCCTAGGCTATACATATACAGGTCTTCCAGTCTCTTCTCTTATGGCGCAGGCATCATATCATTCTTGTCACCTTCCTCTGGACCGTTTCTAGTCTTTTTTATATCCCTAGCAAGATACGGCCTCCAAAACTGAACACAGTACTCCAGGTGGGGCCTCACCAACAAGTTGTACAGGGTGTTGTCCCTGCTGGTTATGGCTCTCGCTATATAGCATAATATGGATGTTTCTCTGCTGCCACACAGATGTCCATGTCCCTTGTTTTGCCCTGTTCATTGTTTGGGCATTTCAGTTTGTAAAATAGAGGCTTATGCAGGACATAGCCCGAACTTAGACGTCCATTTTCTCGTATTTTAGAGCAGACTGTATGTTATAGCAGATCCTGTTCTAAAATACATGCGCCATGGACCTTCATATCTGACTTGGCTTTGCCCTGAAGACTCTGCTTCAGCCGCGGCCCTGTGTCGTGGAGGTTACCTTTTCTCCCATACTCCTCGCCCAGTTGGCTGCGGAGGTAGTGTTGGCCTACTACTTTCACCCTCCTGTAGACTTCAACCTCTTCTTCTACCTCAGTCTTACTGCTTTTCTTCCTTTGAAGTCCACTCCATTCGTCTCTTCACTCCACTGCCTTTCTGAGTAGCAGGTATTTATTGACTCCCTAATAAGTCTCTTTCTTCCTTTCTCACAGACTTTGACGCCTGGCTTTCCTTCTTTCTTGAACCTTCATCTCCTTCCCTTATTCTTAGGGATTGTAACATTCATGCTAATGATGCCTCTGACTCTTATGCTTCTCAGTTTCTTGCTTTAACATCCTCTTTCAATCTTCAACTGTGCTCCACCACCCCCACTCACCAGAACAGCCACTGCCTTGATCTTATCTTCTTCTCAAACTGTTGACACTCCAGTTTATGCGCCTCAGCTCTTCCCCTCTCTGACCATGATCTGATAACTTTAAACATCCTCCACCCCAGTCCCGTCCAATCTCAACCAATATAGTTTGGAATCTTCAGGCTATTGACCCTTGTACTCTGTCCTCCAGTGTGTCAAATCTCTTCTCAACCACTATGTTATCCAAGTCTGTCAATGAGGCATTCTCTTCCTATAATACTACTCTCTCCTCTGCTCTGGATACTCTCGCTCTTCCCATTCCCCATTGTATAAGGAGTACCACACCCCAACCTTGGCTGACCTCTAGAATCTGCTTCCTACATTCTTATGCCCATTCTGACTTCGTACATTTAAAATTCTGGCTGACCTCCTTCCAGTCTGCTCTTCCATGTGCCAAACAGGACTACTACATCCAGTTGACAAATTCTTTTGACTCAAATCCTCCACGACTCTTTGCCACACTGAACTCTCTCCTCAAAGTGACTCAAAGTATAAGCTCTTTTGAGCAGGGTCTCTTCATGTCCAGTGTATATCGTTGTGAATGTCTAGTAGCGCTTTAGAAATGATAAGTAGTAATAGTAGTAATACATACAGACTTGGATTTCCTTTCTAAAATTCTGTTCCAGATGTACAGTCCACTGTAGTGATGGGTTATTACGCCTCCCATCTTCAGATCTCACAATTTCGTGTTGCTCCAGGACTAAATTATCAACATAAATTCATTCTTCACAGTTGACCGTTAAGTTGTAAGCTTCTGCAATGAAGGTAAAATTGTAAGTTAAAAGTACTTTTTTTGTTTTAATCTTATCAACTGCTTTATCAGCTTTTTTGTTCTTCAGTTGTCTTACTAATAATTGTATAGGTTTATTGCCTTGCTTATTATAAAAGAATTAGATACATTACATAGACCATCACCTCACCATACAACCTACAACCCTTACTGAATTGATGTTTGCTCATAATGAAATTAATGCTATACAATCTGCTCATGTAGCCTGTTTCATGCAATTAATGAAACAAATCTCTTTTTGCTTGGATTGTCATTTACAGATAGACACCTACAATAACTACTTTTCATGACAGCTTTAGCTGCATCCCATGTGGCAAAAGCTTCTTGTTCCCATGTGTGGTTAAAAACATAAAAATAGCCATCCTGAGTCAGATCAGTGGTCCATTTAGCCCAGCATCCTGCTTCCAACAGTGGCCAATTCAGGTCACAAGTACCTGACAGAACCCCAAATAGTAGCAAGATTCATGCTGCTGATCCCAGTGGCTTTCCCCATGTCTATATCAATAGCAGTCTATGGACTTTTTTCTCCAGGAACTTGTCCAAACCCTTTTTTAACCCATCTATACTGACTGTTGTTACCACATCCTCTGACAATGAGTTCCAGAGCTTAACTATTCGTTGAGTGAAAAAAATATTTACTCCTCTTCGTTTTAAAAGCAGTACCATGGTACTTCATTGAGCATCCCCTAGTCTGTACTTTTTGAGAATACCCATTCTACACCACTCACTATTTTGTACACCTCTATCATATCCCTTCAGCCATATCTTTTCCTAGATGGAGTCCTAACCTCTTGAGCCTTTCCTCATGTGAGAGGACATTCATTCCTTTATCATTTTGGTCGCTCTTCTTCGAACCTTTTCTAATTCTGCTATATCAAGATACGGTGACCAGAAATGCACACAACAAGGTCAACAAGGTGTGATTGCACCATGGAGTGATATTGAGGTATTATAGTTATTTTCTATTCCTTTCCTAATAATTCCTAGCATTTTGTTTGCTTTTTTGGCCACTACCACACACTGGTGCATAGTTTGCACTTGTCCACATTAAATCTCATCTTCTATTTGGATGCCCAGTCTTCCAACTTCCTAAGGTCTTCCTTCAATTTTTCATAATCCGCATGCATTTTAACAGCTTTGAATAATTTTGTGTTGCCTGCAAATGTAATCACCTCATTTGCTCCTATTTCCAGATCAATAGTAAATATGTTAAATAGACTTTTAGTCAGGGTCACAATTTTGTTCTAGGCTGCATTTGGTTTGCTATTCGCTAAAACACTTACGAATTCTATTAAATCCTATAAAATAATTCTCACCTCCAACAGGATGTGCCTGGGACCGTGCCTACCTGAAGTGGTCTGCTAGGCAGGCACGCACTGACCTCAGTGACATCAGTGACAGACAATTTGGTAAAGCAAAACAATCTGAATGCTGGCCATTAGGACACAGGGTAGATAGGAGAGTTTTAAAAGACTGAAGGAAACGAAAGTGTTAAACTGGAGAAGGGGGGGGGGTGTGGCAAGAAAGATTCATAGTTATAGAGAATTAGTTTCTATCAAGGGGGGAAGTAAACAGGTTTTTATGGGCGATAGGGTTGAAGAGTGTGTAGTTCAGTTCAGTCCATGTTCTAGATAGGGGGAAATGGTCAGTGAACTGCTAGATTAGGTGTTATCATCGGGAAGGAATTTTCTGACAAAATGTGTTTTCTGGTGTGTACGAAAATTTAGATAGTTGTTTATTCAATTTTAGGTCTTTCAGTAGTGAGTTCCATAGTTTGGTGCGGATGTAGGTGAAGTTGGTTGAGTATGTGGATTTTTATTTTAGGCCTTGAGATTTGGGATAGTGGAGGGTGAGATATGATCTCGCGTTGATGGTTGCATTGCATCTTGGTAAATCTATTAGGCCAGTCATGTATTCTGATGTGAGACCGACGATTATTCTGTAAGCTATGGAGCAGATCTTGAAGGATATGCATGCTTTGATGGATAGGCAGTGTAAGTTTCAGAGTAAAGGTCTTATGCTGTCCATCAGTTTTTGCCGTATAAGAGTCTTGCTGCTGTGTTTTTTGACATTTGTAACTTTTTCAAGGTCTGTTCCTTTTATCCAGTATAGATCCCATTACAGTAGTCTGCATGGGCTAAGCATGCTTGTATCTCTTGGGAAGCAACCAAGGCCAACCAGCAGGACACGGTACTGGAAGTGATGTGCCCCCTCTCAAAATCTGAGATACTTCCTGTAGCCTGGAAGTATTGGGATATGCGTATAGGCATCCTTTAAGTCCAGAGAGCATAGCCAATCTTGTTCTTGAATCATCGGGAGAAGGGTGCCAAGGGAATACATCCTGAACTTTTCTGTGACCAGATATTTGTTCAGGGTCCTTCAGTGTAGGATGGGGCACATCTCCCCTGTTTTTTGTAACAAGGAAGTATTTGGAATACAATCCCAACCCATGGGCCTTGAGAAGGGCGGAGAGTTCCTCTTCAGGTACCTTCTTTTTGCGAAAGTGGCTCTTAGGGGGCAATTTGATGGTCTTGTTTGCCAAAGAAGAGCGTAACCAAGTCGGAATATTTGACGTACCCACCTGTTGGAAGTTATAAGGGGCCACCTTTCTTGGAAAAAATTCAGCCTCCCTCCAGCTGGAAGGTCATCTGGCACAGATACGTTTACTGTGGTTATGCTCTGCTGGAGCCAGTCAAAAACTTACCCCTTGCTTTAACTGGGGAGCCGGTTGGGTTTTATGCGCACCCTGTTGACAAGGACAAGCATGCTGGGGTTGAACAGGATGAATAGGGAAAGAACAATGAGTGTACCTATTCCTTTGAGAGTAGTAGAGACCTTGCTTCAACGTGCCCAAAAACCTCTTAGAAGCGGAGGGAGCAGAAGGCGTCTACTGGGAGAGAATGTCGCGTCTGGGACCTCTTCCAACTTTTTTCCAAAAAGGTTATCTCCACGGTAAGTGGCGTCCGCCATTCTCTGCTGGACTGCCAGGTCCAAGTCAGAGACACACAGCCATGAGACATGAGAGTCTGTGCATAGCTATACTTTGTGCAGAGATCCTGGATGCAACATGAAAAGTATCATATGCACCCCTGGCCAGAAATTTGTGACATGCCCTTCTGACTGCTTAGCCATTTGGCCTGCTCTGGAGGGAGGGGGGGGGGGAGAGAGAGAGAGAGAACTTGCCTAAATCAGTCATCCTGTGTACCAAGGACTTCAAGTAAAGGCTCGTGTAGAACTGGTATTAATGGATATGGTGGATATGGGAAATGAGCATTGAAGCCTGAGACATTTTACGCCCAAATAAGTCCAGGGTTTGAGCTTCTCTGCCTGGAACGTCTGGCCCATTTGAGCGAAGATTCCATCACCAAAGAATGATGAGGCAACTGTGGCTTATCAAGTCCAGGTGATCTCTGAATCCAATACATGGTGTCAATTTTCTTAGGGCCTATGCTACTGGCAGGATCAACCAGGTAGCCACAGCAGCTGCCACCTGGACTGAGCTGGTGACACGGAGGGCGCGGGCAGAGAGAGGAAGCAGTGAATCCAATCTCATTTGGACTTCTGGGGAGCGCTCGCCCATGACCACTGGTGGACGCACACAGGGGTAGGTCCCTCTTGGGGATCCCAGGGAAGGTGTGCAGAGAATGGACAGGTTTCGGGACCTTTTTCCCTCAGAGGAGGCTGGAGACCACCGTGAGACGAGAAGGTAGAGCTGCCCCATTGAAACGAAAAGTCACTCGTTGAAACAAAAAGTCAGGTTGCCCCCTCGTAAGGGGGCATTCCGGGCTTTCGGTCCGACCCTCTGGAGCCGCGGCCCAGCCACGGACAGCAAATCCATCCAGTGGACGCACACGAGGGTAGGTCCCTCTTGGGGAGCCTGTGGGTGGCTCTCCAAGAGCGGGCAGGCTTTGGGGACCTTCTCTCCCTTGCTAACCGAAATGATTTCCAGGCAGGGCTTTTATCCCACCCGGAGTGTCCTCCAGTGGCTGGAGTGCAGTGGGCAGCCTCCCCTTCGTGCGCCCATGACGAGTTCCAGCACTCCTATTTAGGAGGCAGTAAGGGCTCCTGCGCTAACTTGGTAGTAAGCCCCCAGCTCTAAAAATTGAAAAATATTTTTGAAGTGCCGGAAATGCCACGCGGTGGGGGCAGGCACTACTGCTGGGCTTCTGCTGGATTACCACACTTTAGTAAAAAGGCTCTTAAACTAGCTGTGTTTTTATTGGCTCTGTATACCAAACATTCAGTTCCAGAGCTTGGCGACAGTCCGCAAAATGCTGGCTGAATATTGGGCCCGGAGCGACTGTAACGGAAAGACAGGCTCTTTTATGCCATTCATTTCTGATTATTGTATTGTACACCACTTTGTTCTTATTTAAGGTTAAGTGGTACAGTAAGTTGAGGAATCCTTTGAAAAAGGCGCAGGTTTTAGTGTGCGCTAATGATTAGCACAAGCTAAACACTAGAGACGCCCATAGGACTATAAGAGTGTCTCTAGCGTTTAGTGCACTTTTGTAAAAGGGCCCCTGAATAAACTATAATGACCTCAAAAGAAGTAAATCAAACTATTGAACAGATAGAGGCAGTGCAAACTACTTGTACAAATGATTTAACTATATTGTGACAGAAAATGAATAATAAAGAGAATTGCTTTAGAATTGTTAATCTTAGTGTAATGAATATGCTAATAATATTAGGTACCTCTGCAATGGAACTTATTACAAAACTAGTAAAAGAGGCCCGTTTCCAACAGAAAGGAAACGGGCGCCAGCAAGGTTCCAGGGCCCCCTCTCTACCTCCTCCTCCAAGTTCCATGCCCCCTATCTGCCTCCCTCCCTCAGTTCCATGCCTCCCCTACCTGCCTCCCTCCCTCTCCTCCAAGTTCCAGGCACCCCTCCCCTTCGAGTTCCAGGACCTACCCCTCTTCCCCTGCCCTCTCTCTCTCGTCGCAGGACCCCCCTCCCCCCTCTCTCATCTCAGGACAACCTCCCACCTCCTCTCGTCCCGTCTCAGGACCCCCTACCCCCCCTGTCATCACATCTCAGGGACCCCTTCTCTCGTCCCATCTCTGGACCCCCTCTCTCATCCCGTCTCTGGACCCCCCTCTCGACGTGTGCTGCTGCCTCTCCCCTTCATAAATGCCGGATGTTGTTTTAAACGTTTTACCTCCAGCTCCGCCGGCAACAGTGAAGTCCTGTACGCACGGATACCGCTTCATACTGCCTTTGCTTTCGCTTCTGTTTCAGCTGTTCCTCTGCTCCCGCCCTCATTTCCTGTTTGCAGAAGGGTTGCAGATAAAGACCTAAATCGCCATCCAGATCTTTGGTGTTTCTGGGACATAGACCCTAGAAGTCCACCCGGCTTTGTCCTTAAGTTCCAACTACTGGAGTTGCTGTCAAAGCTCACTCCAGCCTATCAGTTAACACGTACCACTCATATGATTCTGTAATCTTAGTGTGTGCCCATGTCATTTTTAACGACAACCTATCCCTAATTACTACTAGTCTTACTCATTTTGGGCTTCTCTCCCAAACCATCTAACTAACTATGAGATGGCCTGGGAGCCATGGGCTGCTATTGGCCTAATACCATCCAAGATATGAGCCTCAGTCTGAAGGACTCAGGCTCCCGAACCAAGCAGCACCGAGGATACAGTCTTCTGTAATTCACGTTTGCATTGCCTAACAGCTTGTTCTTCTTGCACAGACATTTGATTCTTTTTTTATTGAGCTGTTAAAACAGATTTTTTGGTTTTAGATAGACCATTTTAATGGCCTAATCAAACAATGTAGCAGTATGTGCCTCTGTCCCTGATGCTTCCTCTCTCTCTCTCTGTTTTTCCTTTTTTCACTACTTTGACAAAAGCAAGTATGGAATATCACCATTCTGATCCGATGAGCTATTGGTCTAATCTGATATTTAGTCTTCAGTGCAGTAAACCACTCATTTTAGTCTGGATTCCCAAACAACCCAACTACAAGAAGGCTTGATATCCGTGGAGCAGTTTAGCACTATCGAAGGCATAGTCTGAAGGGTCACATAGGAGGGAACTGGAGCTGGAACTGCTTGTTTTCTTTGGGGTAATAAACCAGTATCTTTTGTCCTTACATTTAAACAAGATCTCAACTACTGTGGTAGTTAACTATTAGTGCTGTCTTGTGTTTAGCCTTCAGTGGAAAATATCATTCATTTTAGGCTCCATTCCCAATCCCTCTGACTAAAAATGCGCACGAACCATGGGTTTCTGTTGCCCTAACACCATTCAACGTATGAGCGTCAGTCTAACAGACTTGTTCTTCCGCCCTAAGCTGCACTTGGAATGCAGTCTTCTGTATGCCACAGTGTCACATTTCCTGAACCCAAGAATGGAAGGGAAGAGACATTGAGCTCTTTTTTCGTTTAGACTAATCAGTGTTGCATTATGTTCCACTGCTTCTGATGCCATTCTGAATCAATGTTCTTGCAAGTGTTGTTTAATTTCTTTCCTGTCAACCCATCGTGATCTTGCTGGGAAAGGGGAGCAGTCAACTCCAAAATGACTCCAGAGCTGTGGCATCACATTTGTACCCAGTTGGGGTAGTTTAATGAGGTCTCCTGACAAGTGCATGTGTTAGACTCCTTGGTCTGTGTTTCCAGATGGATTAGGTGGGTCACTAATATCGCTGCAGACCCCTTGCACCCAAAATGAGCTGTGATCCAGAGTCGCAGTACGAGGAGGAGCTGCAGCCCTTGTTGCTGCACCCTCAGAAGAGGAGATTCCGGTGGAAGGTGTGGCAGTGGTTATCTCAGCCCTAGGGAAGTCTATTACTTACAACCCACCTCAAACCAATTGGCTTACAATAAAATATAAAAAAAAAATATATTATTCAACAGTCAAAACTATGACATGTTGCTGCCAGACAGATGATCTACCATTTCTAGCCTCGACCTTCAAAGCTTTTGAATGTTTTCTTATGGCGTTTCTGGTTTCTTAAGTACTCTTGGGAAAGGGGAGCATGCAACTTGAAAATGACTCCAAAGCTTTGGTATCACATTTATATCTGGTTGGGGTAGTTTAATGAAGTCTCCTGACAAATGCATGCCTTAAACGTAGCTTAGCAGAGTTTTAAAAAGGTTTGGATGGCTTCCTAAAGAAAAAGTCCATAGACCATTATTAAATTGGACTTGGGGAAAATATTTCTGGGATAAGCAGCATAAAATGTTTTGCACTTTTTTGGGGATCTTGCCAGGTATTTGTGACCTGGATTGGCCACTGTTGGAAACAGGATGCTGGGGTTGATGGACCTCTGGTCTGTCCCAGTATGGCAATTCTTGTCTGTGTTTCCAGATGGATTAGGTGGGTCAGTAAAATTGTCGCAGACCCCTTATGCCCAAAACGAGCTGTGATCGAGAGTTGCAGTACGAGGAGGAGCTGCAGCCCTTGTTCCTGCATCCTCAGAAGAGTAGGTTCCTGTGGAAGGTGTGGCAGCGGTCATCTCCTTCAGGCTTGGGGAATTGACGACGTTTGAGCCAGAGTGGTGAACAACCATTCCAGCCTCCCCCGTGAACTCGGTCTTCAAAGTTTTTTCAACGTTCCCTTATGGTATTTGTGGTTTTTTAAGTACTGTTGTCCAAATCCTTCTGTTTCTTCAGTTTCCTTACAGCTTTCATTAATTTGCACGTCTGTGACATTGGGCGGGGCGGGGGGGGGGGAGGTTAATTCTGTAAAGATGATCTAAAAAGACACTAAAATGCTGTGAACCATGGGCTGTTGTTGGCCTAACACCATCCAAGGTATGAGTCTGAGGCTCCCGAACCAAGCAGCACCGAGGATACAGTCTTCTGTCATTCACGTTTGCATTGCCTAACACCTTGTTCTTCTTACACAGACCTTTGATTCTTTTTTTTTTACTTTTAAATTGTTTATTTTAATGTTTTTCATGAAATACATAAACAGTCTTGTAACATTTCTGCTTTCTTTACAGATCTTAACAGTTCAATTCAACATTATTAACAAGCAGAAACATATAATAAGACTTCCTTTCTTCTGTAGTCCCATTCCTAAACCCCTCCCTCCCCCCTTCCCCGATTCTCTTTAACGCCACTGGGTAACAGAGAGAGAAGGTTTTAGGTTGGTAGACGCCCCTTTTCATAGATATCCCAGATCTTATGGTTTTGGGCGATGGTGCCTGTCCTTATTGCTGTCAGTTTAGACATCAGCTTCACATTGTCTAATCTACCCAGTACCCTCTGGTATGTTTGGTTGTTTCCACGCTGTTGCAGTAGTCAGTTTACTTGCTATAAACAGTTGAGTAGCAAATTGGTGAGTGATTCGCTTAATTCCCGTTTGCTTAAAGTGTAACAAGCAACAGTCCATGCTTAATGGGTACTTCACCACTGCCACTTTGTTCAGGTAAGCCACTATTTCAGTCCAGAATTTTTGTGCATGGTCACAAGTCCACCATATATGTAACATGTCCCCTTGGGCCCCATATTGTCTCCAACATAACCCAGATCCCGTCTTGTACAGTTTTGCTAATTGACTGGGGGTGTAATACCAGCAGTACAGGATTTTGTGACCATTTTCCATAAGCATACTAGAGGTTGATATTTGCAGTAAAGATCTGAACGCTCGGACCCATTTCTCAAACTCATATGTCACTCCCATTGCCACCTCCCACTAGGCCATGTAATATTCTACTGGGGAATCATATAGCAAGAGCCTTATATAATCTAGATCTAGTTCCTCGTCCACCTCCCTTCATCATTCCTTGTTCCAGCTTCATTTCAGCCAAACTTAATTCTTCTGCTCTGCATTTAATAAAATCTTTCACCTGAAAGTATTGGAACGCCTGCAGGGGGGAGAGTCCGTGCTCCTGACATAACTCAGTGTATGAGACTATTTGTCCCTGTTCGTACATCTGTCCAAGTTCACACAGACCCATTCTTTCCAACTCTAGGTATGCCCCATCGGATATCCCTGGTCCAAATTTAGGAGCAAACCTAAGGAACATGTGTGCGTAGTATGTGCGCCCTGGGAAAAACTTCTCCCTTATTTTGCTCCATATTTCTAGTGGCCACCGCAATAGAGGGGGGCTTATCCTGATTATTTCCTCCAATTTATGTTTTGCAAGCCATTGTCCGCCTCTAAGGGAATACTACCCCACCAGCCCCGCTCCATTGTGCTTCCCAGTTTCCCCTCTCTGTGTAGCCATGTTGCCAGAATTCTCAAATGGGTGGCCTGATAGTATATCTGTAGACATGGTACACCCATCCCGCCTCTCCCCCTCGGCTGGTATATCACCTCTTTACGTACTCGGGGTGTTTTTTTCTTCTATATATATGCAAACACCTTCCTCTGTAAGCCCCGTATGTAACCCTCCGGAAGCGCAACTGGCAGTGCCATAAATAAATATAGAAGTTTTGGAAGGAGCATCATTTTCACTGCATTAATTCTCCCCATCCATGATAGGGTGAGCCATCTCATCAGTTCACTGACTATGTCATGTGTTTTACCTGGGAAGTTGGTTAAAAAAAGCTCATCTAGTTTACGTGGGATGTTTACTCCTAGGTATCTTATATATTTTTTTGCCCACCTATATGGAAATCGAGCCTGAAGTTGTTGTAACTGTCCCTCTGGGAAGTTCACGTCTAGAGCTTCGGATTTATCGAAGTTTATTTTGAACCCCGAAACCTCACCATAACCCTGAATCATTTCACCAAATATTGGAAGAGACACGCAGGGTTCTTTCAACACTAACAAAATATCATCCGCAAATAAAAGAATTTTTGTTTCCAACCCCTTCCACTTTGGTCCTCTGATCTCTGAATGTTCTCTTACTTGGATAGCTAGGGGTTCCATTACTAGGGCGAATAGCATTTCTCCTCTCTCCCCTCCATCCATGTGCATCTCCTCCTGTCTTCCCTCCCCTCCGTCCATCTCCAGCATTTCTCCTCTCTCCCCTCCATCCATGTGCATTTCCTCCTGTCCTCCCTTCCTTCCATCCATGTCCTGCATTTCTCCTCTCCTCTCCATGTGCATCTACTTCCTGTCTTTCCTCCACTCCATGTCCAGCATTTCTCCTCTCTCCTCTCCCCTCCGTCCATGTGCATCTCCTTCCTGTCTTTCCCCTTTTCCATCCATATGCAGCATTTCTCCTGCCCTCCCCTGCATCCATGTTCAGCAGCTCTCCCCTGCATCTATGTTCAGCGATTTCTCCCCTCTTCCCTGCCCCCTGCATCCATGTTCCACTATTTCTCCCCTATTCCCTGTCCCCTGCATTCATGTTCAGCTATTTCTCCCCTCTTCCCTGTCCCCTGCCCTACCTCTTAAAACTAATTTTATTTATTATTTATTTATTATATTTGTATCCCGCACTTTCCCACTAAAAGCAGGCTCAATGCGGCTTACATAAAATGGGGCATGTAGGCACTGTTTTGAGGCTTAATGACCAAATTGGTGTAACTGGCTAGTAAGTGAAAGGTGTATTACATTACGTGACAATTTCAGATAATATAAAATGACAATAACAATCAGGTCAAGAAAAGGCAATGAGAGAGGAAAAAAAAAAGAGAAACATTTTATAATTCTTACTAAAATTCTCAGACCATTATCTTTGAAAAAAAAAAAAAATGTTATTTCCAGTGTCATATTTTTTTAAACCAGGTGGTTATGTAAAAAAATAAGCATACTATTCAAAAATAGAACAGAAATGCTCAGGGTTGTCTGTCAAAACCCTCCCAGCATGCTGGTTGACAGCTGACATTTCTTTTCACAGGTTGATTACAATCACGCTAAAGATCTCAGAAGACCTGAGCTGGAATCATCATCTTTAACTAACCTTTATGGCACTTTAAAGCAATGGAATAGTGACGTACAGCAAAAACAGTCACATTAATTTTTTTTAATCATGCAGTTGTGTGTGTTCTTCCATTATTTTCTCTCATCTAAAAAGAAAATCCTGATGAACACAGGTGACATTTGATTGACGACAAAAACATTGTTTGCTGACCCTCCTAAATTTGCAAAAAACAAGAGTAGCTGGGACAGAGCTGAATTTTACACACATACACCTTCAAACTAACAGAATTATGTAGCATTAGATGGTCTCTTTACTGGGAAACAAAATCCTGGATAAATCTGTGCTTCTAAGGAACAGTTGCATTTTGTATTTCAGTAGCATGTTGCAAAGCTCACCAACGATTCATTTTACCTGACAACGGCAGTGAAAGAAGCAAAGGACAGCCGGCTCGTCTTCAGCTTTCCTTTCTCCTTCCCTCTCAGGTCCTGCCCTTGCATAAACAGGAAATGAGGGCGGGACCACACACACAGCTCAGCTGAGAGGGAAGGAGAAAGAAGCTGAATTGGAGCCGGCTGTCCTTTGCTTCTTTCACTACCGTTTGCTGCATATGCGCTGGTTTTTAAAAAAATCGATTTAGGGGAGTGACCGCTCCCCCTGCGCCCCACCTAGCTACACTTCTGGATAAGGCATAACCCTGTCGCGTTCCCTTGTGTAGTCTAAATGTCTGGGACAAGTGTCCATTTACCCGCACTGAAGCTTGCGGCTCTTTATATATCATCCTAAGCCACTCGCCAGAGCGCCCCCCAAAGCCCATCCGCTCTATTACTTCAAAAAGGAAGGTCCAGCTCACCCGGTCAAATGCTTTTTCAGCATCTAACGATAGGACACGTAGCTGGGCTTCACATAATTGTGCATTTTGCACCATGTATAGAGTGCGGCGAATGTTGTCGAAAGTTTGTCTACCTTGAATGAAGCCCGCCTGATTTTCATGGATCAACCCGGGGAGGTATTGCTGTAATCTGGTTGCTAAGATCTTGGTGAAGATTTTATAATCCACTCCCAGTAAGGAAATGGGTCTATATGAACTACACTTCTGTGAGTCTTTCCCTGGTTTTAGTAATATTGTTATGGTGGCAAGATTCCAGGGCGGTGGAAGGCCTGGTTCCATCTCAAAGGAGTTAAAGGTCTTCAACAGAAGGGGGGCTATCAGTTTGCTAAATACTTTATAGAATTTATTGGTGAACCCATCCAGTCCTGGGGCCTTGCCTGGAGCTAACTTCTTTATGGACTGCTCTACTTCCTCCAATGTTATTGGTTTTGATAGTGTTTGTTGTTCACTCCGGGGTACCTGGGGTATATCTGTATTATCTAAGTATTGTGCTATTCCCTCTAGGTCACTGTGGGGTTTCTGGGGTATACTACTCCTCATAATATGTTCTGAATGCTGCTTGTATGTATAACTCGTCAGTTTGGACCACCCCCTTGCCATCGATCAGGCCCCCCACTCCATTCCTAGTTGCCTGCTGTTTCAATTTATAGGCCAGGAGCCGACTGGATTTGTTCCCAAATACAAAGTGGAACTGGCACACTTTTTGCAACTGCTCAGCAAATGTCTGCCAGTTCCAGCTCCCTTATCTGATCTCGGAGTGTTCTTGCCTGCTTCGCTAACTTCTCTGGTGCTCGGACTCCCTCTCTTTGTACCCGCTTTTCAATTTCTTGCAACTTTGTTCTTAAAATATTTTCCATTGTGGAGCGTTTTTTCCAACAGTATGAGCCCAAAGCTATGAAATGGCCCCATAGGACTGCCTTAAAGTTCTCCCACAGAGTTACTGGTGAGACTTCCCCATTATCGTTAAATTCAATAAATTCCTTAATATGTTTTTCTATATTGGCCACATTTTCAGGGTCTGCTAGCAGAGCATCGTCTAGACGCCAGGGGCGTTTAGCTTTTACTGCCTCCGTTGACTCAGATGTATAAGCACTGATGAGTGGTCTGACCACTGGGCTGGACAGAAGAGTTTCATTGGCTAGAAGCTAGGAATGGGACTAATGAATTCCAGGGAAAACTGTTAGAGTGAAACTTATTTCGATCTCGAAAAGGGCACTTGGCGTTGTAGTGGCCAGGCTGCTTACAATTTAACCATGTCCTTAGGATCTTTAGCAAAGGATATGGCAGGTCTCCTTCCTGGACGTCTATTAAGGTGACCTTTTCCCTAGTCCCGAGTTGGTTTCCTGATTTCAAAACTCTTCCAGTCTTTTTCTAGGGTCTCTAAAGACAAGGGTGGTCTGCAGTGTGTCTTTATGTAGAAGGTCTTGGAACAAGCATGTAAGGAGCTTTTTATTCCAGATTATCTATGGAAACATTGATTTTATTAGGTCTGTCAGCTTTTTTTTTTTTTCAGATCAGAGATCTGCTACCTCCTAGTTCTGGTAGAAACAAGGGTCATCTGAAAAATACTCTTAGATTTTTTTTTATGTAGTATGGTTTTTAAAAATAATTTATTTGGTATGTGGTACCTATGGTATGTTTGTACTGCAGATATTTTGTTCAGCCTAACATTTGCCGTTTTTCAAATGTTCAGCATACCAGCAGTTTCTAAGTTCTCTAGATAAGCCATTCCATTGTATTTTTCTATCAGATAACCCAGCAGCAGCTTATAGAAAGGAATAGTGAATCCTCCATTAATATAGTGTCCGTGAAATACCGCCATGCCCATGATTCGTCCAACAAAATGGAAATAAGAGAGATGATCAGGGTTGACTGAAGAATGTGGACTGATTTGTAGCATGTAAATATTGTCAGTGGAATACTGGAACAGTCCATAATAGGGAGTCAGCATTTCATGGCACAGAAAATACAGCCACTCCCTTGCCCCTCCACCATAGTCTAATCCTTCTTCTCATTTTCATAACTTGACTGTATGATTCCTCAAAGATTTCTTCTCGATATACTTCAATGCAGCAATGACCTGCTTGTGGTTGCTGCAATGACAGCTCATTTCTGAGCACTTTGAGCTTCTGTACTAAGTCTCTCTCATTTCTCTGTGCAGGTAGTTCTTCACCATGTTCTAATGAATCTTTATTCCTTTGAGTTATTCACGTCACTACTGGTGCTACTTTGCCCCCCTTTCACTAGCTTCACAAAGCAAGCAAAGAATCCAGTATTCTGACCCCCAACTATAAGAAGCCTTGTTTCTTTTGATCCATGGGCCACTATTTGTTTAACATTATCCAAGGTATGAACCTCGGTCTGAAGGATTTGGACTTTGAACCCAAGCAGCACTTAGGATGCAGTCTTCTGAACGCCACATTTGCAGAATGAGAGCCTGCCCCCATGAGTTGGTGGTACCATAGGGTGCATAGTGATGATGATGCTGCTCCTTACTGGCCCTGTAACACTACAAATTTGTACTTTTCCTACAAAACCTGCTGACTTTCTCCAGCTATGTGGCTCAGTGAATGTCTGTCTCTTGTGTTCTGCTCAGACAAATACAGCCCTGCTTCAACAAGCACACAATCCAAAGTTGTACTTCTTTGCTAAAACAGATTTTTCTTTCTTCCTCCAGTCTCCTCTGCTGTACTTTTCCCAACATGTAGAAATGGGGGAGGAGGGTTTTGTTTGTGGGTGATACATGGGGTGGGGGGGGGGGGGGGGCGCACCAGCAATCCGCCCCGGTTGGTGTTGGATTATTTGTAGTAAATAACTAGCAGATTTTAGTACACACAGCTTCAGCTTTAGAAATGTTAATTTCTTTCTTCATCTCTCTCTCATTCACCCCTGAATAATTCACTGCTGAGTCACTTTAAAGTTGAAGTAACAAAACATCTGTTTACTCACAGTTTGTAGTTAGATTATAATCAGACAGGCTTATATATACATATTACTATACATTTGTATTATCAGCTCCTTCCATGTGCTTAGATGGTAATGGATGCTCACACCACCATAGATCCTCTCAGGTTAGGAGAGATCATGAGCTCCATGTGCTCCATGTGCTGTGTCTGCTGCATCTGCCCCCACAGGAAGTTGCATAGCTGTGTGACCTCTCTAAGTAATTCACATCAGAGGTCACAGAGTAATCACAGAGAAATAATAGGTGACAGTCAATGCATGTAAAATACAATTACATTCCAACAAACCCCTTCTCATGCATAACTGTCATGCAATTATTTATTCATACAAAGTCCAAGCTTTATACGCAGATTCACAAAATGTTCTCTGGGTAACGGTTTGGTCATGATGTCAGCTGTCATCTCACTGGTGTGACAATAGTGTAGACTGATGACCCCTTCTTTTGCCAACTCTCGCACGTTGTGGTATTTCGTTGCGATGTGCTTGGTGCGTGACTGAACCTTGTCATTCTGTGACAGTCGGATGCAGCTCTGATTATCTTCCATTATCTGGATTGGTCTCTTTTCAGCTATTCCGAAATCCAGCATAAGTTTTTCAATCCACATCAGTTCTCTGCACGCTTCCGATACGGCCACATATTCAGCTTCTGTAGAAGACAAACTCACAATACTTTGTTTATGACTGGCCCATGAAATTTGTACATTTCCATACATAAACACATATCCACTTGTGGATTTATAATTAGAATGATCCCCTGCCCAATCTGAATCACAGTAACATATTAGTTTTGGATTACTATTGGCTGAAATCTTTAATTTTCAATCAATGGTACCCTTTAAATACCTTACCATCCTTTTAACTGCAGTCCAATCTGATTTGGTAGGTGAGCTGACCCTTCTGCTCAAAATTCCTACTGCATTTGCTATATCAGCCCTGTATGTGGTAGCTAGATATATAAGCTTACCTATGGCTGATCTATATTGGATGTTATCTGGTAAAGGTTCTCTTACTGTTTCATCCTTCAGAAAATCAGTGATCATGGGAGTGCTTACAACTTGGGCATCTTGCATACCTAAACTTTCAATAAGCTCATTTATTTTCTGCTTCTGGCTTAGAAGATAAGAACCATCATTTTGTTTCTCAATTTCTATACCAAGATAGTATGACACATTACCAAGTTCTTTTATCTCAACATTGTGGTTTAAACACTTTACAATGTCCTTGTACTCTTGCTCACTTTTGCTTGCAATGAGCAGATCATCAACAAAAGCTAAAATGTATGCATATTGTCCATTTGTGCACCTAGTGTACAAACATTTATCTGCTTCACCTTGCTTAAATCCTAAATTTGTCAATATTTCATGCAATTTATCATTCCAACATTTTGCACTTTGCTTTAATCCATAAAGACCTTTGTTTAATTTACACACTAGCTGTCTTTGTTTTGTATTTATGAAACCTGTTGGTTGTTCCATGTACAAGTCTTCAGTTATATCTCCATGAAGAAACGCTGTTTTCACATCAATGTGTTTGACTTGCATGCCTTTTGAGACTGCAATGCTCAGAAGTGTTCTGATTGTCGTGTGTTTCACTACAGGTGCAAACACTTCATCAAAATCTTCTCCATATTTTTGAAGATATCCCTTTGCCACTAATCTGGCTTTATACCTTTCCACTTTTCCTTGTGCATTCCTTTTTAACTTGAATACCCATTTGCATCCTATAGCTTTCTTGCCAGGAGGTAATTTTGTAAGAATCCAAGTATTATTTTTATCCAATGCATCAATTTCTTCTTGTGCAGCTTTATGCCATTCAGCAGCTTCTTCTGCTGGCATTTTCTCAATCTCATCCCATGTTAAGGGCTCTTGAGCTTCTGCTGACTTTGTTAGGTAAGACAGTCTTGGGGGTGGAACACCTTTGTTTTCCCTGGATGAGCGTCTGACTACAGGTTGGTCCGACCTTTCTGCATCCTCTAAATCTGAGAGTCCTTCTCCAATTGATTCCCCTTCTCCAACTGTACTGTCTTCTTCAATGATCCTTTCTGTGTCTGTTTCCTCTGTCTGTTCCTCGTTAGATACAGATGAGTTGCTTTCAGACATCTGCCTTGGTATGGCATTTATATACACTGGCATGTCTATTATGGTTCTAGTTTCATATTCTGGATGATAAGGCTCATCTGGGATAATCCAGCCTTTATCAACCCTTTTGTTTTCATCAAAATATGTAACATGTCTTATGCCAACAATGCCAGTTTTCAGATTCAAAATTCTATATCCTTTGTGTCCTGGAGTATAGCCAACTAAAATGCCCCTTTCTGTTGTGGAATCCAGCTTATGCCTTCTTTGCTTTGGTACATGAGCATATGCTGTACTTCCAAATGTTCTTATGTGTGACAGGTTTGGCTTCCTACCATGCCATGTCTCATGTGGTGTGCGCTCAGCGCCTTTAGTTGGCATTCTGTTTTGTAGGTACACTGCTGTGAGAATGGCTTCCCCCCATAGTCTTTTAGGGAGATTGCTATCTGACAGCATACATCTGGTCATTTCCACAAGTGACCTAAATTTTCTCTCTGCAACAGAATTTTGCTCTGGTGTATAAGCTACTGTTGTGATATGTTGAATGCCTTCTTGTTCTAGAAATGTGCGCATGCTTTGTGAAGTGAACTCACCACCATTGTCGGTCTGAAGAACCTTTGGTTTTCTTTCAAATTTATTGCTCACCATGGCTACGTATTTCTTCAGCATGTCTGTGACTTGACTTTTTTCTTTCAGCAAATAGGCCACACAATATCTAGAGAAATCATCCAAGAATATTAGCACAAATCTGTTATTTCCCAATGATGGGATATTAAACGGTCCACATAAGTCACTGTGTATTAAGTCCAGCACTTTATTACTCCTATTTCCTGTGTATGCAGGAAATGAGGGTCTCACACCTTTTTGAGTAACACAGTCTATGCATTTCTCCATTTTACCAGCATCTGCACTTATCTGAATGCCGGTGGCCAGTTGCTTACTGTAAAGATCCTGGATCACCTTAGAATCACGATGTCCCAGGCGGCTGTGCCAGATTTCCAGACTACATTTACCATCATTCTTCCTTACTTGCGCCATATGTGAGGCTTCACCTGAAATGCTCAGTTTATAAACATCATTATGCATAAAAGCTTCAGCATACACTTCATCATTTTTAGAGATTGTGCACTTACTATTTTCAAAATGAATCACAAATCCCTTCTTATCTAATGTAGATACACTAAGCATATTGCAAACTGCTTGGGGAATATACAAGACATCACTTACAGGAATTTCTTTAACTTCATTAGACACTTTGCATTTTAAGAATCCAATCCCATTTGCTTGGATCTTAGCAGTCCCTGCGTTTGCAGTTTTAAGAATACCTTCCTCTGGACACATTTCCTGAAAGAAATCCTTACAATTGGTTAAATGGCATGTGCTCCCTGAATCCAAAATCCAAGTACTTTCATTTGAATTATTATTTACCATAGTCAAAGATTTTTCTGCCATTAGAAAACCCTTGTGTTTATCTTTGTCCTTCATACATTTCCTGGTTTGAAAATTCTTTAGTTCCATTGGCTTAGGTGAGCTAGAGGGAGTGTTTTGTGTTTCCTTACACCATTTAGATACATGTCCCTCCTTTCCACATGAGTAGCAAATCAGCTTGCCCTTGGGTGGAGTTTTCCCATAGCTCCGCCTTCCTCTGTTCTTTGCCAAGAAATTTGTTTCATTTCTCTCTGACTTGCTTTGAGAACACATCTCCTCAGAATCATTTATTATGCATTCCTGCCTTAGTTTTGATGTTGCCTGTTCAAAAGATTGCCCTTCAATGGCCTCATTTACAGACCTAAAAACATCAAACTTCTTTGATAGTGAGGTAAAAAGAAATGCTCTTTTCAATGCATCACACATGGGAATTCCTGAAAGTTCTAACTTTTGAAATGAAGACATAAGATGCATAATGTGATCATTACATTTACTTTTATCCCTTAATTTGGTTTCATTCAACTCTGCCAACCAAATTGGTTGCTGCTTTGCATATGTAGTTGCATACATAGTTCTCAGTTTATATAAATGTCCTTTGGTGTATCTTTTCCCTCCACTAATATGGCTTGTTTCTCTGAGAGAGCTTCCAAAAGCATGCACTTCACATAATAGTTTGCATTGTCCCATTCAGCCATATTTTCAGCTGTTCTGTCTTGGTCTAAGCACATATCTAATCTTTTTGCTCGAAGGAGACATATGAATCTTAGTTCCCACTGCTGATAATTAAACTCAGTTAATCTAGGCACCTTGAGAGAATAGAAAAATGGTGAATTTCTTCCCTCAGCCATTTTCTTAGCCTTCTGTCTGCTGTGTGGGGGGAGAGAGAGACAGACTGAATCTTTCCTTTAAAACTTAAGAGAAAAATGTGGCCTTTTTTACTGCCTGGTAATATTTCTCTTCTTTTTTCAATTCCTGAGCCCTGGGCCCATAACCCTTTTGTTGGATTATTTGTAGTAAATAACTAGCAGATTTTAGTACACACAGCTTCAGCTTTAGAAATGTTAATTTCTTTCTTCATCTCTCTCTCATTCACCCCTGAATAATTCACTGCTGAGTCACTTTAAAGTTGAAGTAACAAAACATCTGTTTACTCACAGTTTGTAGTTAGATTATAATCAGACAGGCTTATATATACATATTACTATACATTTGTATTATCAGCTCCTTCCATGTGCTTAGATGGTAATGGATGCTCACACCACCATAGATCCTCTCAGGTTAGGAGAGATCATGAGCTCCATGTGCTCCATGTGCTGTGTCTGCTGCATCTGCCCCCACAGGAAGTTGCATAGCTGTGTGACCTCTCTAAGTAATTCACATCAGAGGTCACAGAGTAATCACAGAGAAATAATAGGTGACAGTCAATGCATGTAAAATACAATTACATTCCAACAGTTGGCAGCCAACCAAGGAACACCACTGCTGAAAAAACAGGATTTACAGGATCAGTATGCTTGTGTGGCTAGACTCAGTCTCCCACCCCAAGCTGCGCTGAGGATGCTGTCAAAACCATCATGATATTGCTGGGAAAGGGGAGCAGTCAACCCTAAAATGGCTCCAGAGCTTTGATATCACATTTGTACCCGGTTGGGGTAGTTTAATGAGGTCTCCTGACAAGTGCATGCATTAGACTCCTTGGTCCATGTTTCCAGATGGATTAGGTGGGTCAGTAAAATCGCTGCAGAGCCCTTGTACTCAAAAGGAGAAATTAGGCCTTACCAATTTGCTGAAGACGACTTTTCTGAAAGTTGACCACCCATCTAAGGGACTGCAGAAACTGGACTACCTGCTCTGTGACCCTTAGGCTCTCCTGGTAGGTTTTTGCTCTGATCAGCCAATCGTCTAAGTAAGGATGAACCAATACTCCCTTCCTCCTGAGGGCCACTGCTACAACTATCATGATCTTGGTAAAGGTGCGAGGAGTTGTCACTAGGCCGAAGGGCAAAGCCCGAAACTGGAAATGCCTGCCGAGAATAGCGAAGCGCAGATACCAATGATGCAGAGGACAAATTGGAATGTGTAGATAGGCCTCGGTAAGGTCTAGAGCTGTCAAAAATTCTCCGGACTTCACCACTACAATGAAGGAGTGAAGAGTCTCCATACGAAACGAAGAGACCCAAAGATCCCGGTTGACGGCCTTGAGGTCCAGAATCGGTTTGAAAGAATCCTCTTTCTTGGGAATGACAAAATAGATGGAGTACCGACCTTGCCTGAGCACCACTGCGGGAACTGGACAGATAGCCTGGAGATTTAGAAGCCTCTCTAGCATGTCTCTGACGATGGTCGCCTTGAAGCGAGACCGGCAGGGAGACTCCAGAATGGCGTCTGACAGAGGATGTGCAAATTCTAAGGAGTACCCTTTTCGAATAACCTCTAGCACCCACTGATCTGAGGTAATCTGGGCCCACCTCTGGTAAAATTGTGTCAAAACACACCCCTACTGAGAAGAACGAGCGGGGATTGGAAAGAAACTCTCGTGTCTCTGCCCCCTCAGCGAGCTCCCTGAAAGGACTGAATACCTCTGGAAAAACCGAGAACTCTGAACCGGTGTCACCTTACCTGACCTAAAACGCTTAGAGTCGCGGCCCCGACCACGTCCAGTGAAAAAACCATGACCAGAAGACTTAGGACGGTTCTCAGGAAGCCTTGGAACCTTAGTCTCCCCCAAACTACGGACTAGCTTATCCAGCTCCTCGCCGAACAACAAGGAACCCCTAAAGGGAAACTTATTGAGCTTAGATTTAGAAGCTGCATCCGCCGACCAACCCCTAAGCCAGAGAGCCCTCCTAGCCACTACACTCAAGGCCATAGACTTGACTGATGCCTGCAGCAAATCATACAAGGCATCTGCCAAAAAGGCTGAACCCATTTCAAGCTTGGCCACCTCCGCATCTATAGAGGACAAATCATCAGAGGCTCTATCAAGGACTCTCTCAGACCATTGAAAACAGGCCCTGGCAACCAAGGACCCACAGATGGCTGCCTGCACAGCCAAGCCTGACACATCGAAGCTACTCTTCAACAGAGACTTCATTCAATGGTCCCGCACGTCCTTAAGCACGGTGCCACCATCCACCGGTACCGTGTTACGCTTAGTGACTGCTGAGACTACCGCGTCAACCCCGGGAGGTTTCAAAAGGGATCCGTCGGCCTCTGGAACCGGATAGAGATGGACCATGGACTTGGCGGGCCTGAATTCTCAATCCGGGGCATCCCACTGGGCCTGAATGACATACCTGATGTCCTGATGCACTGGAAAGGTCTTACCTGGCTTACGGACCCCTTTTATCAACAGGTCCACTTTACGGGGCTCCGCACCCTGAGAATTTTCTCCCTCAAAGCATAAGGTGGGGGAAACTAGAGAAATTGATTCCTGCAATTCTTCCTTGTGAAAAATACACAGGACTGAAGGATCCTCCCCTGGAACAAAGGGATCTGCCCCTGAACCTTCCTGACCAGGATCCTCTTCCATAGAGCCTTCCTGGTTAACCTTCAGTTCCTCCAAGGAAGGCATGTCCAGGTCTGGATCAGAGCCAGGCTCCTCATCCAGAAGCCAGGACTGCCTGGACTGTTTAGTGGTGTCAGCAGGTCCCCCTTCCGCTCTTTGGCCCAGGTCAACCCTGCTTAGCAGATATGCTTCAATGCTGATCTTTCTCCCTTGCAGCACCGGTTAATTCCAGTTCTTTGCCCCTTCAGCCACAGCTTCCTCGAGTGACTGTTCCTTTAGCTCACCATTTAATGATAACCCCAACAAACGGACAGAAACTCCAGCAGTCTTATAATAAAGGGGTTCACTTTTATTTACATCAGTTCAGTTGTAGTGACTTCAGCAACACAGTACAACGATTTCTCTTTAAAGTCTTTGACAAGTTTCACGTTCACAATGCCAGACAGAGGTTTCCTGTTAATTTGCTGAGCATAGTCCAATGACCTCTAACACCATCTTCTTTTTCTTCTCAGTTAGTCACTAATTATCAGGTTAAACATCAGTCCCTTACAACACACAGTATTTAACTTCTCATACCCTTAACCTTCTTAATCACTTGCTGCCACAGGTTTCTTCCCAGCTGCATCAATTCTGTCCTCCCCCTTCCAGACAGTTGAGGAAATAACTTAGCCAAGAAACTCCTCACCTTAGCACCAGCAGTCTGTGCAAATGCAGCCACCTCCATACTCTCCTCCTCATTCTCCTCCCTTTTATTCCATTCCATCTCTTCTACCTCCTCACAGGGCTCCCTCAGCTGCTCTTCATCACCCTGATTAGAGTCCATCTCCCAATCCTGCTCCTCCCCCTCC
The DNA here is from genome assembly GCF_901765095.1 of Microcaecilia unicolor. Classification (NCBI taxonomy): domain Eukaryota; kingdom Metazoa; phylum Chordata; class Amphibia; order Gymnophiona; family Siphonopidae; genus Microcaecilia; species Microcaecilia unicolor. The sequence continues at coordinate 353,554,197 of NC_044032.1, read as the reverse complement.
ACTTCCTGTGAGTCCTGTATTGGGTCAGGTGCATTGTGGGAATCGTGGTTCCTAGGCTCATCCCTTATTCTAATCGGTCTCTTGACCTCCAGAGGGGGCGTTCCTCGTCTATAAGGGATTTGCATATATCTTTTAATCTCTCTCCGGGGCTGCTCTCGCTTTCCTTGAGGCCATCTTCTCAGTAACACCTTACAGTGGGCACTAGCTGACTTTCCAGAGACCGTTTGGCAGGAGGAACTGGGGAGGGTTTACATTGCTGCAGTAAAAAGGCATTATACATTTGCAGCACAAGCTCTGGAGGGAACCCCCCAGCCGAGTCCCCCATGACAAGAAAAAGAATATCCGACTGCCCACGCTCAGAGGGCACTGCAAGCGTGGCGGGCTGATCAGCTGATCCGGCCACTGAAGACAAAATGGCGGCGGTTCCTGTCAAAGCCAGAACTGCCACTTTTTCTCTTGCTGAACCAACATCTTTCCCCTCCAGAGAAGGAACCGAAGCGATGGCAGCGGGAGGTCCTGCCTCCGAGGAACCCTTCATAGCAGTACAAAATTTACATACCCCGCTATCGCCCAAGCTGTGGTGCTGACACACTGTGCAGCGCTTCAACTTCTCAGCCATGCCGCCAGCCTCCAGACAAACGCGGGAGAAATAGTAGAGAGGACAGCCGACAATCGCAAGAGGAGAACCAAAGTGGCCCAGCGCTCAGAACGCTGTGTAAGCAGAAAAGAGTTTAATTCTCCCCTTTTTCCGTTGTTTCTTTATTTTGCTTGTTTGTTTTTCAGAAACAGCTGCTTCTACCATCCTAACTGCTCTTCCCTCAAAGATACCTAGGCACCATGCACACAGCAGAAGAGATTCTGCACATAGGGAGGAATGGAGGGGAGGGACCCTGCCACCCGGGTGTAGCACCCCTGAGGCAGCAGCAGATCCATGTGGACCTCGGCCTTAACTTTACAGGTTTAAGCAAAACCAGATGCACAGAAGAGCACTGCCTGAAGACAAAATACTACTCACAGAAATACTTCTCAAAGAAGAAAGGACAGAGAGACTGAAGTGCTCACAACCTTCCACCTGCTGGAGACCGATATTACTGGATCTTTCTCTGCCTGGCTAGGAATCTTATTGGCTGTCTCTGATGAGTCAGTATTCTTAGTCTCCACCTGCTGAAAGGCATGCAGAACCCATTAGTCACAAACTGGATGGTCCGGAGGGACGCTAAGGAACGGGCTGTGTTCGAGAGTAGCAGTATGAGGAGTAGTAGATCAAGGTGAGTTACATTCAGGTGCAATGGATATTTCCCGGTCCCTGGAGGGCTAACAATCTAAATTTTGTACTCCTGAGGCAATGGAGGGTTAAGGCCATTCATCTTTGACAAGCAGCTTTTGTGGCTCTAGGTATTCCTGCGCCAGCTGCGCCAAGCGACGAGTCGAGGTGGATTTTTTTTTAACACAACACGCTCTCAATGCTCCCCACGGCTCTAGGCATCCCCCCTTTGGCAGCACTGAGCACAGACCGACTGCTGCTCCCGTCCAAATGCAGACAGCCCACGGCAGCCCGTCTCCCAAAACACCATGGCACCACGCTACCCCTGCAGACACCTGCAGCTTGTTCCCTGGAAAAAACCCACTTTATGCCCTCAACATAACTCACCCTGACGCAGTGACTACACATACCACACGGCCAGGAAGAAAAGCGCTGAGTCTCCAAAGAAAACAACAGGAAAATCTCTCACCTTCGCTTTTTTTTTTTTTTTTACTGGGATTGTCCAAGGCTCAGAACACACCAGCGAATCAGAATTTGAAGCAGCCAGAATGTTGCCGACTGGAATCCTGAAGCTATTATAAGTTGAATCTAAAATTAAGTATTCTGTTTTGCTGTGATAATGGTATAATTCGAGCTGAAAAAAGGAGGGGCAGAGGATGAAAAACCTTTTTTCAGCGCTGCGCTCCATATGCTGTCCTCTCTCCAACTACCACCTACCCTCCCTTTCTCCCTTGCTTTTTACTTCTTTGAACTCCTCCCTATTTCTTTAACCCTTTCTTTCCCTTGACTGCTATGCCATTTGTCTGCTCTCATTCCCCTCACTCAACAACCCCCGCCCCTTCCAGTCTTTACTAACCTTCATGTGCGGCATCCCCTTAATGGGTTTGCCTAGGTCTTTGTCCAGAAGATCTGTACCTGCGAGCAGTCCCACCAAATATGTATAAAAGTTCCCTGCTGACCACAGTTATGTCAACACTGGTCCGAAGAGGAAGGAAAAATGTTATGTAAGCGTTTTGGAGTGAGATACCACATGCACAGCATTTTATATCCATTTTCTACCATATTGCTTGCTATCGAGACCTTAAGCAGTCTATTATATATTTGTTCCCATTCCTGCTGAGAATAGGTTCTTCCCAAAACGCTCTCCCATCTGGCTGTTTTTTTTTATAAGTCATCTTTATTGGCTTTTTCATAACCTTGTATACAAAGATATCTGTGCACCATAATATCATAAGTGTATAATAGGGTCTACAATAAACCTTGTAACATACTATCTGATCATGTAACAACATTTCCTCCCTCTTTCACCCAACCCCCCCTGCCCTCCCCCCCTTATAAGTTCAGCTTTTATTTGACATGTGGGGCAGAGAGTACAATGGTGGGTTCTAACAGCTAGCCATGCCAACATAGGTGGCCATGGCGGATAGCAGATTCATTTTGGGTGTTGTATTAATGCATTTATCCCCTTATTGTGATTTATTAACCACCTTAGAGATTTACCCAAAGCAGTAAACAGCATGACATAAAACTTAATTTTGTTAACCTTGTAACAATAGTGCCTGTGGGGTTTTCCCGTTGGGAATTGTGGCAGCGGCGGTGGGTCCAGTCTGTGGATTTTTCTGCCACTGGTGCAGGTCTTGTTGTGTTCAGCTGTTTATTTGCTTTGTATTTGTTGGTTTGTTCACAGTGATCATTTGTTTTTTTGGCGATTTGACTGATCCCAGTTTCTTTTAGTTTCTGGAACTGGGTTCGATTCCCACTGCAGCTCCTTGTGACCCTAGGCAAGTCACTTAACCCTCAATTGCCCCAGGTACAAATAACCTTAGATTCTGATCCCATTAGGTACAAAAAAGTATCTGCAAAATAGTATACGTAAAACCACTTTGACTGTATCTACAGAAAGACGGTTTATCAAGAGTGGAATAAACATAAAGGGCTAGATTGTATATATGGCACCAGAAAATTCAGCGTGGAAAAAAACTTGCCTAGGTTTATTCTCTAAAGTATGTCTATATTTTATAGAAATTAAATTTCAACCTGGTATTACACTGAGCGCCTTTCCACATGACCAAGATGCTGAAAATGGGCCTCCAGAAATTCTGTTTATTTATAGGGAACATGTTGCCATGATTCCTGATTTCAGTTGGAATCCTAATGAACCTTTGCTTATTTGCTCAGTGTCAGAAGACAACATTATGTAAATATGGCAGATGACTGAAAACATCCATTGATGAAGAACCACACAAACTTCCATCAGAACTGGAAGCTCAAGGGAACTTTGTTTAACGGGTACAAGAGCAAAGCATACTGGGTATTGTGAATTGGTAAAACTGTTTTAAATTTTCTTTTTTGGCTACATTCACATTCTTCTGTTGAATGTATTGTTTTGTGGATGCTTGGTTTCTCAAGCACAGACAGACACAAGTTGTCTAGTTGTTGGAATGACAATGATCTCAGCACTTTTAACTAAGCTATTATATTTTACAACATTTATCCACTTGAGAGAAATGAGTATGTAATGACCCTTTGCCTGGGTGCTTCTGGGTCTGGAATCCGAGCAGGCTGGAGCCCCCGCAAAGGGCAGACTCTGTTGGACCCACACTCACTTGGTGGGATTACCCTCTTTTCCTCTAGGAAACCCAAAAGTCAAGGTCCAAAACCCTGTGGGAAGTAAGGCTGGCAGTTAAAATAGGCTGTCTTGAGGGGACAGCGATACTCTGTCTAGTCCAAAATGACCACTCTGTAGTCAGCAACTTAAAACGCAAAACAATTTATTCTTCAACTCGAAACCACAGGAACATTCCATCTGCATAACTCTCCATCACTTTGTGCAATCTGTAAACAAGTTATTCTTCTGATATTCCCCAGGGGAACCTCTGCATACTCCTCCCTTAGTGTATTTTTTACAAAGTACTCTGAAACAGAATTGTTTACACTTTGTTCAGCCCCAGTCCGTGCCTATCTCCAAAGGCTGTGCTCCTCTTTATGTTTCAGGTTCATACCCTCCTGGTCTGATCTCCACCCAGGATGACCTTTGTATTGGCCCACCCTGGCCTCGGGATGGGCACTCCCTGGATCCTATCCCGCACTTCTGGGTTGGGTCTCTCCACTGCCTACCCAGAGCTCTCCTTCACAGTTTCTGTTTTTCTTAGCAGCAACTCTCCTTGTACTTAGCCGATCGATTCACTTCTTTTCAATGGGATCCCCCTTCTCCTTCTTTGAGTTACTTGACGGGCTTGCAGGCAACCAAAGACCCACAGCTACAAAACAAACCAAAACCAGATCCAATATCTCTCTGCCTCCATTCTAAAGGGCAAACTAGCCCATAATTAACTACTAACTCCACTTCCCCTGTCACGCTTCCTTTCAGTGCATTTTCTTTCTGCATTTTATTCCAAAGATACTCCCCTTGGGCTGGGCTTCCTCTCAACCACGATTTTCCCAGTCACTTCCCCCAGTAACTCTTTACAGGGACTTGCTCTTCTAGTAATTCCAACCTAACAGGGGATTTCAAGTATAAGTTTTATCAGGGGCGTAGTTTGGGGGGGCATTGCCTCCCCCCCTGCCAAATGCAGGGCCGGCTCAACCCGGCTGCAGGCAGCTCTCGGCCCCTCCTTTCCTCCCTCAGCTCTCCAACAGCCCTCCTCTCCGTTCCTCCACCCTGCGTTTAAACCTTTTATTTTAAGTCGCAGCAACGGCACTGAAAACAGCACAGCGTAACAGCGGGCTCGCCTCTAGCCTTTCCCGTCCCTCTCAGTGTCCTGCCATCCTCTGATGATGTATTTCCTGTTTCCGCCCCAGATGCAAAAACTTAGATTATGAGTTGTCTAGGGACAGAAAAAGTACCAGCCTATCCCTAGTTACTGTTAGCCTTGTCTTCTGTTTATTCTTTAGTGGAAGAAACCACTCATTTTGGGCTCCTCTCCCAAACCATCTAACTATCAGAAGGCCTGTGAGCCATAGGCTGTTGTAGGCCTAACACTAACCAAGCAGCATCGAGGATGCAGTCTTCGGTAATTCACGTTTGCATTGCCTAACACCTTGTTCTTCTTGCACAGGCATTTGATTCTTTTTTTTATTGAGCTGTTAAAACAGATTTTTTTTGGTTGTAGTTAGTAGACCTTTTGACTGGAGTAATCAAACAATGTAGCAGTATGTGCCTCTGCCCTCTCTCTCTGTGCTTTGGGGTGTTCTGACACTGATTTATTTCCTATCAAACAATCATCAGTTTGCTAGGGATTGGGAGCAGTCAGCTGAAAATTACTCCAAAGCATGGTATGACTGGTTAAACTGGATTACAGTAGATCATATCTGTACTTTGCTGGTGTGGTTTCACAAGGTCCTTTGACAACTACATGCATTAGATTCAGTGGAAACTGTTTCCAGATGGGTCACAGGTGCTCAAGAGCGACATGCCTTTCTCCATATACTCTTTATTTTTTTTTTGGGGGGGGGGGATTCCAGTGGAGGTTGTGGCACCTGCTGTTTCCTGTGGTCCTTGGGAAATAGTGGCATTGCTGCCTAAGTGGTGAACAACCTTTTTCCCCTCAAGCTTTACAGATTTCTCTTTGAACTTGCCCTGCAAAATATTCTTATGTTATCTGTGGTTTCCTCTGCTTCTCGCTTATCTAAAACCTTTCACGAGATGTTGCTGCCTGACGCTCTTTTTGCTTTCTTTCCCCTCACTTACTCTTTTGGGGTACTATGTCCTTCTCTTAGTCCTTCGATACATTCACGGTTCTAAACCAGTCTCTTTTCTTCTGATCAGTTTTTAGAGCAGATCTCCATTACTGTGGTAGTTAATATTACTGCTATTTTTTTTAAATTTAACTTTCAGTGGAATAACCACTCATTTGAGCTTAGTTTATTTAATTTGATATAACGCCCTTCATAAAATCAGAGTGGTTTACAGTTTTAATAAATCCACCAATAAATGGAAAAGAACTACAACTTTCGCAAAACATCTGATTACAAAAAAAGCCTGTGAGTCATAAGCCTCAGTCTAACAGATGTGGTCTCCTGCCCTTAGCTACACTGAGGATGCAGTCTTCTCTACATGTTCTGAACCCAACACGTGGAAGGGAACATACATTGAGCTCTCTTTTTCGTATGGACTAATCAGTGTTACAGTACAAACTGCTGCTTCTGATGCCGTACTGAATCTCTTTCTTACAAGTGATGTTTAATTCCTTTCCTGTCAAAACCATCATGATCTTACTGGGAAAGGGGAGCAATCAACCCCAGCATGGCTCCAGAGTTTTGGCATCACACTGGTACCCAGTTGGGGTAGTTTAATGAGGTCTCCTGACAAGTGCATGTATTAGACTCCTTGGTCCGTGTTTCCAGATGGATTATGTTGGCCACTAATATCGTCGCAGGCCCCTTGCACCCAAAAGAATCTGTGATCGAGAGATGCAGTGTGAAGAAGTGCTGTAGCCCTTGTTCCTGCACCCTCAGAAGAGGAGGTTGCGGTGTAAGGTGTAGCAGTGGTCATCTCCCTCAGCCCTAGGGAAGTGTATTTCTCTCTATATAAAAGGCACCACCAACGTTCTAAATGAAGCCTCCAGCCGGAAGTGTGAAGGGGGAGAGATATCCGGTTTCCCCATGAGTGTCTGCCCCGCCCTCGCTCTCTCTGTAACACAAACAGTGAAGGAAAACACAGCAAAGCACTGTTACAGAGAGAGCAATTGCTCTCTCTGTAACAGTGAAGGACTCAGAGGGGGGAGGGGAGAGAGGGCAGAAGCCCTCACTATCTCTGTAACACAAACACAGCAGGTAACTTAACACTGAAGGACTCGACTCCGAGGGGGGAGGGGACAGAGGACAGACAGCACAGGGGAAGGGAGAGAGGGCAGAGGGCAGGGACACACACTCTCCGACATGCACACAGAAGAAAACCTTGCTAGCCCCCGTTTCATTTGCATTAGAAACGGGGCTTTTTTACTAGTATTTAAATACTTATAACCCACCTGAAACCAAGTGGCTTACTATAAAATAAACAAAATAATACTAAACAAATTCCCAAACAACCCATCTTGCAAGTGATGCTTAATTTCTTTCCTGTCCACCCATCATGGTCTTGCTAGGAAAGGGGAGCAGTCAACTCAAAATTACTCCAGAGCTTTGGCATCACATTTGTACCCGGTTGAAGTAGTTTAATGAGGTCTCCTGACAAGTGCATGCATTAGACTCCTTGGTCTGTGTTTCCAGATGGATTAGGTGGGTCACTGATATTGTCACAAGGCCCTTGCACCCAAAATAAGCTGTGATCGAGTGCTGCAGTACGAAGAGGCGCTGCAGCCAGAGTGGTGAATTATCATTCCAGCCTCCCCCTTGAACTCAGTCTTTAGTGTTTTTTCATCTTTCTCTTATATTATCTGTAGTTTTTTAAGTAGTTTTGTCAAAATCCTTCTGTTTCTTCAGTTTGCTTACAGCTCTTATATGGTGGCAGCTCTAGGCAATTAAAGTCGCTCAGTATTTTGGAGTATTGGTTTATGCCACTCTTTTTCTCTCTTAACTGTCACTCAGTGTCTTGAGGTGCTATGCCCATCTTAATTTCCTTTGAGTTATTCATGGCACAACTGGTCCTGCCTTGTCCTTCTTTCATTACATTATTTAGCACTGTGTATGCAAGGTTCAAGCATCTGTTTTAAGGGTCAGTTAGGAGGGTTCTAGTGCTGGAGGGTTCTAGTGCTGGAACTGCTTGTTTTCTTTGGGGTATTAAACCAGTGTCTTTTGGCCTGACCTTTTTTTTTAGAGTAGATTTCCAGAAGTTAGTAATAGTACTGTCTTATATTTAGCATCAGTGGAACATACCATTCATTATAGGCTCCATTCTCAATCCATCTGTACAAAAAGGGCCATGAATCATGGACGTGTATAACTCCATTCAAGGTATGAACCTTGGTCTAACAGACTCGGTCTCCCACCTCAAGCTGCTCTGAGGATACGGTCTTCTGTATGCCACATTTCCTGAACCCTACAGATGGAAGGAAACAGACATTGGGCTGCTCCTTCTTTGGTAGTGATGTTTAATTTCTTTCCTGTTAAAACCATTATTATCTTGCTGAGAAAGGGGAGCAGTTATTTGTAGCTGGCTGGGGTGGTTTCATGATGTCTCCTGACAAGTGCATGCATTAGACTCCTTGGTTTGTGTTTCCAGATGTATTAGTTGGGTCACTGATATTGTTGGAAACCCATTGCACCTAAAATAACCTCTGGTCGAGAGTCGCGGTACGAAGAGGAGCTGCACCCTCAACTGGAGTTTCCAATGGAAGGTGTGGCAGCGGTCATCTCCCTTAACCCTGGGGAAATGATGATGCTGCTAGAGTGGCGAGTAGCCATTCCAGCCTCCCTCTTGAACTCAGTCTTCAAAGTTCTTTCAGTGTTCTCTTAGGTATATGTGGTTTCTCAGGTACTCTTGTCCAAATCTGTTTCTTCAATTTCCTGAGAGCTTTTGTTTGGTGGCAGGTGCAGGCAGTTAAACGTCCTCAGTATTACTGACTCAGTGTGCACTCGCTGGATTGGATAGAAGAGTTTCATTGGCTAGAAGCTAGGAATGGGACTAATGAATTCTAGGGAAAACTGTTACAGAGTGAAACTTATTTCGATCTCGAAGAGGGCACTTGGCTTTGTAGTGGCCAGGCTGCTTACAATACAACCAAACCTTAGGATCTTTAGCAAAAGATATGGCAGGTCTGCTTCCTGGACATCTAATAGGATTACCCTTTCCCAAGCCCTGAGTTCGTTTCCTGATTTCAAAACTCTTCTAGTCTTTTTCTATGGTCTCTCAAGACAAGGGAGATCTGCAGTGTCTCTTTATTTAACAGGCCTTGGAACAAGCAAGTAAGAAGCTTTTTATTCCAGATTATCTATGGAAACATTGATTTTATTAGGTCTATCAGCTTTTTTTATTTAGGTCACAGATCTGATACTACCTAGTTCTGGTAGAAACAAGGGTCATCTGAAAAATATTCCTAGAATTTTTTTTATGTAGTACGATTTAAAAAAAAAAAAAAAATTGTTATGTGGTACCTATGGTATATTTGTAATGCAGACATTTTGTTCACAATGGCAGCTAACATTTGCCGTTTTCAAATGTTCAGCATACCAGCAGTTTCTAAGTTCTCTAGATAAGCCATTCCATGCATTTTTCTATAAGATAACCCAGCAGCAGCTTATAGAAAGGAATGGTGAACCCGCCATTAATATAGTGTCCGTGAAATACAGCCTTGCCCATGATTCGTCCAACAAAGTGGAAATAAGAGAGATGATCAGGGTTGATTGAAGAATGTGGATTGATTTGTAGCATGTAAATATTGTCAGTAGAATACTGGAACAGTGCATAATATGGATTCAGCATTTCATGGCATAGAAAATACAGCCACTCCCTTGCCACTCCACCATAGTCTAATCCTTCTTCTCCCCAAAAATTTCACCATAAGGTGCTTTTTAAGGTCTCATTTTCATAACTTGACTGTATGAGTCCTCAAAGATTTCTTATCGATATACTTCAATGCAGCAATGACCTGCTTGCGGTTACTGCAATGACAGCTCATGTCTGAGCACTTTGAGCTTCTGTACTAAGTCTCTCTCATTTCTCTGTGCAGGTAGTTCTTCACCATGTTCTAATGAATCTTTATTCCTTTGAGTTATTCACAGCACTACTGGTGCTACTTTGCCCTCCTTTCACTAGCTTCACAAAGCAAGCAAAGAATCCAGTATTCTGACCCCCCAACTATAAGAAGCCTTGTTTCTTTTGGTCCATGGGCCACTATTTGTTTAACATCATCCAAAGTATGAACCTCGGTCTGAAGGATTTGGACTTTGAACCCAAGCAGCACTGAGGATGCAGTCTTCTGAACGCCACATTTGCAGAATGAGAGCCTGCCCCCATGAGTTGGTGGTACCATAGGGTGCATAGTGATGATGATGCTGCTCCTTACTGGCCCTGTAACACTACAAAACCTGCTGAATTTCTCCAGCTATGTGGCTCAATGAATGTCTGTCTCTTGTGTTCTGCTCAGACAAATACAGCCCTGCTTCAACAAGCACACAATCCAAAGTTGTACTTCTTTTCTAAAACAGATTTTTCTTTCTTCCTCCAGTCTCCTCTGCTATACTTTTCCCAACATGTAGAAATGGGGGAGGGGGGTTTTGTTTGTGGGTGATACATTGGGGGGGGGGGGCGCACCAGTAATCCGCCCCGGTTGGCAGCCAACCAAGGAACACCACTGCTGAAAAAACAGGATTTACAGGATCAGTATGCTTGTGTGGCTAGACTCAGTCTCCCACCCCAAGCTGCGCTGAGGATGCTGTCAAAACCATCATGATATTGCTGGGAAAGGGGAGCAGTCAACCCTAAAATGGCTCCAGAGCTTTGACTTGACATTTGTACTTGGTTGGGGTAGTTTAATGAGGTCTCCTGACAAGTGCATGCATTAGACTCCTTGGTCCATGATTCCAGATGGATTAGGTGGGTCAGTAAAATCGCTGCAGAGCCCTTGTATCCAAAAGGAGAAATTAGGCCTTACCAATTTGCTGAAGATGACTTTTCTGAAAGTTGACCACCCATCTAAGGGACTGCAGAAACTGGACTACCTGCTCCGTGACCCTTAGGCTCTTCTGGTAGGTTTTTGCTCTGATCAGCCAATCGTCTAAGTAAGGATGAACCAATACTCCCTTCCTTCTGAGGGCCACTGCTACAACTATCACGATCTTGGTAAAGGTGCGAGGAGTTGTCACTAGGCCGAAGGGCAAAGCCCGAAACTGGAAATGCCTGCCGAGAATAGCGAAGCGCAGATACCAATGATGCAGAGGACAAATTGGAATGTGCAGATAGGCCTCGGTAAGGTCTAGAGCTGTCAAAAATTCTCCGGACTTCACCACTACAATGACGGAGTGAAGAGTCTCCATAAGAAACGAAGAGACCCAAAGATCCCGGTTGACGACCTTGAGGTCCAGAATCGCTCTGAAAGATCCTCTTTCTTGGGAATGACAAAATAGATGGAGTACCGATCTTGCCTGAGCTCTACTTCGGGAACTGGACAGATAGCCTGGAGATTTAGAAGCCTTTCTAGCGTATCCCTGACGATGGTCGCCATGAAGCGAGAGCGGCAGGGAGACTCCAGAAAGGCGTCTGACAGAGGATGTGCGAATTCTAAGGAGTACCCTTTTCGAATAACCTCTAGCACCCACTGATTTGAGGTAATCAGGGCCCACCTCTGGTAAAACTGTGTCAAAACACGCCCCTACGGGGACCAGAGGCTGGGCCCGGACACCTTCACTGAGAAGAACGAGCGGGAGATTGGAAAGAAACTCCCATGTCTCTGCCCCCTCAGTGAGCTCCCTGAAAGGACTGAAACCTCTGGAAAAACCGGGAACGCTGAGCTGGTGTCACCTTACCTGACCTAAAATGCTTAAAGTCGCGGCCCCGACCACGTCCAGTGAAAAAACCATGACCAGAAGACTTAGGACGGTCCTCAGGAAGTCCTTAGTCTCCCCCAAACTATGGACTAGCTTATCCAGCTCCTCGCCGAACAACAAGGAACCCCTAAAGGGAAACTTATTGAGCTTAGACTTAGAAGCTGCATCTGCCAACCAACCCATAAGCCAGAGAGCCCTCCTAGCCACTACACTCAAGGTCATAGACTTGACTGATGCCTGAAGTAAATCATACAAGGCATCTGCCAAAAAGGCTGAACCCATTTCAAGCTTGGCCACCTCCGCATCCATAGAGGACAAATCATCAGAGGCTCTATCAAGGACTCTCTCAGACCATCGAAAACAGGCCCTGGCAACCAAGGACCCACAGATGGCTGCCTGCACAGCCAAGGCTGACACATCGAAGCTACTCTTCAAAGGAGACTTCATTCAACAGTCCCGCACGTCCTTAAGCACGGTGCCACCATCCATCGGTATCGTGTTATGCTTAGTGACTGCTGAGACTACCGCGTCAACCCCGGGAGGTTTCAAAAGGGATCTGTCGGCCTCCGGAACCGGATAGAGATGGACCATGGACTTGGTGGACCTGAATTCCGAATCCGGGGCATCCCACTGGGCCTGAATGACATCTCTGATGTCCTGATGCACTGGAAAGGTCTTACCTGGCTTATGGACCCCTTTTATCAACAGGTCCACTTTACGGGGCTCCGCCGCCTGATAATTTTCTTCCTTAAAGCATAAGGTGGGGGAAACTAGAGAAATTGATTCCTGCAATTCTTGCATGTGAAAAATACACAGGACTGAAGGATCCTCCCCTGGAACAAAGGGATCTGCCCCTGAACCTTCCTGACCAGGATCCTCTTCCATAGAGCCTTCCTGGTTAACCTTCAGTTCCTCCAAGGAAGGCATGCCAAGGTCCGGATCAGAGCCAGGCTCCTCATCCAGAAGCCAGGACTGTCTGGACTGTTTAGTGGTGTCAGCAGGTCCCCCTTCCTATCTTTGGCCCAGGTCAAACCTGCTTAGCAGATATGCTTCAATGCTGATCTTTCTCCTTTGCAGCACCGGTTAATTCCAGTTCTTTCCCCCTTCAGCCACAGCTTTCTCAAGTGACTGCTCCTTTAGCTCCTTCGTCCATATAATACGCAAACCCCTGGGGATGTGTTGTATTCGTAGGTATTGTAAAATAGTAAGGTAATGTAATTCATTCTGTATTATATTTTTGTTCAATTGAATGGTTTCCATCCATTTTTCTTCTAAACTTTGTGAATTCAATACATCACCTTCGTCCAACATAATACGCAAACCCCTGGGGATGTGTTGTATTCGTAGGTATTGTAAAATAGTAAGGTAATGTAATTCATTCTGTATTATATTTTTGTTCAATTGAATGTATTGAATTCACAATGCTCCTTTAGCTCACCATTTAATGATAACCCCAACAAACGGACAGAAACTCCAACAGTCTTATAATAAAGGGGTTCACTTTTATTTACATCAGTTCAGTTGTAGTGACTTCAGCAACACAGAACAACGATTTCACTTTAAAGTCTTTGACAAGTTTCACATTCACAATGCCAGACAGAGATTTCCTGTTAATTTGCTGAGCATAGTCCAATGACCTCGAACACCATCTTCTTCTTCTTCTCAGTTAGTCACTAATTATCAGGTTAAACATCAGTCCCTTACAACACACAGTATTTAACTTCTCATACCCTTAACCTTCTTAATCACTTGCTGCCACAGGTTTCTTCCCAGCTGCATCAATTCTGTCCTCCCCCTTCCAGACAGTTGAGGAAATACCTTAGCCAAGAAACTCCTCACCTTAGCACCAGCAGTCTGTGCAAATGCAGCCACCTCCATACTCTCCTCTTCATTCTCCTCCCTTTTATCCCATTCCATCTCTTCTACCTCCTCACAGGGCTCCCTCAGCTGCTCTTCATCACCCTGATTAGAGTCCATCTCCCAATCCTGCTCCTCCCCCTCCACTTCCTGTAAGTCCTGTATTGGATCAGGTGCATTGTGGGAATCGTGGTTCCTAGGCTCATCCCTTATTCTAATCGGCCTCTTGACCAGTTCCTCGTCTATAAGGGATTTGCACATGTCTTTTAATCTCTCTCCGGGGCTGCTTCGCTTTTCTTGAGGCCGTCTTCTCAGTAACCCCTTACAGTGGGCACTAGCTGACTTTCCAGGGACCGTCTGGCAGGAGGAACTGGGGAGGGTTTACATTGCTGCAGTAAAAAGGCATTATACATTTGCAGCACAAGCTCAGGAGGGAACCCCCCAGCCGAGTCCCCCATGACAAGAAAAAGAATATCCGACTGCCCCCGCTCAGAGGGCACTGCAAGCGTGGCGGGCTGATCAGCTGATCCGGCCACTGAAGACAAAATGGCGGCGGTTCCTGTCAAAGCCAGAACTGCCACTTTTTCTCTTGCTGAACCAACATCCTTCCCCTCCAGAGAAGGAACCGAAGCGATGGCAGCGGGAGGCCCTGCCTCCGAGGAACCCTTCATAGTAGTACAAAATTTACATACCCCGCTAGTGCCCAAGCTGTGGTGATGACACACTGTGCAGCGCTTCAACTTCTCAGCCATGCTGCCAGCCTCCAGACAAACGCGGGAGAAATAGTAGAGAGGACAGCCGACAATCGCAAGAGGAGAACCAAAGTGGCCCAGCGCTCAGAACGCTGTGTAAGCAGAAAAGAGTTTAATTCTCCCCTTTTTCCGTTGTTTCTTTTTTTTGCTTGTTTGTTTGTTTTTCAGAAACGGCTGCTTCTACCATCCTAGCTGCTCTTCCCCCAAAGATACCTAGGCACCATGCACCTTGTTCTTCTTGCACAGGCATTTTTTTATTGAGCTGTTAAAACAGATATTTTTTTTGTTTGTAGTTAGTAGACCTTTTGACTGGAGTAATCAAACAATGTAGCAATATGTGCCTCTGCCCTCTCTCTCTGTGCTTTGGGGTGTTCTGACACTGATTTATTTCCTATCAAACAATCATCAGTTTGCTAGGGATTGGGAGCAGTCAGCTGAAAATTACTCCAAAGCATGGTATGACTGGTTAAACTGGATTACAGTAGATCATATCTGTACTTTGCTGGTGTGGTTTCACAAGGTCCTTTGACAACTACATGCATTAGATTCAGTGGAAACTGTTTCCAGATGGGTCACAGGTGCTCAAGAGCGACATGCCTTTCTCCATATACTCTTTATTTTTTTTTTTTGGGGGGGGGGGGGGATTCCAGTGGAGGCTGTGGCACCTGCTGTTTCCTGTGGTCCTTGGGAAATAGTGGCATTGCTGCCTAAGTGGTGAACAACCTTTTTCCCCTCAAGCTTTACAGATTTCTCTTTGAACTTGCCCTGCAAAATATTCTTATGTTATCTGTGGTTTCCTCTGCTTCTCGCTTATCTAAAACCTTTCACGAGATGTTGCTGCCTGACACTCTTTTTGCTTTCTTTCCCCTCACTTACTCTTTTGGGGTACTATGTCCTTCTCTTAGTCCTTCGATACAGTCACGGTTCTAAACCAGTCTCTTTTCTTCTGATCAGTTTTTAGAGCAGATCTCCATTACTGTGGTAGTTAATATTACTGCTATTTTTTTTAAATTTAACTTTCAGTGGAATAACCACTCATTTGAGCTTAGTTTATTTAATTTGATATAACGCCCTTCATAAAATCAGAGTGGTTTACAGTTTTAATAAATCCACCAATAAATGGAAAAGAACTACAACTTTCGCAAAACATCTGATTACAAAAAAAGCCTGTGAGTCATAAGCCTCAGTCTAACAGACGTGGTCTCCTGCCCTTAGCTGCACTGAGGGTGCAGTCTTCTCTACATGTTCTGAACCCAACACGTGGAAGGGAACATACATTGAGCTCTCTTTTTCCTATGGACTAATCAGTGTTACAGTACAAACTGCTGCTTCTGATGCCGTACTGAATCTCTTTCTTACAAGTGATGTTTAATTCCTTTCCTGTCAAAACCATCATGATCTTACTGGGAAAGGGGAGCAATCAACCCCAACATGGCTCCAGAGTTTTGGCATCACATTCGTACCCGGTGCATGCATTAGACTCCTTGGTCCGTGTTTCCAGATGGATTAGGTGGGTCACTAATATCGTCGCAGGCCCCTTGCACCCAAAAGAAGCTGTGATCGATTGATGCAGTGTGAAGATGTGCTGTAGCCCTTGTTCCTGCACCCTCAGAAGAGGAGGTTCCGGTGGAAGATGTAGCAGTGGTCATCTCCCTTAGCCCTAGGGAAGTGTATTTATTTAAATACTTATAACCCACCTGAAACCAAGTGGCTTACTATAAAATAAACAAAATAATACTAAACAAAAGTCAAAACTATGGGAGAGGTGAACAACCATTCTAGCCTCGGCATTCAAAGTTTTTTGAACGTTTTCTTATGGTATCTCTGGTTTCTTAAGTATTCTTCTCCAGATCCTTCTGTTCGATTTCTTCAGTTTGCTTACAGCTTTTGTACAGTGGCAACTCTAGGCAGTTAAAACCACTAAGAATCTTGGGTATTGATTTATGCCACTCTTTTTCTCTCTTGTCTGTCACTCGATGTGTTGAAGTGCTGTGCCCCTCTTCATTTCCTTTGAGTTATTCATGATGCTACTAGTCCTGCCTTGTCCATCTTCCATTAGCTTGGCAAAAGCAACAAGGAATAACGCCATTCTGATCTGAATAGCTATTGGTCTAATCTGATATTTAGTCTTCAGTAAAGTAAACCACTCATTTTAGACTGGATTCCCAAACAACCCAACCACAAGAAGGCTTGATATCTGAATCTCTGTTCTTGCAAGTGATGTTTAATTTCTTTCCTGTCCACCCATCATGGTCTTGCTAGGAAACGGGAGCAGTCAACTCAAAAATGACTCCAGAGCTTTGGCATCACATTTGTACCCGGTTGGGGTTGATAGAGGTATATAAAATAATGAGTGGAGTGGAACAGGTGGATGTGAAGCGTCTGTTCACGCTTTCCAAAAATACTAGGACTAGAGGGCATGCGATGAAACTACAGTGTAGTAAATTTAAAACAAATTGGAGAACATTTTTCTTCACCCATCGCATAATTAAACTCTGGAATTCATTGCCGATAATAAACTCTGGAATTCATTGCCGAGAACATGGTGAAGGCGGTTAGCTTGGCAGAGTTTAAAAGGGGGTTAGACGGTTTCCTAAAGGACAAGTCCATAAACCGCTACTTAATGGACTTGGGAAAAATCCAGAATTCCGGGAACAACATGTATAGAATGTTTGTACGTTTGGGAAGCTTGCCAGGTGCCCTTTGCCTGGATTGGCCGCTGTCGTGGACAGGATGCCAGGCTCGATGGACCCTTGGTCTTTTCCCAGTGTGGCATTACTTATGTACTTATATTTACTTTAATGAGGTCTCCTGACAAGTGCATGTATTAGACTCCTTGGTCTATGTTTCCAGATGGATTAGGTGGGTCACTGACATTGTCACAAGGCCCTTGCACCCAAAATAAGCTGTGATCTAGAGTTGCAGTACGAAGAGGAGCTGCAGCCCTTGTCCCTGCACCCTCAGAAGAGGAGGTACCAATGGAAGGTGTGACAGTGGTTATGTCCCTTTGCCCTGGGGAAATAGCGATATTGCAGCCAGAGTGGTGAATTATCATTCCAGCCTCCCCCTTGAACTCAGCCTTTAGTGTTTTTTTCATCTGTAGCAGGGCAATGAGCAGGCCCAGCAGTACCCTTAGTGGGCCCTGGAGCTGCTCATTGCCCTGCCGTAGGGCTCTCACCTCCTGCAGCAGCTGGTGCTGGCCAACTACTAGCTGCTGCTGGCCATCTACCAGCTGCTGCAGGAGGCGCATCATGGCCCCTGCGGCTAGGGCTGCTGGAGGTGGGGCACGGGCTGGAGCAGGCCCAGGGCTTGGAGCAGGCCCAGGGGACGGAGCAGACCCAGGGGAAGGCGGTGGGGCAGGTGATGGTGCTGCCGCAGGGGATATGGATGGCCGAGGGGAGGGAGAGGGCTCTGCTGCTGGTACAGGTGGGGAGGGGGCCTCCATATAGTCCTCATCTATGACGAGGACCCCCTACTCCGAGCCCGATGACTCCTCCTCCTCCGCCACCTGTGCAGGCGCCGCCGCCTCCTCCTCCTCCTCGTGGCTTTCCTGCTCCTGCTCCTCCTCCTCCTCCTCCTCCTCCTCGTGGCTTTCCTGCTCCTCCTCCTCCTCCTGGAGGTGGTGGCCCTCCTCATCTGCCCGCTCGGCTTGCTGGTGGTGGAGCCCTGTGTATGTAAAAGGAGTGTGATTGAGATCAGCGCATACAACATGGCTTGCATAGTGCAGTAGCTGGGTGGTGTGAGGCAGGAGATGGGGCAGGGTGTGGTAAGGCGTAGCCTATGCCCATGGGGAATGAGCTGCATCAGATGACATGACAAAGAACCTTGGAACCTCCTCTGACACACACCACACAGGACATGTTGCCATACCAAATTCATTGCTGACCAGCATGTTTGCATTGTGAGATGCAACAAGGGGTTGATGGGCAGTTGTTGTAGGATTTATTGGGGGGGGGGGCAGTGGGAAGGGTGTTGAGCACAAAACTTTTATGTGAGTTAGGCCATGACATGCAGTAAAAGTAGGGCCTCAGGCAGGTCTACCAGGACACACTAATCAGCCACCACAGAAAGGGGAATAGTAAAGTGAGGCATATCATCTCATTCATCTCGGGGGGATGGTCGGAAGTTGCAGCCACACTCATGGGAGAACCCCTGCAACCTGCATCCTTGATCTGGGACAGATATGTTATTACTTACTAGTTGGCTATTAGGCACATGGGAATTGATATTGTACAACACATTCGCATTATTCAAGAAGTGTATTTACAAATCTGTACAGGTGTCCTGTTTTTGAATACTTACGGCGAGCCCTGAGGTGCCTTCGCACCGCCCTGATGAGGTCGGGCCTCTCACGCCTCACACGGCGGAACCGCCTCCTAAGGGACTCCAGGTCCCGGTGCACTCCAAACCGTCTGTAAGATATAAGTTTGTAGAGCAGGGGTCAGGGGGGGATGGTCCTTTGTGTCCTCTGCACACATTCATTTGCTATTCAAATACCAGAGAGAGAGGGTCAACGGTGTTGGGGGGGGGGGGGAACCACCTCCATTGGTACTGAATCATAGGAGCCACCTTTTTACCATTTTGGGGGGTGGAACCCCCAGTGGAGATTACCCCTCCCTCCATACATACAAGGCATTTATTTTATATTGGGGGTGGTCAAGCACCCACAGCAGCCACCGAGTTGGTTCCTATGCAGATGATGCCAGAGAGGTGGGCATGAGGCCAGAAAGTACCGTTTGTATACATTATAATGTATGCTTGTTAAACTACTTTATATATGTTATCATGACCATGTTATACAGTATGGTATATGTTTCATTGGTCTCATGTTTCCACTATTCGGATGCGTTGTAAGCCACATAGAGGCTGCAAAGAGGGGTTGGAAAATGTGGCCTTCATATAACTAACGAAATTGTCACATAACACTAACATAATTGTCACATAACTAACGAAATACATTCTTGTAGGGATGTGGGAATGGTAGTCGTTTCAATAACATACAATTTATTAGTGATTGTGCATGTTCCTATATTACTCATGATCCTTGCATGGACACTTCAGTTACTGGTGGTAACATTGATGACGGAGCTGTTATATGTGTAGGTACAGGAGGGGAGGGGGGTTGGCCCATAACCTTACCTTTCCAGCCTGTCCCTGATGCGGGACCAGGCTCGCATGGCCTGGAGCCTGGGGGGCAGGTGGTGGTGTTGGACAAAGAGCCTGTGCCGGTGCCTTAGGCACAAGCGCACCAGCAACAGGCTCTCCTCCTGCCCGAAGTTCGGCTCCCGTCGCTGCGCCATTTTTCCACGTGTTGGAAAACAAGTGCCTTATATAGACGACCTTGCGTGAGGGACGTCGTTTCATGCACAGCTCCATATATGGATGACCATTCCATATATGGCCCCTATCAGCACGTGGATGCCCTTGTAAGCATAGACGTCTTTGACGTGCACATGCCTGCACGTGTGTGGAACGTGCCTTATATAGATGAGTATGACGCACCCCACCCGACCCTTTTCACATATATACAATATGCATATAGCTGCATGTTCAGTAGGTGTACAGTGCATGCAGATCCGGACATTCAGATGGGCACATATGATGAAAGTATGGGTGGAGCAGCATGATATTTCTGTAGTTGACAAATATACGCGTTCCTCATATTTTCCAGTAAGATGGCCAGAACAACATGTACTGTACTTGCGGTACACCTATGTGCATTCTTTTACACACTTTCTGATTTGGTCGTTTGCACCTGCAATAATCGACCGTGTTAGGGCGCCCAATTTTGTCACGCTTATGCGCTCCTCATTTGAGGGATAATCGTTTATCGAAAAATGCACATACTATTTTTCGGTTTTACATGTCTATTTTTGGACGCTTTCGTAAGAACGTCCTAATTCGTATTTGGATGATCTTTCCATTATGCCCCTCCATGGCAGACAACTCATCCAGGTCTTCAGTCACCTCTAGATTACGGTGGTTGACTTCCTTCCACCTCTTGGGCTGCCTATGTGACAGGCACTTAATCTCTCTGAGAGTTGCATTCAAAGTAAGCCCAGGAATTCCTTTTATGTTAGCCTGGATCTCCTAATGTGCCAAATCCTCATTTAGGAGAACAAGAATTTTCTATTAGGGGATCCCAGGCTGTGTTAAAATTGCCCCTGCCCCCCCCCCCCCCCCAAACATCGCAGGAAGTGTATGTCTATTTAGAAATAGTGGTCAAATGGCAGTAAAATTTTCTATCATATTGGTTAGATGCATATACACTACAGAGTAAGAACTGTGTTTGATTTATGGTCACTGTACAGAGGACATATCTACCAGATAGATCTGAAGTTAGGGTAACAATATTCATTGCTAAACCTTTACGAATTATAATAGCAACACATCCTTCACATCCTTTTTTATTTCAAATCATTTTTATTAAGTGCTTTAACAGACATGATAATGCAATTTCAACTGAGCCCTTTGAATCCAATGAGAGAACATACTACAAGTGATAACAACAGAAATAACATACTTAACAGAGTTTTAAAAAAATATTTCTTCCCTCGTTGACTAGTCCCACCCACCTCCCATTCTTCCTGGAAACTGTCCGAGAAAGAAAAGAAAAAAAAGATCAGTCAACAATTCAGAATCCTGCTTCTGGCATGATGAGTCTAAGTAGACTAAAAGGGTTCCCAAGTGGCCTGAAATTTAGGGCCTTCCAGTGAGTCCAAGATCCACACCCATCACCATTCCATAGTGAGAACATGGATCTTAGCTGCTTTCCACGATTGCTCCAAAGGGGCGCTCTCTGACTGCCAGGAAGAAAGAATTACTTTCAGTGTTATCAGGATCACAAACCAGAGAAATCTTAGAGCTCTCCGTCACCGTGGAGCTATTTCGGGAGTGACACTGAAGAGAAGACCCCGGCTGTAGAGGGACCAACCAGGACCAAAGTCTAGTGATGAAAGCCAGGATTCGTTGCCAAAGAGGTTGCACATATGAACACTTCGGAGAGTAATAGAGTCTTAAGTTGATTTTATATTGTAGTTCCCAATGAGGGACATGGTCCATGAGGCCATGAACTGCATTGAGTTCTGACAACAAGCTACCCTCCGGAATAGGGGAGCCCAAGGCCTCAGCCCAGGCCCTCTCCAACTGAGTAAAGCAAGGTGGAGCAGCAGAATCCTTCAAGTGGTGGTGGTGGAATGTCAGGGGCACCTTTCGCTGAGATTCCAGAGTTAGAGCTTCATCTAAAGTGTCATATGTGGCACTCGTAAGATTGGCTTTGTTTAAGGTGGTCAAATAATGTTGAAATTGCAGGTAGGAAAAAGTTGCTGTGCGAGGCAAATGAAACTCTTCCCCCAGAGAGTCAAATCTCTTGAGCGTGCTATTGTCCTGCAGTACCTGATTCAGGAAGTGTATGCCCCCAACATCCCAGACTGCAAATAGCTTAGAAACAGTGCCAAGTAGAAATGCTTTATTATGTTGCAAAGGCAGTAATGGAATTATGGTAGAGTCTATGTGATGGAAACGACCTAGCCATTGCCACACCGCCCTTAAAGGCTTTTGATGACAATATACATTAAGGTTCTCAGGCAAGGCAGTCAGAGACACATGCAGGTAGTAGCTGAAATGAACCGATCCCAGAATCTCAGATTCCAAGGCTGTGCATGTAAAATTTTTAGTTCATTTATATGTTGCATACCACAGCTTATAGTCAAATAACGTAAGCTTAGTAGTTCCAGCCCCCCCTCACGGCAACATAGCCGTCTGGAGTGGGAACTGAAGGCAACATCCCCACCATAGGTAGTGTTGCAATAATTTTACAGTTTTTCTTCTTTTACTCTTAAGTATAACGGTAACAGTCGGGGCCAGGAACATATTAAACAAACTAATTCGCCCCATCAAGGAGAGAGGATAATCTTTCCAGCTGTTCAGCCTAGACCTGGTATCCTCCATTAAGGGACCTGGTATCCTCCATTAAGGGGTTAATAATAACAAAATATAGTTGGGACAAGTCTACAGGAAGATGTACTCTCAAGTACTTAATACTCCCTGTTGCCTACTGCA
Organism: Microcaecilia unicolor; assembly: GCF_901765095.1. NCBI lineage: Eukaryota > Metazoa > Chordata > Amphibia > Gymnophiona > Siphonopidae > Microcaecilia > Microcaecilia unicolor. The sequence continues at coordinate 353,531,838 of NC_044032.1, read as the reverse complement.
AGGGGAATGCTCCCAACCAGAACGACTGGTCCGAGGCAAGGACTGGCAGACCATAAGATTTATCTAGATTAAGTTGAAAGCCAGACAGGAAACCATCAGTGGCATAGGTAGGTGGGGCACAAGGGGAGCGACCGCTCCCCCAATCAGATTTCAAATGAAAACGGCGCCTACCTCGCTTGCTGCTGAGCCGCCACACAGCAGCATGGATTTTATTGTAAACTTTGCTGCACTTCTCCCTTCTCTCATTGTACCAAAACGACCGTCCCTATTCTTTCCTCTCCTCAAACACTCCCCCCACCCGAGCCTAGCAAACTAACACCAGCACTTTTGCTTTCTCTTCCCCCTCCCCCTGGGTTCTTCAAACCTGCTTTCTCTAGCAGCCCCTCCCTGCTGCTGTTTCCCTGCAGCGATCACAGACTGCCTGATTGTGCCGGAGTCTGATGCTTCCTTCTGCTCCGCCCCTCTCAAACAACTGTGTACGTGAAGTGCTGCAGTGTTCCCTCAGTTGGCTTTACTGTTTGCTACATGTGCGGCAAACAACCTGTCCCTCTGTCTTGCACCTAAAAAGGGGTTCCCAATTGGCTGGACACGATGACGTCCAATTTACACAGAGTCTGAGTTACTCTCAGAGTCAGCCAATCAGGAGTCTCCTTTTAGGCGCCAGACAGGGCTCCCTGACCAATCACAGCTGCACTTCTGTAGCAGCTCAGCCACGTGAAAAAACTGTGGCTGAGTCCACAGAAGTGCAGCTGTGATTGTGAATGCAAGTAAGTGATCCGGTCGGCACACAACTGCTCTCAGGAGTCGAGTCACTGTTTGCTGCTACTGTGAACGGCATGGGCACGGCACTGAGTGATTCAGTCAAGGTCGGCTCTCAGCCCAACTGCTCACTTTCTTCCCCCCCCCCCCCCCCACGCTGAAGTATGGAGGATCATCCAACATTAAAAGCAAGTACTTCCCTTTTGTGTGTTTGTTTCTTCTTTCCCCACTTATATTTTTCTTTTACGGGGGGAGGGGGGTTCCTCGTACTGCATGTGCTGTGGATTGGTGTATGGTGAGTGTGTCTGTATTTTATTTTAGCAACTATAATATGGACCATGTGAGGGTTGCTTGGTTGTCAGATTTCTGTGGAAGGTCCATCTAAGTATTTTCATGTAGATGGGTTATGGGTGTTGGGTGGTCTGGTGAGGAGGTCTAAATTGGGATGTTTAAGGTTTTTTTTTTTTGTTTGCTGGAGGGTTACAAGAACAAGGACCCTCTAGCATTTATTGCTGTGAGTCTGGGGTTTAGATTGGGATTTGGGTTTCTTTTTATTATCTTCACATTTGAACTTTCACTTTTATTTGCTGTTACTGTTCATCTGCACAGCTGTTAATTTTGGTGGAGTTACCTCTTGCATACTGTTTTTTGCTATTTGTGCTATGGTGCATGTTCTCTGACAAAAGTGATTAAATCTAGATAAAGTGGTAAAATTTAGACTTTTATTTCTTGAGTTGGAACTGCGATTGAGAACTTAGTTTGCGGTTGGTTGAACGCTTTTTATTTCTGACACCCTGATGATTTCTATAGATATTATTTTTGCACTTATATGTTTGCCAACCCACATGATATAATGTTGTGCATTGCTTAACAATCACTCCTTTGTTTTTTTTTTTGCTATTTATTTTCTAATCAGCCATGATATGTTGATGTACAGAGCTCAGGTTGTTGGTTTGGGAAGCCATCTAAACCTTTTAAAGACTTAACATTTGCTTAGAACTTTAAATATAGATAAGGAGGTATGGTAACAAGATGCTGTTCTACTCCACACATCACTATCATTAGTTTTTATATGGCCCAGGCCCAAGGTTAACAACAACAACAACAAAACAACAACAACAACAAAACTTATATCTAAATTAAAAACAATATGCTGCAAAAAGTTGTGATCCAACCAGTGCTTTTTTTGTAGAAAAAAAGGTGCCGGTACTCATTGTGGGCGGGGTCACCACATATAGCTCCACCCCTATGATAGCCACACCCACATTGGCCACACCCCTTATAGCAGCCATGGCGCATATAAACAGACATCATTGAAAATATACTAGTATAGGAGAAAAAAATAACATGATTTTTTTCATTATAAATAATTTCTGTAAGCTGCTACAGCTCCAGTATACTCAGTGCAAAATAAGACAACAGATGTAAACACTAAAATGAAAATAAAATGATTTTTTCTACCTTTGTTGTCTGGTGACTTTGTTTTTATATCCATATTGGTCCCAGCCTCTGATTCTGCTGCTCTCTATCTGTTCTCTTAACTCCATTTCTAGAGCTTCCTTTCCATTTATTTCTTTCCCTTCCTCTTCTTCATTTCTTGCCCTACATCCATAAGTAAAAGCTGGATCCTCCTCTGCGGAATTGACTGGAGGAGGAACAACATGGATCCAGCTTTTGCCTATTTTCTCCATCCAAGTGCAGTTTTTCTCCTCTCTTTCCTTTCCCTCATCTCCATCCATGTGCATCTTTTTTTTTTCTTTCCTCCGCTCCATCCATGTCCAGCATTTCTCCTCTCTCTTCCCTCCCCTGTATCCATATAAAGAAATAATTCTCTCTCCCCTCTCCTCCATCCAAGTGCATTTCTCCTCTCTCCCCGCCAACCCCTCCATCCATCCATCCATCCATGTCAAGCAATTCTCCTCTATCTCCTGCTCTCCTCTCCATCCATGTCCAGCATGTCTCCTCTCTCCCCTGCTCTCCCCTCCCATGTCCAGTGATTCTCCTCTGTCCCCTGTCCTCCCCTGCCATCCATGACCAGCCATTCTCCTCTGTCCCCTGTCCTCCCCTGCCATCCATGACCAGCCATTCTCCTCTGTCCCCTGTCCTCCCCTGCCATCAATGACCAGCCATTCTTCTCTGCCCCCTGTCCTCCCCTGCCATCCATGACCAGCCATTCTTCTCTGCCCCCTGTCCTCCCCTGCCATCCATGACCAGCCATTCTCCTCTGTCCCCTGTCCTTCCCTGCCATCCATGACCAGCCATTCTTCTCTGTCCCCTGTCCTCCCCTGCCATCCATGACCAGCCATTCTTCTCTGCCCCCTGTCCTCCCCTGCCATCCGTGACCAGCTATTCTTCTCTGCCCCCTGGCCTCCCCTGCCATCCGTGACCAGCTATTCTTCTCTGCCCCCTGTCCTCCCCTGCCATCCGTGACCAGCCATTCTTCTGTGCTCCGTCCTCCCCTGCCATCCGTGACCAGCCATTCTTCTCTGCCCCCTGTCCTCCCCTGCCATCTGTGACCAGCCATTCTTCTCTGCTCCGTCCTCCCCTGCCATCCATGTCCACTGATTATCCTCTCTCCCCTCCCCTCTCCTTCATGTCCAGCAATTTTCTCTTCCCTGCCCTCCCCTTCTTCTCCAGCCCCAGCATCAGACCCTCAGCCCCAAACCTCAGTGTCTGTCCTTGGTCCCTTTTTCTCCCAGCCACAGAGTCAGACTCTTCTCCCTAAATCAGCTCCCTTCTCCCAGCCCCAGCAAAATACCCTTCTCTCTCCTCAACCCCTAGCGCCCAGCATGTGCCCTGTTCTCCCATCCCCAGGGTCTGCCATTCATCCAACCCCCACATCAGACCTTCTCCCCACCCGACGTCGAGATCCAGCACCCCTGCCCCAGCTGCCCGCCCTCTTTGCTTCCCGACAGCCCTGCTTTCCGGTCCAAACCTCCTCCCCCCCCCCCCCCCCCGCGACGCGTTTCAATCTTTTATTTATTTTTTTTACTTGCAGTCACAGCGCCGGCGTTGTTGAGAGGACCAGGCTCGCCTCCTCATGCTTTCCTTCCCTTCGCTGTTCCGATTCGCTGCCTCTCAGTGTCCCACCTTTGCGGAAACAGGAAACACGTCACAGGAAGGCGGGACACCGAGAGGCAGCGAATCGGAACAGCGAAGGGAAGGAAAGCATGAGGAGGCGAGCCTGGTCCTCAACAACGCCGGCGCTGTGACTGCAAGTAAAAAAAATAAATAAAAGATTGAAACGCGTCGCGGGGGGGGGGGGAGGTTTGGATCGGAAAGCAGGCCTGTCGGGAAGCAAAGAGGGCGGGCAGCTGGGGCAGGGGCGCTGGATCTCGACGGGCGGCAGGAACGCAAATCAGGAACCCTAGGGAAAAAAGGTGCCGGTACGCCGTACCGGCGCGTACCGGCACAAAAAAAGCACTGGATCCAACAAAACTAAAATAGAACCTTTTGTCCTGAATCAGGAGTAGTATTTGCTTGATAAACCTGATTCAAGCCAAAACATTCTATTTTAGTTTTGTGGACCACACCGTTTTACTGCATGGCCATTGGGGGGGGGGGGGGGGAACTATAAACTAAAAAACCCCAAAACTTGCATTGCAAATTTTATATATGTACATGAAAAACAATAAAGTGTTTGGTATAATGGGGGGTGGGGGGGTGGGGGAGAGAGGGTAAATATTCTACTGTTAACCAGAAATTTGTCCTGTTACGTCATATTGTGTGTTCCACAGATCAATTTTCAAAAGTGTTTAGCCACCTAACTAAGGGACTTAGAAAGTTAACACTGAGCCCTGACTCAAGTTCTCCACCTTTTCAGTTGGAGGTAAAGGATTTTTTTAAAATATTTATATCCCACATTATCCCAAGCAAACTTGGGTTACCACCCTTAGGATTTGCCTAAAGCAAATGACCTTAATATGTAATACTTGGTAGCAGTAATGAAACGGTGATGGAATATTCACATAACAAGCAGCCTGAGCAAACAGATTTATTTTCCACTGATCACACATATGCCTATGAGGATTTTAACCATTCCCTCTCTCCCGGCCCTTCAAGTCTCGCACTGGCGCCTATTTTACAAAAGTCTGCTCCCCCTGATGTAAAAACCTGGCTACGCCTCTGGAAACCATATTCCTTGATCATCGCCGGCAGGGAGTGCTGAAGGAGTAGATTGTCAGCAAAGGCTAAAACTTTAATGTATGAGTGCCCATTTCCAGGCTGCATACTTCTGCCATCCCTCTCAGAGTACGAAGTAAAGGTTCCAGGGAAAGTGCAAAAAGCAAAGGAGATAGGGGACATCCCTGTCTAGAAACCCTGGGATTGATCCCCATTAACCAGAAGGGAGGCCGTAGGCTGTGCATAAAGCACCTTGACCACCCTCAAGAACCACCCATTAATTTCAATGTGATCCAAAGTATGGAGAGAAAGGGACCATGTCACACTATTAAATGCTTTAGGGGCATCTATGTTGACCAAGAGTGTTGTGGTGTTATTATGCTGGCAATGCATCAACACTAACAATGCCTTGCGGTCATTGTGGACTGACTGACGCCCAGCTACAAATCCTCTTTGATCCCCTTCTATCACAGAGGGTAAGTACTTGAAAAGATGGGTAGCCAGAATACGGGCAAGCAACTTCACATCCACGTTCAGAAGGGAAATAGGTCTGTAGGAATGAGGATCGTCACCAGGCTCACTTGGCTTGAGGGAAGAAATGTCAAGGCGACATTGGCATAGCAGGGCAAAGCTTCCACCTCAGTCACTGCCGATAGTATTCCAGGAGAGGTGCCACCAACCCCACCCTCCAACATTTTATGTTCAATTAGTTTTTATTGATGAGTTTAGAACTTTATTACATCTGTCAACCTCAAAATACCAGTTGTATACACATTGCTGTACACATGAAAACCAGATTAACATCAAAACATAAGATATTATCATCAGTGAACCCTTTTATCCCAATCCCTGCCCAGTATTCCATAAGATTATCCAAACTGTCACCCTATCGTGCCTCCCCTACCCCCCCCCCCCCCATCCCTCCCTCCCCACACTTTATTCATGCTAGTAAAAATTCAACAAGAAACTTCTTCCTTTAGGGGATAGGGTAGCAGTGGCGTAGCTAGCATACTTGACACCCGGGGCTGACCTTTTTTTAACAACCCCCCCCCCCCATGAAAAAATTATTTTTAGCAATAATCATGAAATGAGATAAATGGTCAGAAAAGAAACAGACAGTGAACATGAACATTTTCTTTTATTGAAACTTGAAGACGTAATCATCATGCCAGTAAAAACAAACATAAAATAAATATTACAATACAAAAAAGGGAAAAAGTAAAAGATTAATACTTTTTAATTACATTAATGTATTTTTTGAAAAAAGATGTGGAAAACCTACAAATTGGTGTGTTGCAGTAACGAAGAACAACAACATAGTGTCTGTTTTCGAGCCTTAACTTGTGCAAATTTGTCAATTACTTCATCAAAATTGATCTCCTTTGCATATTCATGTTCAATGGACATTATAGCCAGATTTGTCAATCTATCTTCACTCATAGTTGATCGAAGAACACTTTTTATTAATTTTAATTTTGAAAAGTTTTCTTTCACATGAAGCAACGGATATACAAATAGGAAAAGTTTTAAATATATTCATAAAAATCCCATTTCACAATAAATTCCAGAAATTGCAATACTGTCCATGTCTTTGTTTCTTCCAGATTGATTCCAGCAGCTTTTAAATGTCTCCGCAGTCGAAAAATTTCCACTAAAACTTCTTCATCAGAAAAATCATCATAAATTTCAACTATATTTGGTAAAAGCTTACGAAGTTTTTCTTCTTCTGCAAAAATCAGAGAGAATGGCTGAATGATAGCAAACACTGACATTATTTGATCCATTGCTTTAGAACGAGTCTTCAATTCTTGGTGAAAACGATCAAGGCATTCAAACATAGCCCTTTTGATTCCTTCTGGCAATGTAAGACCAGCATGTTTTGTTGTTTCTCCAGGCATTCTTCTTCGAAATTTGATTCGTTTTTCAATGGCAATGTCCATTTCCTTACATTTTGTTGTTGCATAGTTAATGGCCTTCTCCACAATTTCTATGCGCTGATCTTCAAGGAACAGTTTTAAAGCTTGCATTTTCACTGTACATTGTTCACGGCTGATTCCGGCTGTTTGCAAGTATTTTTGTGTCTGAATTACCTCATCTAAAACCTCACACCAGAGAAAGATAACTCAGAAAAGAAAAATCGCACACAGCAGGGAGCAAAATCTGAGCTGATACTCTTGTATCTACATTTTCTTTTGGATCACACAGTACTTCAAAGGTAGAGATTAACTTTTCAAAATGTGTCTTTACTGCATGCACAGCTTCATAATGAGCACTCCATCTTGTCTGGGAAAGTCTTTTTACTGTTACACCTACATTCTGCAGCACTTCCCATCGATGAGTTGAGACTGAAAAGAATGAGTAAATTTTTTCCAAAGTTCCAAAAAAATGTCACACATGAAGAAACACTTTCAAAAGAGTGAACTCCGTAAAGGTTCAGAGAATGATTTGCACAAGGCACAAATAAAGACTTGGGATTAATTTCTTTGATTCTTGCCTGAACACCACCATGAATACCAGCCATAGTTGCAGCGTTGTCATATCCTTTACCACGACAGAGGTTTATGTCCGTCCATCACTATCCAGTTGTTTCAAGATCTGTTCTGTGAGTTCAGCAGCAGTCTTCCCGGAAATAGGAAAGAAGCCCAAGAATGATTCCTTTATTTCAACTTTACCATCTTCAATATGAACATATCTGATCACTTCACACATTTGATCAGTGTGTGAAACATCAGGAGTGCTATCAAAAAGAATTCCAGAAGATGAATGAATTCAACACTTCTTCACCCTTTGGTAAAGATTTATAAAACCATGAAGTTGTTAAGTGTCGACTACCTCCTTTGCTCTTTTTTCCTTCTCGTTGAACTGCAGAGAAAGGTCCAACTTTATTCTGAAGAGGTTCACTTCCCCTTTTAACCAGATTAACTCTCAAGTTATCTGGGACCGGTATTGGCCAAGAAGCGATATCACAATAAAGTAAAATATAATTTGTTGCCATTTCTTCAAACTCTTGTTGGTCTCTACTACTAGTGTCTCTTTCTTCTCCATTGCTATCAATTCCTTTCTCTTCCTCATTATCAGTGCTTATAGATGATGATGATTCATTGTCATCTTTCAGCCCTGTGTCATCTGAATCATCTTGTGTTGTTTCTAGTATAGGTGCTTTGGATGCGCCACCTTCTTCCAAATTTTCATTACCTATATGCGATGTTGAAGGCATTACATATTTCAACATAGATCCAGACATTGCTTCAGTCGCCTCCTCTTTTGCTTTTTTTAATTTTTCTTTGTTGTGCTCCACTGAGTCGATGTCGTTTCATGTTGGTATCCCACCTCAAATGTCTTTAAGAAATTCAGAATAAATATGAACCAGTTGGTGGAATGAATATTTCTAACCATCTTTTGCTTTCTTATAATTACTACTACTACTACTTATCATTTCTAAAGCACTACTAGACGTACGCAGCGCTGTATACTTGAACAAGAAGAGACAGTCCCTGCTCGACAGAGCTTACAATTTAATTAGGACAGAGAAACAGGACGAACAAGAGTTAAGGGAATATTAAAGTGAGGATGATAAAATAAGGGTTCTGAACAAAGTGAATAAGGGTTAGGAGTTAAAAGCAGCATCAAAAAGGTGGGCTTTTAGCTTAGATTTGAAGACGGCCAGAGATGGAGCTTGATGTACCGGCTCAGGAAGTCTATTCCAGGCATATGGTGCAGCAAGATAAAAGGAACGGAGTCTGGAGTTAGCAGTGGAGGAAAAGGGTGCATATAAGAGAGATTTACCCAGTGAACAGAGTTCCCGGGGAGGAATGTAGGGAGAGATGAGAGTGGAGAGGTACTGAGGAGCTGCAGACTGAATGCACTTATAGGTCAATAAGAGGAGTTTGAACTGTATGTGGAAACGGATAGGAAGCCAGTGAAGTGACTTGAGGAGAGGGCTAATATGAGCATAACGACACTAGTGGAATATTGGTTGTGCAGCAGAATTTTGAACAGATTGACGAGGAGAGGATAAGTGGGAGACCTGTGAGAAGCAAGTTGCAATAGTCTAAGCGAGAGGTGATAAGAGTGTGGATGAGGGTTCTGGTAGTGTGCTCAGAAAGGGAAGGGCGAATTTTGCTGATATTGTAGAGAAAGAAACGACAGGTTTTAGCAGTCTGCTGAATATGTGCAGAGAAGGAGAGGGATAATAGAAATTCTTTATAAAACTTTACTTTTTCAAAGCTATGTGTTAGTGAATTGACTTGTACATTTCCCCTTTTTAATCTGTATTTTATCTAATTCCTAGATATATATTCTAGCTTCTTTTGAATAACTGATTAGAAGTGTGAGGTGTCACACAAGGATGTACCTAGGAATAGTACAGATCACAGATCCTGCATAGTCAATTCCAACGGAAAAACATTTCTTTTTCATAGACACACTCTAACTTAGTATAGAATAAGCATAAACTAAAAACAGAAATATGTTGAGAAAATTTAAACTAAAGCCCCTAGAAACTAGACTCTGCAAACAATGCAACACCATGGAAGCAGAAATGGTGATAGTGATGATGTATGCATGTCCCCTAGTACTGTGCAAAATATAGATAGCAGATGTAAATTTGAAAAAACTAACAAATACCAACAATCACCACTTCACAAATTAACAATAGAATATAGAAATAAAATAGTGGACATTAATTACCAAGTGCCTGCCTCTGACAAACCCAACCTGTTGTTCCCCTATCACTGTCTTCATGCGCTCGGGTTCCTGTTCCCGACCTATCCAATTGTACGTCCATGGCCTGGTTAAAGTCCCCTGCCCACACCCAAGGTGCGTCCGCATACTGGAGACCTAGCGAGGTTAGTGTTTGAAAAAATGAGGGTGACGGAGAGTTGGGGCCATACACTGAGCACAAGTAAAATCTCTGTCCCTGAATGTTCAAGAGAAGCAAGAACACCCTACCCTCCCTGTCTTTGTAAACCAGCTTTGACTGGCACGGAAGGCCTTTCTTAATTAATATAGCCACTCCGCTTCTCTTGGTGCCTGATGAGGAATAATAGCATTCTCCCACCCATTGCTGCAGGTCTGTCAGTTTAGTTTCCTGTATGCATGCTATAGCTACTACTATTACTACTACTTGACATTTCTAAAGCACTAGTACAGTCAGTCAAATAGTCAAATATAGCTGCTTTATGATGTTTGAGCTGTGCTAATACCTTGGCTCTTTTTATTTGAGATGAAATGCCTGAGACATTCCAAGATATTTTCCATGCTACTCGCAAATTTCCTTTCATTTGAATCCCTCAAAGGCCCAGCCCTTCCTCCAGGGGAATCTAGGACTCCCTTCTCTCTACCAACTCCCTTGATATTTCCACATTTTTTCTCTTCCTTTATCCCCTCCTGACTAGTCTTGCTGAAGCTTCCCTCTACCCCTACCCCCCTCTCCCCCCCTCTTATGTCCCCTAACCCCCCTTCTCTGCTTAACCCTCCCCATTTCCCTTCCCTTCCTTCCTTTATTCTACTTTCAGAATCCCTCTCTCCTCTGAGAGATATGTCTGATAGGAGTCCAGACACCCAGAGCTCAGGGAACCCCCCCCCCCCCCCCCCACCATTCAACAGTAAACATATATCTGTTTCATAGTTTAACATCAACAATAAATTTATAACCTCGACCCTTCAGGGCTTTCCCTTTTTGGACACGCTATCCGGCAGAGTCCAAACTGTTTAGCCATTTCACAGCCTCCTCCGGTTCAGCAAACGAGTGCCAGCGATTATGATGTTGGATCCGTAATGTGGCCGGAAATTGTAATGCAAAGCGATATTTCTTCTCCACCAACTGGGAACATATGGTAGTAAATGTCCGCTGCTTAGTGGCCAGCTCTGCTGAATAGTCTTGAAAGATTCTAATCATTTGGCCCTCAAAGCGAGTCTCCTCCCGTTTGTTTTTGTATAGGGTCAACAACTGAGCTTTCTGCATGTATCTGTGAAATTTCGCAATTATCACTCGTGGTTTGGTAGCATTTGTTCTTATCGGGCCCACTCGATGCACTCTTTCCATGGCTATCTCCTCCTTGCTTGCTACTTCGGGGTTAGTGTGCCAGTAGCCAGGTCTCTAACGTCGCAGCCAGAGTTGCTTCCGGAATAGATTCGGGAAAGCCCACGAATCGTAGGTTCTCCCTCCTGGACCTGTTCTCTAATTCCTCCAGCTTGCTGTGTTGGGCTTGAGTCAGTGCTTCCAAGCGGTCTAGCTTTTCTCTGTGAGCCTGCAACGAGTCCTCTGCCTCTGAGACTCGACCCTCCAGTTCTCCTGTACGGCGGTGTAATTCTGCTGTACTTTGCGCTATTCCAGTGATTTCCTCAGAGAGCTGTAGGAGCCTGGGGTCCAACGCCTTTACCACCGCTTCCATTAACTCCGCCGTGAATTCCGCAGAGGTCGACCTGGGCGGCGAGCTGGGCGCCATCTTGTCTTCACTTTGCTTGCTTCAGTCAGCGCCTCTACGCGGCGGTTTTACAGACATTGGCGGTTGCGGTGTAGACAGGAATTTGTCCATAAGTGTCCTGAGTCTTTCTTTAATTTTTGTATCCGATTCAAGCTAGCTGCCGTCGACATTTCAGCGTTCTGAGGTGGGTTTGGTCCCTGCAGCAATCCGAGGTGCGTCCGCTGTGGCTCACGGCATCACGTGACTCCCTCAGTTTACCTGCTGTTTAACCATCCAAGAGCTATCCATACACCCTTCCACCAACACCAACCAAGTTTTGCAGTAGTACAGTTAAGCAGAAGAAACAGTCCTTCAAACATATTAAAAAGGATGGCTTAGAAAAATTCAGTAATCTTCTTGCCACGTAAGATCCTCTGAATATAAGAGCAGTAGATGGTAAACACATTTGTCTCTACCACAACAGAAACAGATGCTTCTGGATTTCCATTAATAGATCATTACGAGGCAGATGTTCTACAAGATTTCCCTCCATGCAGCCATTTGCAGAGCGTGCTGAAGTGGTGGGGGTTACAGCTGACCACCTTGGGGTTATTTTTTCCTATACGATTCACAGTGATGCCTCCTCACTTCTGAGGAATTCCCTAGATCCGGCCAGCTGAAAACTTTGCAGAGCAGCCAGGAAAGCGGGGAGGACTGTTCGCCCAGTTTGGAGTCCACTTAGCTAGGCAGGAGAAGCAGGAAGTCCGTGCGTCACACTTAGACTCCACCGCTTGCAATAGCCTGATTCCACGTCGTCCTCCCCGGTTATCTCGTGCTGAATATTCACGGTTAGCCCGTTAACTGCTGTTTAACCGGCCAAGAGCTATGCACACACTTCCACCAACGCCAGCCATGTTTTGCAGTGGTACAATTAAACAGAAGAAACAGTCCTTCCCAGTCCCAAGCTAGGTGACTGGCAAACATATTAAAAAGGATGGCTTAGCAAAATTCAGTAATCTTCTTTCCACGTAAGATTCTCTGAATATAAGAGCAGTAGATAGTAAACCCATGTGCCTCTACCACAAGAGAAACAGAAGCTTCTGGATTTCCATTATTATATCATTATGAGGCAGATGTTCTACAAGATTTCCCTCCATGCTGCCTTTCGCAGAGTCTGCTGAAGTGGTAGGGGTTACAGCACAGCAGCTTGGGGTTATTTTTTTCCCATATGATTCACAGCGATGCCTCCTCACTTTTGAGGAATTCCCTAGATCTGGCCTGAATACTTTGCAGAGCAGCAGGGACAGCGAGGAGGACTGTTCGCCCAGTTTGGAGTCCACTTTTCTAGGCAGGAGGAGGCAGGAATTCCTTGCGTCCCACTTAGACTCCACCGCTTGCAATAGCCTGATTCCCCGTTGTCCTCCCCAGTTATGTTGTGCTGAATATTCACGGTTAGCCCGTTAACTGCTGTTTAACCGGCCTAGAGCTATCCACACGCTTCCACCAACCACAACCAAGTTTTGCAGTAGTACAATTAAACAGAAGAAACAGTCCTTCCCAGTTCCAAGCTAGGTGACTGGCAAACATATTAAAAAGGATGGCCTAGCAAAATTCAGTAATCTTTCCACGTAAGATTCTCTGAATATAAGAGCAGTAGATAGTAAACCCATGTTACAGTAGACCAGTTTGGGGTTATTTTTCCCATTCGATTCACAGCAATGCCTCCTCTCTTCCGAGGCATGCCTGAGATCTTGCCACCTGAACACTTTGCAGAGCACCAGGGACAGCGAGGAGGACTGATGGCCTAGTTTTGCTTCCACTTTGCTAGGCAGGAGAATGCAGGAAGTCCGTGCGTCCCACTTAGACTCCACCGCTTGCAATAGCCTGATTCCCCTTCGTCCTCCCCAGTTATCTCATGCTGAATATTCACGGTTAGCCCGTTAACTGCTGTTTAACCAGAAAAGAGCTATGCACACACTTCCACCAACGCCAAACAAGTTTTGCAGTAGTACAATTAAACAGAAGAAACAGTCCTTCCCAGTCCCAAGCTAGGTGACTGGCAAACATATTAAAAAGGATGGCTTAGCAAAATTCAGTAATCTTCTTTCCACGTAAGATTCTCTGAATATAAGAGCAGTAGATAGTAAACCCATGTTACAGTAGACCAGTTTGGGGTTATTTTTTCCCATTCGATTCACAGCAATGCCTCCTCTCTTCCGAGGCATGCCTGAGATCTTGCCACCTGAACACTTTGCAGAGCACCAGGGACAGCGAGGAGGACTGATGGCCCAGTTTGGCTTCCACTTTGCTAGGCAGGAGAATGCAGGAAGTCCGTGCATCCCACTTAGACTCCACCGCTTGCAATAGCCTGATTCCCCGCCATCCTCCCCGGTTATGTCATCTTCCCACGTAAAATCCTCTGAATATAAGTGCAGTAGATAGTAAACCCATGTGTCTCTACCACAAGAGAAACAGATGCTTCTGGATTTCCATTATTATATCATTATGAGGCAGATGTTCTACAAGATTTCCCTCCATGCTGCCGTTCGCAGAGCGTGCTGAAGTGGTGGGGGTTACAGCTGACCAGCTTGGGGTTATTTTTTCCCATACGATTCACAGCGATGCCTCCTCACTTCTGAGGAATTCCCTAGATCCGGCCAGCTGAAAACTTTGGAGAGCAGCCAGGAAAGCGAGGAGGACTTTTGGCCTAGTTTGGAGTCCACTTTGCTAGGCAGGAGAAGCAGGAAGTCCGTGCGTCACACTTAGACTCCACCGCTTGCAATAGCCTGATTCCCCGCCATCTTCCCCGGTTACCTCGTGCTGAATATTCAAGGTTAGCCCGTTAACTGCTGTTTAACCGGCCAAGAGCTATCCACACACTTCCACCAACGCCAACCAAGTTTTGTAGTAGTACAATTAAACAGAAGAAACAATCCTTCCCAGTTCCAAGCTAGGTGACTGGCAAACATATTAAAAAGGATGGCTTAGTAAAATTCAGTAATCTTCTTTCCACATAAGATCCTCTGAATATAAGAGCAGTAGATAGTAAGTAAACCCATGTTTCTCTACCAGAACAGAAACAGATGCTTCTGGATTTCCATTAATTTATCTTTATGAGGCAGATATTCTACATGATTTCCCTCCATGCTGCTGTTCGCAGAGTCTGCTGAAGTGGTAAGGGTTACAGAAGACCAGCTTGAGGTTATTTTTTCCCATACGATTCACAGCAATGACTCCTCACATCCGAGGAATGCCCAGTATCCAGCCTGAATACTTTGCAGAGCAGCAGGGACAGCGAGGAGGACTGTTGGCCCAGTTTGGAGTCCACTTTTCTAGGCAGGAGGAGGCAAGAAGTCCGTGTGTCCCACTTGTCTACCGCTTGCAATAGCCTGATTCCCCGTCATCCTCCCCTGTTATGTCATGCTGAATATTCACAGTTAGCCAGTTAACTGCTGTTTAACCGGCCAAGAGCTATCCATACACTCTGCTACCAATGCCAACCAAGTTTTGCAGTAGTACAATTAAACAGAAGAAACAGTCCTTCCCAGTCCCAGGCTTGGTGACTGGTGAACATATTAGAAAGAATGTCTTCGCAAAATTTTATTGCTGTTCCCAACTAAACAAAACTAATCCCGTGTGAGTATTACAAGCCCCTTTCTTCGTATATGAAAGCATTCACAGAACACTGAAGGTGGTGTAGGAAGCCTTTGAATCCAGCTTTTATATGCCTCCCATATCTTGTGAAATTGCGATAGTCTATTCCTGCGTATAGCAGTGAGCTTAGACATTAGATATACAAAATGAACCTTGCTTTGGACCTGGAGGAGAGAAGGTACATCTTGCTGCTTCCAGGCAGTTGCCATGTGTGTAGAGGTGCCCAGATCCCTCATCCACGACAACATCTATCATACCCCTTTCCCATATATAGCTTTTAAACTTACCGGGGTGAGTTGCCAACAATATAGCAGTTTATAACCATTCTCTATCAAACTATTTGATATTGATACTCTCACAAGATTTGTATATATCCCCTCCCACTCCCGATCAGAATAATGAGTTCCTAGATCCTCCTCCCTATAGAAACGTGAAACACATCCCCTGCCGCTACTCCCTATCGTTACTTGCTCAAGTGGTGTGATCAAGAGCGACAATTCACCCTTGGCCTGTCGCTAGATAAAGTCAATCAATTGCCAATATGAAAAAATATCTCTCTGGCCTAGCCCATATTCCTCCTGTAAATCTGAGATGTCTACCCGTGCCCCCTCTTCCCATGCTTGCCCCAAAGTACATAAGACTTGACCTTCTCAAACTGTATAGGTACGATCCCCCTGTCCAGTAGTAAATCCCTCTGCAAAGCGTATGGGTTTGGCAGAAAAATAAATTTGACCCTGGAGTAGACAATTGCGCTTCGTACACCAGAGTTTAATAGTCTGAGTGATTATAGGGTTAGTAGTGCATATAAACTTGCCTAAAAGCTGTGACGACAGCCAAGGCAGTGCCCATAGTAGGGTTCCCTCAAAAAAGCATTGTTTCATTCTAACCCAGCTTTTATGCCGATCGCCTTGCCAGTTCACCAAATATTGGGCAGCCTGATAGTAGGCTCTAAAGTTGGGAACCCCCATCCCCCCTTCTCCAATGTTGTAAAAGCATCTGTCTCTGCACCCTAAGTGGTTTCACCCTCCAAATAAACTGAAAAACTTGCCCATGCAGCTTTCTAAAAAAAAAAAATTATCTGGTATAGGAACTGGTAGGGATGCAAACAGGTACAAAAGTTTGGGGAGCAGGGCCATCTTGACGGCATGCACTCTGCCCAGCCAAGAGATGTTTAAGCCATGCCATCTATCTAAATCCGCCCATGGTTTCCATAGAAGCCCAGGGTAGTTTTTGTATCCTATTCTTTAAATATAAAAGACTTTGTAATACAAGTTTCAACTTCTTTATCTTTTTATTTTTTAACGTAAAAGGATGGGTTTCAGACTGTTATGTTACAAATTGTTTGTGCCAACAGAATTAATTTAAACCCAATTTTTGTTTCTGATGTCTTTAGTCACCTTTTCCCAGACATGATCAACTACAGAGGTCCTTAACTTTTGCATGTGTACGCACTACCCACGTGCTAAAAAATAAAATGTATTTTGGAGCGCTGGGGGTGGGGGCAGAGAGTAGGCATGTTTTGCGTTAATTGGTTAGTTCGTGGGTAGTGTGTGAGTTCTTACCGTTAATAAAAGAGGCGCCATGCACTAATAGCCACACGCTAATAGAAAACTTAGTACATGGCCATTAATGTTGGAAATAGAAAAATCCATTTTAACCACACAGTAAAATTACCTTAGCACATGGGAATGACGTGTGTAAACACGCGTGAGACCACTTTTAGTAAAAGGGCTCTACTTTAAAATCAAAACATTGTTTAATCAGAAGCCTGTCCTTTTTTCGTGCGGTTCACTGACTTGTTACTCCTGCTTATGCTCAATTATTGAAAAATTTGCATCCATTAAAAATTAAAAATATTATTTATTACATTAAAATTCATAGATCCTCTGAAAATGCATATAAATAAAAGTTTTCTGCAGACATCTGGAAAAAATTAACTCCCGCTTCAAGATCTCCCATTGACCCAATGTCCTTCCCAAATTTAAAAGGATGACTTAGCAAAATCCAGAAATCTTATTTCCATGTAAGATATTCAGTAGATAGTAAACACGAGTGCCTCTAACTCAACAGAAACAGATGCTTCTGGATTTCCATTAATATATCGTTATGAGACAGATGTGCTGCAAGAACAAAGTCTTCCTTTCAACGCGAAACACATCAACAGCTCCTCCAGCCATTGTCCATTTTTAAATATTTTAGACAGAGTTTATAGTCACAAAGATAACCAGTATATCCAGTTTCTTCTGAATTTATTATGATTGCTTCCTTTAGAATAGTTACCTGTGGTGGTCATGCCAAGCACTAATGCTTCTTTCACGATCAGGAGATCTTCTTGATTTCTAAGTTCATTCATCCTGTCAACTACTTGCTGGTACTCATTCTCGAATCTGTACATCTGATGACAAATTTTGCTAATGTAGTTGAATATCCACAGTCTAAAATTAAAACCAGGGTAACTGGTTTTCATTGTAACTTTTCATATCGGATTTCATCTAATTACCTCTATAAGAAATAAACATTGCTACTACATTTTATTTAAATTTATTTATTGTTTTAGTGTAAACCACTTTAATTTGTTCCCAAGAAAGCGGTATAGCGAATTTAATAAACAATGTAATTGCCAGGTAGTCCACTTAAAAGGTTAATAGATACAAATAAATAAAAAAAAAATAGGATGATACCGTTTTGATTGGACTAGCATTTGAAGGCTAGAACCTTGTCTCTCAGGTCAGGACAGTAAAGCATATGATGACAATATCAAACTATAGAACTGAAACATAAATGCATTATAATTACAATCTCACAGAGAAATGTAGGGGGAAGGGGGAAGTGAGAAACAGGGAGAGATGAATGTTTGATTAGATGGCAACAAAGCAGTATCCCCCTAATTCTAGAAAGCTGAGCACCCAATTTGCCGTCCAAGGTATAGAATAAGGTCAGCTGTGTGTGTAACTTAATTTTTTTTTTATATATAAATCATCTTTATTGAGGTTCTCATCCATACAAAATAGGTAAAAAAAAAAAAAAAAAGCCAATTACGGACATTCAGCCAGTATGTAGTAGTGAATACACAATAACAC
The DNA here is from genome assembly GCF_901765095.1 of Microcaecilia unicolor. Taxonomy (NCBI): domain Eukaryota; kingdom Metazoa; phylum Chordata; class Amphibia; order Gymnophiona; family Siphonopidae; genus Microcaecilia; species Microcaecilia unicolor. The sequence goes on along the minus strand of NC_044032.1, from coordinate 353,513,816 downwards.
CCACAAATGTACCACACAACTTCCCAATATATACATAATATGTCTGCACATCTGAGATCCCCAACCATATTTTTTTCTTTTTCAAGACCCCCCCCTCCTTCCCCCCCCCCCCCCCCCCCCATGAAACCCCTCAAGCAGAACAACCCATGACTCCTCTGTCGTCAATTATGTAAGTCAACAGATATAATTCCAATCTTTGGCGGAATGGCACTATGTTGGAACCTAAGAACAAAATAGTAAGATAGTAATATACAGGCTTATTTTCAAAAGTGATCGCCGGCGATCTTCCGACATAAATCGGGAGATGGCCGGCGATCTCTCAAAAGAGGCGAAATCGGTATAATCAAAAGTGGCTTTTTTGACACCATCGCTGCTTTCCCGTCGCCACACCAGCGAAAGTTCAAGGGGCGTGTCAGCGGCGTAGCGAAGGCGGGCATGGGCGTGGCTACCAGATGGCCGGCTTTCGCGGAAAATGGAAAACAAAATGCGGCGTTCATCAGTATTTTGCCGGGTTTATTTACTTGGTCCTTTTATTTTCACGACCAAGCCTAAAAAAGGTGCCCCAACTGACCAGATGACCACCGGAGGGAATGGGGGATGACCTCCCCATACTCCCCCAGTGGTCACCAACCCTCTCCCACACTAAAAAAACAGAAATAATAACCTTTTTTTACCAGCCTGTATGCCAGCCTCAAATGTCATACCCAGCTCCCTGACAGCAGTATGCAAGTCCCTGGAGCAGTTTTTAATGGGTGCAGTGCACTTCAGGCAGGCAGACCCAGGTCCATCCCCTCCCCCCCTACCTGTTACACTTGTGGTGCTAAGTGTTGAGCCCTCCAACCCCCCCCCCCAAAACCCCCACTGTACCCACATGTAGTTGCCCCCTTCACCCATAAGGGCTATGGTAATGGTGTAGAGTTGTGGGGAGTGGGTTTGGGGGGGCTCAGCATCCAAGGGAAGGGAGCTATGTACCTGGGAGCTATTTGTGTATTTTTTGAACATTTTTAGAAGTGCCCCCTAGGGTGCCCGGTTGGTGTCCTGGCATGTCAGGGGGACCAGTGCACTACAAATGCTGGCTCCTCCCATGACCAAATGCCTTGGATTTCGCCGGGTTTGAGATGGCCAGCAGTTTTTTCCATTATCGCTGAAAAACAAAACTGGCGATCTGAAACCCGGCGAACTCTGGCATTTGGCCGGGCTAAACCGTATTATCGAAAAAAAAAGATGGCCGGCCATCTTTTTTGAAAATACGGTTCCGGCCACCAGTTGCGCCGCCGCCAAAGTAGATCGCTGGCGACCTATTTCGCCGGCGACGTTTGATTATGCTCCTCATAGTGATATAACCCCTACACTCCCCTTGGCACAGCCCCAGTATTAGGAGCATATCGCTGCCACTGAAGGAGTCCCAAGTAGTTTCCTCAAGCATTCAATAGCAAGCTGCGCTTTCTATGTGTAAGTTGAGACCAGTATGACTCCCAGATGAGCTGGAAAGATTTCCACTGTGCTTCCATTCTATTCATCACCAAGTGCCGCTCAAAAAGTGCTAGCTCGAATAGGAATTTTTTCCACATACTTATTTGTGGAGCTTTCTGCATTCTCCAATGTACCTGTATTACCTTTTTCGCTAACAATAATGCTTTTGTTACGAACAAGTAATGAGCCTCACGTTCAACCTGTAATAATGTCCTCTCATAGAACATAAAACCCCCCGGGGTCCAGGATACCCACCTCCCTACACACTTCGATATGAACCTACTCACTTCCTCCCAGAAATTCTGTATCTTACCACAGGTCCAAAACATGTGCCCCAATGTTGCCTTGTCGAGATCACACTTGGGGCACCTACCAGAGTCTGCAAAACCAGCTCGGAAGGCCCTCCAAGGAGCAATGTACATTCTTAGGACAAATTTATACTCCTAAGGGATGCAGCTCATTTATAGAGGTTTTCCCTATATTCTCCAGAAACCTTTGCAGCACCCCTACATCTACATTACTCTGTAACTCCTCCATCCAATCCTCCGCTACTCTAAGTAGCGAGATCGCTAGCTTGAGATCATTAAGCACTCTGACATAACTAGATAGCCGTGGATGCGCTCCGTCCTCTAACTTCAATCCCTCTGTTACCCGTTGGGCCTGGTCTGCCCGGAGCTGATCCTTAGGCAGAGAAGCAACATAATGCCACACCTGCAAAAACAAAAACAGGTCTGAGCTCCTCAGGCCATATCTCTCTCACATCATCGAAAACGAGGGCACTTTCCCATCCGCATCCAGAATATCCCCTACTCGTCTTATCCCCACCTCCCGTCCTCTCCCAAGAACCCCCCCCCCCCCATTCCTAGCATAAAATCTAAGTTACCCACCAACGGCAGAAAGGGAGAGACCCTGCTCCCGCCTCCAAAGACTTTGCAGAGAGCACGCCATACGTTCCTCATATATTTCCAGATCACATGCTTCTTAACCCCTTCTACTAATTGTGCTGCCCTTGCATGTAACAAATAAGGAGCTGAGATAGGCCACATAAAGCCGGCTTCTACATCAAAAGGCGTATACCCCGAGGTCCCAAGAAGCCAATCCCTGACATGCCGCATACCACAGCTCAGATTGTATTGCCTCAACTCCAAAAGTCCCATCGCTCCTCTAGACCTTGGCGCCATAAGAGTAGGTAGAGGCACCCTAGCTCTCCGTCCCCTCCATAAGAAAGAAGTCAACACTTTGTAAAGCTTTCTCAGTTCCTCCTCCCTCAACCAAATAGGCATGATCTACATTAAATAAAGCCACCTAGGCATTATTTATTTATGTATTTATTTGTAGCATTTGTATCCCACATTTTCCCACCCATTTGCAGGCTCAATGTGGCTTACATTATGCCGTAATGGCGATCGCCATTTCCGGGTACAGAATTACAAATGGTATTGCATTAAGGTGCATACATACATGGTAAAGAGGAATACATTATGGTATTGCATAGAGTTTCCTAAGTGATAGATTGAATTGTAACATAAGTTAGGTCATCGACTATAGAGAGATCATTTCCGACATAAGATTAAAGTGGTAGTGCGTATTCATTAGTAGCAATGAGGTTAAACAGTCAAGTGACAAGAGTTCGGTTTTGTCTAGTTCATATAAAGTCTAATTATTTAGTATTTAGGATGGATCTTTATGGTATGCCTTCTTGAACAGGTCAGTTTTCACTAGCCTTCGGAAGATTGTTAGGTCTTGCGTTGTTTTTATGGCCTTCGGTAGTGCGTTCCATAGTTGCATGCATATGTAGGAGAAGCTGGTTGCATATGTGGATTTATATTTTAGTCCTTTACAGCTGGGGTAGTGGAGATTGAGGAATGTGCGTGCTGATCTTTTTGTGTTCCTAGTAGGCAAGTCTATGAGGTCTGACATATAGGTAGGAGCTTCCCTGTGAACGATTTTGTGGACCAAGGTGCAAACTTTGAACGCAATTTGTTCTTTTAATGGGAGCCAGTGTAGTTTTTCTCTTAGGGGTTTGGCACTTTCGTATTTTGTTTTCCCAAATATGAGTCTGGGTGCTGTGTTTTGAGCAGTTTGAAGCTTCTTAATGATTTGTTCTTTGCATCTGGCATAAATGGCATTGCAGTAATCTAGATGGCTTAGCACCATCGATTGTACCAGGTTACGGAATATTTCCCTTGGGAAGAAAGGTTTGATCCTTTTAAGTTTCCACATTGAGTGGAACATTTTCTTTGCTGTATTTTTCGCATGGCCTTTGAGTGTGAGATTTCGGTCAATTGTGACTCTCAGAATTTTCAGACTGTCTGAGACCGGAAGGGTGTAGTCTGGGGTGTTTATGGTGTTGGGTTTGTTTGTGTTATATTGTGAGGACAAAATGAGACATTGTGTCTTTTCTGCGTTTAGCTTTAGTTGGAATGCTTCCGCCCATGAGTTCATTATTTGGAGGCTGTGTTTGATTTCATTTGTGATTTCGGTTAGATCGTGTTTGAACGGGATGTATATCGTGACATCGTCTGCATAGATGTACGGGTTGAGTCCTTTGCTGGATAGCAATTTGGCTAAAGGTGTCATCATTAAGTTAAAAAGGGTTGGTGAGAGCGGTGATACTTGTGGTACTCCGCATTCAGGTTTCCATGGTGTTGACGTTTTTGAGTTTGAGATCACTTGATATATTCTTGCTGTTAAGAAGCCTTTAAACCATCTAAGTACATTTCCTCCAATCCCGAAGTAGTCTAGGATGTTCGAGAGTATTTGGTGGCTGACCATGTCGAACGCACTGGACATGTCAAATTGTAGGAGAAGCACATTGTTTCCGGTTGCAATTAATTGTTTGAATTTGGTTATGAGAGTGGTTAGCACTGTTTCAGTGCTATGGTTGGATCGAAATCCCGACTGTGATTCATGTAGTATTGTGAATTTGTTTAGGTAGTTGGTAAGCTGTTTGGTTGCCATACTTTCCATTAGTTTGACTAAAGGGGGATGGATGCTACTGGTCGATAGTTGGTTGTGTCATTTAATTTTTTCTTTAAGTCTTTGGGTATAGGGGTAAGTAGTATATTTCCTTTGTCCCTGGGAAAAAGTTCATGCTGTAACATGTAGTTCATGTGTGACATTAGGTCTGTTATGAAGCATTTGGGGGCGGACCTTATTAGGTTGCTGGGACAAATATCCAGTTTGGAGTGGGTTTTGGAGAATTTGTTGATTGCTTGAGTGATGGTTTCTTCAGTTAGCAGATCGAAGTTAGTCCAGGTTCGATCTGCTGGGTATTCACTGGGAGTTGGGTCCAGGCAGTCTATGAATTTTTCATGATCAGTGGTATTAAGTGGTAACGTGGATTGTAGTTTTATAATTTTCTCATTGAAGTATTTGGCAAGGTTGTCTGCTGATGGGGTGTCTGTGCTGGTTGTGGTAACCAGTGTGGTGTCTATTAATTTATTCGTGAGTTGGTAGACTTTGTGTGCATCTTTGTAGTCTGGCCCTATTTTGGTTTTGTAGTATGCTCTTTTGGTTTGTCTTATTGAGTATTTGTATTTTCTTTGCAGTTGTTTCCATGTATTAAGTGTATATTCATCTTTCATTTTTTTCCATGCTCACTCAAGTCTCCTAATGTGTTTTTAGTAATTTCAGTTCTTCGCTGAACCAAGGTATTGAGTTTTGTCTTCATGTAGTTCTTCTTTGTAATGGTGCAATTTTGTCTAGTGTGTTCCTACATCTGTCGTCCCAGTTTAGAAGATAATGTTTGGAATCTGTTTGTGCTGTCTATTCATTATTGTAGATCTGTTGCCAGAATGTTACAGGGTCGATTTGGCCTCTCGTAGTGTAGGTTGTGGGTTCTTGCTTGAGGTGTGTACCTTTTTTCCGCCACTGTAGGGTGGAGTTTAGTTTATAGTGATCTGACCATGGTATATCTGTCCATTTTGTATCTGTTAGTATAAGGTTTAGGTCTGAGGATAGTTTGTGTGTGTGATGAGGTCAATTGTGTGTCATTTGACATGGGTGGCTTGCATACTAGGTCAGCTAAGGTCCCATAGTTGGAGGAAGTCCTTGCATTCACGTGCATTGGTTGCATTAGGGTCTTCGAGGTGTATATTTATGTCCCCAATAATAAGTAGATTGGAGTTAGAAACACAAGTATTCAATATGAAATCCATGAATTGTGATTGGCATTCTTGCCAATTACCTGGTGGTCTGTAAAATAAGACAACGTTTAGGCTGTCAAGCAGGGTATTATGGTTAATTCTGACTGAGGCGATTTCAAGTTCTGGTGTTATAGACTCGGCAGTTGTTGTTACAGTGAAGTGAGATCTATAGATTAGTGCTAGGCCTCCGCCTCTTTTTTCTTTCCTTATCCAGTGAATAATTTTGTAGCCTGGGGGGCATAGTTCCAAAATTATGGGGTCCTTGAGATCGTGGATCCAGGTTTTGCTAATGAGTATTAGGTCGAGATTGTCTGCTGTGATCCAGTCTGTTATAGTTGTTGTTTTATTGACTACTGATCTGGCGTTTATGTATCCTACTTGAATTATTTGGTAAGGGGCCATGTTTGATGTTGTATTGATTTTGATTAGTTGTCGTTCCTTTTTTTTAGTAGGACCCTTATTTCCCTTCTGTTGGGGTTGTCTTCGTGTTGGTAATTTTCCATTGTTTGAATTGTTGTCAGTTTGATAGTGTGTATTATGTCCGATCAGTCTTTGGTGTGTGTGTAGTATGGGTATCATGTTACTTTCAGGGAGTGGAGTGGTTATAGTTATGTGAATCAATGTTATGGAGTAAATTACTAGGAGTAGTTTGAAGGTATTCATTTTTGATTTTGGTTTCAATGTGGTTTCTGATGCAGTGTTCTGGTGGGGTTTCTGAGAGCTATGTTAATGGTCGGGATTAGGAGTTTTATTAATTGCGTAAAGATGAATTACTCACAGTCAATGTTCAGCCGTGGTGCCCCAGTGTATTGAAGTTCTTATAGCTGTATCACCAGTTAGAGGTAAGGATCTCAATAAGACGGCTGTAGTGCAGGGCTGTGGTTAAACAATGCATGTAGGCGTGGGGGCAGCAGCTTCTCCCACAGTTTGGTATGATGCTAAAGGATGCTGCGAGTCATTTAGATGTCTAAAGTCAGCAAGTAGTCAGTAATGTAGATCAATATACTGCTGTATGGTGTAAGGAAAGCAGTCAAAGGTTAATAGTCAGTATGATATGGTAGGAGTTGGTGGGATTCCGTGGTTAGCAGTGCAAAGCAGTAGTGACTAGTAAACTTTACATTCAGTAGTGTAGTTCAGTGTAATGCAAAATGGTGCATTAGAATTAATTAGAGGTAGAAGTCATCAATCTAAGTAAGTATTCCAGTTCAGTGATCAGTGTCCAAAACTGAAAGTGACTTACCGTTTTCACTTCAGCAATTTCAGTTCAGCAGTAAAGTATGAAACATAAATATGCCTGATACAAGAGAGTCACAGCCACGTTACACATATTCTTATGCAGTGTACCAAATCTCAATTCATTCTCCATATCCTCACATTGAGACAATTCAGTGACTAATTCTTGTTAACCATTGGTCCTTAAAGTCTGTCAGGGCGATTTGCTTTTGTTTTTTCCCTATGTCATGTCCCTCCTGCTGCATAGCCTGAAGGGAATGTCACCTTGAAGCATAAACCCCCGACGGGAATGTCTCTACGAAAGGAAATCTATTTTTCACAATACTAACTAAGTAAATAGATCAGTTGTGGCCATAGTAAAAGGGCACACCTTTATTTTCACAATTTTAAAAAGTATATGTAGCACACAGCAATATAACTGTTGCCTGTGAATGCTCTAGATCAGAAGGTTAAAATATGAGGATAAAAGGGGTAAAACTCAGGGGTGAGATGAAAATAACATTCCACAAAAAGCATGATGGATGAGGCTCCAAGATGAGGTCGTAGAGGAGAAAATAGAGTTTGTGAAGAATGGGATAAATTTGGATTGGTACTTAGCCCAACAACTGCAGAGACGGTCCTCAATCGGGGACTGCTATCCGGGTCACTTGGGTCGTGCGGTGGGTTTGGGTGAGTCCTCGGGTTTAGCGATTTCCTATGAGTGTTTTTGCGCTTTCTTAGTTCCTAGGTTCAGGTGCAGCTCGTTGGTGTGGCTTCTCTGTATTTATTGCTGTTTGGGAGGCAGAGTCGGGTAGGGTGTTCAGCCGCATTCGGCTGCAAGATCCAGCCACCACTGTTGACATGGACTCGCAATGGTCAGCACTCAGCCCACGGGTTTGGTTCAGTCGCGGGTCACTGTCGGGGTTTCACCTCGAGGTGGTCTCCTGGTGCGTGGTGCTCTTCTCTTCCGCCACTTCGTTCGGTCTTGGCATGCGGTGAGCTGTTCCACGCTCCCCTCGACTCAGAGCGTGTGCGAGGGTGCTACCTTCAGCCTTACGGCCCGCCTGGGAGGACCGTCGGAGGAAGTCCGTGTCCACTCATCCCTCAGTTCACAGATGGGTCCTCTGTCCTAAGAGGGTGGGGATCAGGTCCGGGCAGGTAACACCACAGCCATGAGGTAGGCTGGGAGTCGCGCCTTAGTGCCTGAATCTCTGGCACAGGAGCTCATAGGGTGTCCCGAAGGCTTCCGGAGTTCAGCAGCACTCTCCGTGTACGGTCAGGTCACCGTATGATTCCATTCACGGCCATTTTTCAACTGGGGTCCGGCGAGTACCACCACGGTCACGAGGCAGGCTGGGAGATGCGCCTCAGTGCCCTATCCAGGTGAGAAGTTTCTTCTTGAAGAGCAGGGTGGATCACCTGCCTGTGCCGAAGAAATTTTAAGTCTTCTAACAGGTCTTTTTCAAATTGGATTATCCTTCCTAGTTCCTCTGTTTCTTCAGCAGCTACTTGATGAATTTGTAAACTCAGAGGCTCTTCATTCATAATTTTATCAGTCTTGTGAATGTCAAGAGCTTCCGTTTTCGATCCATATTCTTGAAAGAAAGTTATTTATTACTTCTCATGTGCGATCCACGGAACAAGATTCTTACTCCAGCGGCTCTTGTATATTGTATAAGAATATTCTTCCAGACAAGGCCAAAGGTAACCCCATCCACATGTGACGGCACTCCTCTGATTTCTTTAACAATGGGATTACATTTAACTCATATAGCTTACTTGTAGAGGCAGGAACATACGCACCTAAATACTTGAGTGAGCCCTCTGCCACCTTCAGTGGGAACTCACTCCCCAATTCCTCTATCCTCACATTGATTGGTAATGCTTCAGACTTAGATACATTAAGTTTGAGCCCGGATAGATATCCAAAATCAGCAAACAGCTCTAATGCCCTCCGCCATGAGCTACTTGGATCCGTCACCACCAACATAATATCACCAGCAAAGGACATACACTTTAATGGGGTGCACCTCTGTGACACCGCTATCCCTGGTATACGGGCAGACCTTCTCAGCAGCTCCAGCAGTGGTTCTAGAAAAGGATGTACAACAACGGCGACAAGGGTCACCCCTGCTGCGTACCTCTCCCCAATGGAAAATACTCAGACTAAATGCCGTTAACCAAGACCACAGCTGATGGGGTGGCATACAAGGTGCGTACTGCCCGCAGGAAAAATCCTTCAATTCCATAAAAACCCAGAAGAGTAAACAGGAAAGACCACTCCACCCTGTCGAAAGCTTTCTCCGAATCAAAGCTTATAGCCAAGGCCGGGATGTTTTGCTGCATACACCTCTCCAGGCCCAGCAGTAGCTTTCGAACATTTACTCCTGCATGTCTGCCTTGCACAAAACCCACTTGATCTTCTCCCACCAATCGGGGTATCACCTGCGCCAGCCTCTCCACCAGTACCCTTGCCAGTATCTTCAAATCAGCATTTATGAGAGAGATAGGCCTATAAGAGCCTGGCTGCAGCTGATCCTTCCCTGGTTTAGGAAGAACTGTGATCAATGCTCGATTTGACCCCTCGGGAAAAGACCCCCCTTGTAATGCTGCATCAAAGTATTCCTGCATAGGGCCCACTAACTGCTCATTCAACAATTTGTAGAACTCCCCGCTATACCCATCTGGCCCTGGGGACTTGTGGAGCTTAAGAGTCTTAATAACTTGCTGGAGTTCAGATGCAGAAATAGGCTCATTTAACTTAAGTTGATCTGCCTCTGTTAATTTTGGCAGCTGACACTCATGGAGGAAAGCCTCCATTACGTCCTTCTGTCCCCCTCCCTCTGCCGTGTATAATGTCCTATAAAATTGGGCAAAAATCTGTTCCAACTTCTTCTGATCTGTCACTACCCGCCCATTGGAGTCATAAAGCGCTGAAATTACAGACATTCCAGACCACCTCTTAGTGAGCTTGGCCAGCAACTTGACCGGCTTATTCCCAAATTTAAATAGCCTGAACCTTTGATAGAAGGCGTTTTTCTGTGCCTGCTCTTGAAAGGTTCCTACATTTTAATTACAGATCCATTTTTGACTTTGTCAACAGATATGCCCATACACCAGCAGAAAGAAGACTGTAGGTTCAGCAAACCTTCAGCCTTGTGCCTTCCTTAATCATCTTTCAGTCCCCAAGCCACCCACCCCTGAGATTTTGCTAAAATTATGTTACATATATATATGTCTGATAAAGATCATTTTATGGCAGGTTGCCTAACCTGTGTAGCACCTACGCACATAAGTTACACTAATTTTCTAAGGGAACATGTATTTACACCTCCAATTAGCATGCACAAATGTTTCAAATGTATCAGCACATCTGAAAATCAAAAAGTATAGAAACCCCACCCCCAAGAATGCTTGTCTTGGGTAAAAGCACTGAACCATTCACTGGCGCTTTTGATGATTATCCAAGAACTGATAAATGTCCCAATTCCTGTATTTAATTCCTGTGCTCTTCATCCTAATATTTTGGCAGATTATTATGAATCCTGATTCTCAGCACCAGACATGGACAGGTGATTCTTGACTCCACTTTGTATAATTCTACACAATGAATTGAATAGAAACCTCCTCACTAGGACTGTCAGCTCTTCTTGTGTACAGGTGTACTGTCCTCTCAACTTAAAAGTCAAGGGTCGAGCCTATCTTGAAAAGTTCTATATTCTACACCTTTCTACACAATGAATGGAATTTACTTGTTTTGGAAAAGATAGAAACCTCCTCACTAGGGCTGTCATCTGTCCTTGTCTACAGGTATACTATACTATCCTCTCAACTTAAAAGACAAGGGTCGAGCGTATCTTGAAAAGTTCTATCTTCTGCACCTTTCTACACAATGAATATAATTTACTTGTTTTGGAAAAGAGCATATCAATTAGGCTATTGTAGTCTTACATAATACCACTTCAACCATGGAGACCTGCCCTACTGGATAAAGATTGCCCGTAAAGAACTTAGAAACCTCCTCACTAGGACTGTCTATCTCTCCTTGTCTACAGGTATACTGTCCTCTGAACTTATGGTTTAACGTTTTTATTGAAGACAAATCCAAAGATACATTGTCACATCAAGTTACAACACTTTTATTGTCCTCTAGTTTTATTCATTTTGTTCCCTCCCTTCCCCTCTCTCCTCCCCCCCATTATACAGCAAACAATTAACCTTTCAACAATATATTTATTTGACATTGTTCCTTCCCTCCCTCCTATAGTTACTTCTCTTGTTTTATTGTCTTGTATTAGCGGTGCATTGTAATTTAAACAGTTTTATAAGTAACGTTCTGTCAATACACTCATCTTTATATATATAACCTCTACAGACATATCATGGTCAACTATATACATTTCAACCTTAAGTATTAACCTCTCCTCCCCCCTAACCGCCCTCCACCCTTGCTCTATGTCCCCCCCCCCCCCCTTGGATTCGGGACTTCTGGTTCCTCTAACTCCGTATTCTTGTATTCTATATGCTATATTAATTACTTAACCGTCACTAAGAGAGAGAGTTCAACACCAAGCTTCTAGCTCTGTGGGACAAAGATTGTATATAATAGTCCCAAACTTTTAAAAAGTGTTGTTTTCTTTTGAATGTGAGTTTGGCAAATTGTGCTTCTAATAGCTTCAGATTATGCAGCCTATTCCTCCAGTGCCAATAGGAGGGGGCTAAGTCGCTGGTCCATACCCCTAAGATAACTTTTTTGCCCAGCATCCCAGCTTTTCGGATTAAACTTATAAAATATCTGTTTTGTGGTCCCAAGTCTTCGTATCGATCTAGTAATAGTCCCATGTGTTTACTATCTACTGCTCTTACATTCAGAGGATCTTACATGGAAGTAAGGTTTCTGAATTTTGCTAAGTCATCCTTTTTAATATGGGAAGGACAGTGGGTCAATGGGAGATCTTGAAGTGGTAGTGAAGTTTTTTTTTACGTCTGCAGAAAATGGTGGTAATCCCTGCATCAGGACTTAGATGTTGTCTATAGAAAATGTACAGATGTATGTCTCATAAAGCCAATGAACGCATCTTTGTATTAATTCTGTAGCCTACACCAATGTTAGTTTAATTTGTGTTTAATTAAGGTAGTGTAACCTCCCTGGGAAGTGCAGTTGTTGCTAGGTACGGATGGGAGATTTCCCGGGGTGTTACCATGGCCTGGTGGGTAGGAGGACACTGCCAGGGGAGTGTTTGCATATCCCATCCAAGGGAGTGAGGTGAGGGAGATAAAAGGGAATGCATGGAGAGGATTATGGTTTTCAGTTACCTGTCCACCTACCGGGACTCAGAGGATTAAGAGGAGATCCCGAGCTACTGTAGGGGTAACCCTCTGAGAAGAAGTGAGAGAATCCTCTGTCATGGAGCAGAGGATGGTACTGGTTGATAAGACAGCAGAACAGGAGGGACCGGGCTGCTGGAGTGTGACCCTCCAGAAAGGAAGAGAAGAAAGATCGTCCTTCTGGGGTGCCTTGGTTCAGGATCTAAAGACATGAAGAGTGCATCAGGGTTGCCAGCAAGAGGTAACCCTAAGAGAGCCAAATGTGGAAAAGATAAAGGGAGGACTCTGAGGAATTTGGACATGTTTGCCAGTCACCTAGCCTGGGACTAGGATAACCGGTTATCTCTGCTGAATATTAGCGCTTAGCACAGTGCAATTAACCAGCTATTTCAAGCAATACAGCTGGCTATCTGCGACTATTCAAGAACTACATTGAGTGGGCAAATTGGACCACATAAATAGAAGCCTTACCTTTGTCCACTATTAACTGGCCAGCGCTACATATTCACATAGCTGGTTAAGTTACAGCCAGCCAAAAAAAACCCTAGATAGTCAATGCCTTTCCCCGGATCTTTTAAGATCTTCTTGGACTTTAAATAAGCAGTCTGTGAATTTTCAAACCAGATACAATGGATGCTTTTTTGTTCTGTTATATTATTATGTTGCAAGCTGTAAACACTTAAGAAAATCTTTTCAATAAAAAGAGTTAAAAAAGTTAAAGTTGTTCAAATATGTAATACAAAGCTTTTTATATTTAAAGAATAGGATACAAAATTACATTAAGGGGAGAGCTCTAAGATCTTCCAGGGCAATGTCTTGCAGATCCCTCCTCAAAACAGATTTCATACATTGATATGAACTGGAATAAATTGCCAATGGAATTAACAACATCTTATTATTTGCATTCACAAAGCCAGACGACCATCCACATTTGCTAGTGCAGAATGCTCAGAGAGCTTTAGCGCAGGGAAAAATGGGAGCACCAAGTGATAGCGCAAATAGCATTAGAATGACATTAAAAAGAGGCCCTTTCCTAACCCCTCCCCCCATGCTCAGAATACAGCGCAGTTCACTAGGGTGCCCTTACCGCTGCAAACCCTACGTCAGCTCGGAGCTGGCGTTAGTGTCTACACAGGCATATGCTCTGGCTGCCCGAACCACAACCTTGTCCAAAGTACTCATCTGACAATTCTGGAGGAGCTGTATAGCTGGGGAGAACGACGGGGAAACGGGCTATTGCAAGTGGTGGAGTCTAAGTTGGACGCTTGGACTTCCTGCCTTATCCTGCCTAGCAAACTGGACTCCAAACTGGGCCAACAGTCCTCCTCGCTGTCCCTGCTGCTCTGCAAAGTGTTCAGGTGGAAGGAACACACAAGAAGCTTTGCAGCCAAAGGAAGACTAGAGATTGGCCAATAAGAGATAGGCTGTAAAGTGTAGAAGATAGAACTTTTCAAGATAGGCTGGACCCTTGCCTATTAAGTTCAGAGGACATCACCGATTAAGAGGCAGAAAGTTTTACAACTGTTAAATAGACAGAAAGCAGACATAACTTTTTTGCAAGAGACCCACCTTTCATCAGAAGAACATGCTAAGTTTAAACGATGGTGGGTGGGGTCTTTGGTGGAGGCTCCGGCTCAAAACCGCAAGGCAGGAATAATAATATTATTTCGGAAAACATTGGATATTCAAATAATAGATTGCTGGAAGGCAATAGATGGTAGATATGCTATCGCCAAAGTGTTAATTAATAGACAGACCTTTATATTGGCTAACATCTATGCACCAAATACATATAATCAGAAATTCTTCAAGTCACTGGTCCATGCCCTTGCTCAACACGAAGGAATCCCGGTGATAATGGGGGTATAAATCTCTCTGCTAGTTAATTCATTTTTAGAAAATACCTTTATTATTTATTTGCTTACAAAACCTAATACCTTAACATATCATTCCTTCATACACACTCATGCACACTCACTTACAAATGTACTCTCATACACATTTCACAATAAAACCTTAATGGAGCAAACCCACTAATACATGTTATATCCTAACTGTTCAAAAATGCCCAGTAACCTCAGCAGAATATTTGTTCAAAAAGTTCCTCTGATGCTAGTGCTGCACTACCCCCACGGGGTGTGCCTGTTGCTTTAATCTTCCATACTGGTCACAGCACTGCACTGCAAGTTCAAAAAGTTCATCAAATTTTAGTGCAGCACTACCCCCTAGGATGTGCTTGTTGCTTTAAACTCCCATCATAGTCACAGCACTACACAAAATCCAATCCTTTTCATATGTGCTGAGTCCCAGGAATTCCAAACGAAAATGCAAACATTTGCTTAGAGTTCTCCACTCCTGTGGTCAATCCACTTCCACTCATGCGATGTGCTTGAAACTCTTACAGTCATCCGATATACCCCAGACTCTACACAGCCTGTGTTTCGCTACATCCGCGTCATCAGGAGTCGGGTCCTACACAAACAAACATATGCAAAAGTGCTCACAAATCTATCCTAAACCCTCTCAATAACTTACACTAATACTTTAACATTTTACTCACTGTGTAAACTTGTAAATCCCTTATGGCTGCAAGACGGTGGGGATTCTACTTCCACCTCTCATCTGCCTACCAAACGTTGGCCCATGCGCTGTGAAAGCTGGCTTAAAACCTAATCAAACACCATACCATCCAGCCCCACCTACTCAAACCTGTAGCCACTCAACTTCCTTATTCAAACCCCCTGGCTCTATCGTATTCCACCTAAAAATGGTTCTTTGCTCACATCGTAACAACTGCTGTGTAATGTTGCCTCCTCTGCAGTTTCCTTGTACTTTAAACAATACCACAAACTGAAGATCCTCCACAGTGTGGCCAGCCCTCCCCCAATGGGCAACTAATGGTGTATCCTGCTTGGCTAACCTACAGGGTTGCCAGATGGGCGGTTTTCCCGCCCAATTGGGCGGTTTTCCGCAACCCGCCGCGGGAAATTTTTGCCCGCGGCGGGTTGCGGTTTTTTGGGCGGCTTTTTCGGCCGCGGGGGGCGGGGTTAGTGACGTATTTGGGCGGGGTTAGTGACGTTTTGGGCGGGGCCGATGACGGAGGAGGCGGGGCCGGTGACAGGGGAGGCGGGGCTGGCGGGGGCGGGGGTGATGATGCGGGGGTGGGGGTGTCAGGGGCGGGGTTTGAGTTTGGGCGGGTTTTGGGCGGTTTTTATGCTGGATTGGGTGGGAAAAAAATTTTCCACCTGGCAACACTGCTAACCTAATGTTGCTAAGGTGCTGAGCCATCCTGTTCTTAATTTTCCTAACTGTGTGCCCCACATACCATAGTCCACATGGGCAGCAAATTCCATATACACACTGTTTGGTATTACAATCTGTATGTGTTTGCAACTTAAAAACACGTCCCTGTGTGTGTGGAATTATCACTTGTGTAACCTGCATAGTATACTTGCAATACACACACCCTCCACACACTGTATGTCCTGGCCCAAAATCATCTATTCGAGCTGTGTCCATTCGCTTATAATGGGACAAAATCTCTCCCATATTTGGCCCTCGCGTGTATGTGAACATAGGAATGCTTTGAAACTGTTGATGTACTGTAACCATGGGCCACAATTGCCTAATCACTTTCTCTACAGCCAAACTGTTTTGCGTATAAGGTAAAATGCAAGTAAGCCTTCGTGAT
This sequence comes from Microcaecilia unicolor, assembly GCF_901765095.1. NCBI lineage: Eukaryota > Metazoa > Chordata > Amphibia > Gymnophiona > Siphonopidae > Microcaecilia > Microcaecilia unicolor. The sequence goes on along the minus strand of NC_044032.1, from coordinate 353,497,964 downwards.
TTAAACTGCGTGTTGGAGCCAGACAGCCATTCCCTATGGGCGTTAAATGCCAGTTTGGCCGCCTTGTGAATCACCCTAGGCAGATACCCCCGCTGCCTGAACCGTTTGATCATCTCCTGAGCCTGATCTTGATATGTACTGGTGCTGAGCATAACCTACGAATACGTAAAAACTGCCCAGTTGGTATGCTGTTTTTAAGCCGAGCAGGTTGATGACTCCGATAATGTAACACCGCATTGCGGTCTGTTGCTTTCCGGAATGCCTGTGTGACAAATGTTTTCTGATGCACCCTGATATTCACATCTAAAAAATTCACTGACCCACCACCTATTTGATGTTCAAACTTAATATTAACATCCTGTGCATTCAGGTATTCCAAGAACTGTTGTAATTGATGTACATCACCCTGCCATATCATCAGTACATCATCAATATACCTTAGCCAACCTATAACTTGATCAAAAAATGGAGAACTATACACCCATCTTTCCTCGTATTGGGCCATATAAAGGCATGCCACCGTGGGGGCTACGGTTGCCCCCATGGCAACACCCTTTACTTGTAAATAATATTTCTCCCCAAATTTGAAAAAGTTATGTGAAATCACCATACGAGCCATACTGTTCAACAAAGCTACTTTTGGTGTGATAACTGCAATGAATTCCATAGTCGCTCCAGCATTAGTACCGCATCATTTTGTGGTATATAGGTATAATAGTGATACCACATCCAACGTAACCAATATAACCTCCTCTCCCAGCAAACATTCGTAACTGTCCAACAACTCAAGAAGATGGCTAGAATCTCTAACATATGACTATCGTTTGAAGACACGGCCGCACATGAAAATCCAAAAACTGAGAAAGGGGTTCAAATAACGACCCTTTACTTGAGACAATAGGGCGCCCGGGGGGGTGGTGAAGGCTCTTGTGAATTTTGGGTGCAAAATACACTATAGGGATCATTGGAAATTGATTATATAAAAATGTATATTCCCGAAAGGTAATAATCCCCTGTTTATTAGCATCCGACAATAATTCAAAAACTGCCTTCTGATATTGCACTGTAGGATCCCCTTCCAATTCTTTATAACATCCCTCATCTGCCAACTGTCTATTCACCTCCCGTACATATTCACAAAAGTCCAGTACCACCACCCCTCCTCCTTTATCCGCCCGTGTAACTATGATGGATTTATCTTGCTGTAACTGCTCCAGAACAATCTTTTGAACCCTACTCAAATTCGGGACTCCCCTAATTTGATTTTGCTCCAACCTGCTAATCTCCTGCAAAACCCACTGTTGAAAAGTAGCTATCACGGGATCTATCGGACCAGGAGGCACCCACACTGATGGAATCCTATATTTTTGAAAAAACGTAACTTGATCCCCTTGCACCCTTTCTTCAGCTTCTGAAAAATATAATTGTAATCTCATTTTACGAAAAAATTTGTGCAAAGCCACCCTAATGTTAAACGCATGATACACTTGAGTCGGGACAAACGATAACCCCAATGCTAGAACTTGTTGCTGAGCATCCGTTAACAATTTTGATGACAAATTAAAGACTATTGAATCATCTTTTTGGTTTGGCTCTTGAATCGTGTACTGGGGCCTCCCCCTGCTCCTTCCGGCCGTGTACTGCCAACTCCTAAAAAAGGTTGCTGCACATCTACTTTCCCTATAACCTCTCTACTCACTTCGCCCACTTGTGGATTGGGTCTATTCTCTTCCCTAGAGGAGTCACTCGAAGAATTCAAAAATGAAACTGTTTTATTACGCCTATTCCGTCTGGATTTTCTAGAGTGGTCCATCCATGGATAAACAAACCCCTTGGTATAGTCCATCTCATCCCTTTTATATTTGGATACCTTTTGTGACCTAATTTCTTGTCTGTATTTATCCATACCTACTTGATGTTCCTGATACTTTTGATCAAACACCTCCAAACCCACTGCCTGTTTAATCTGATCCAAATAGTGAACTAAATCTGCCTCACTCTTTATTATGATATCATTAAGCTTATCAATAGTAATCAACATCAGATCCAGAGAACACCTGGAAATGATGTCGTTCCATCGCTTAACATATTCAGAATCATCCAAAAATCTGGGTTCTTTGTACAACCGTAAACCCCGCGGGATTCTAAGAGCATGGCAGTATTCTATAAGGGACATAGCATGGAACTCAGTTCTAATGATAAATTTGTTGAGGCGTTGTACATCGCCCCAATCTAACCGTAATCCCCTGTGGAAGAAGTGAATAACCTCGTGCCTCCCAAAAGAGCAGAGATCTGATCCTCTGAAAAGCCAGATTTCGAATCCCACCCCCCTGCAGCCATTGTTGCCCAAACTTTCTGTGTTAACAACCTTATAATACTGGGCTATACCCTACTTGCGAACTGAACCAACAATACTACCAGTATAAATCTCTCTGCCAGTTAATTCATTTTTAGAAAATACCTTTATTATTTATTTGCTTACAAAACCTAATACCTTAACATATCATTCCTTCATACACACTCATGCACACTCACTTACAAATGTACTCTCATACACATTTCACAATAAAACCTTAATGGAGCAAACCCACTAATACATGTTATATCCTAACTGTTCAAAAATGCCCAGTAACCTCAGCAGAATATTTGTTCATAAAGTTCCTCTGATGCTAGTGCTGCACTACCCCCACGGGGTGTGCCTGTTGCTTTAATCTTCCATACTGGTCACAGCACTGCACTGCAAGTTCAAAAAGTTCATCTAATTTTAGTGCAGCACTACCCCCTAGGGTGTGCTTGTTGCTTTAAACTCCCATCATAGTCACAGCACTACACAAAATCCAATCCTTTTCATATGTGCTGGGTCCCAGGAATTCCAAACGAAAATGCAAACATTTGCTTAGAGTTCTCCACTCCTGTAGTCAATCCACTTCCACTCATGCGATGTGCTTGAAACTCTTACAGTCATCCGATATACCCCAGACTCTACACAGCCTGTGTTTTGCTACATCCGCGTCATCAGGAGTCGGGTCCTACACAAACAAACATATGCAAAAGTGCTCACAAATCTATCCTAAACCCCTCTCAATAATGGGGGGATAATGGGGGGAGATTTGAATACAGTTAATGATCCCAATATGGATTCTTCGAAAGGCCAAAGGGCAGATGGGGGGACAATCAAGAAAGGGATCCCAATGCTTTGTGAGGCTTTGGATTTAATAGATGTATGGCGATTGCTTCACCTGAACGAAAGAGATTATACCCATCTCTCTAGAGCTCATTCCTCGCAGGCCCAAATAGATTATTGGCTTCTATCCAGCCCCCTGTTTGCCAGAGTTCAAGATGCGGGAATCGGACCTTAGGGGGTCTCAGATCATGCATATATATGGTGGACACTGAGGGGACAACCGGGACAGGGACAGCGATTCCAATGGCAATTCCCAACATATCTGATGCATGACAGGGAATTTCAAGAACATCTAGGGAAACAGTGGAAAGAATATCAAATACATAATGCAGAACATGGGGACGATTCCATACTCTTTTGGGACACCGCGAAAGCAGTGTTAGGAAGGGTGATCATAGCCTACACCAGCCGTAAGAAAAAGATGAGAGTCAAAGCTATTATTAGATTGAATAGGCAAGTGGAAGAGGCCAGGAGACAGTGGGCTGTAAGGCCTTCAGCACAAAATAAAACGAACCTCCTGGCTGTACAGGCTGCCTTGAATACCCAGCTACATGCTAGAGCTGTTAAATCATTACAATACTACAAATACCAGTTATACCTCCATGGTAATAAACAAGGGAGAATGCTGGCTGGGTTGGTTAAGCGGAAAACCGGAAAACAAAAGGTCCTGCAACTTAAGACAACAAGGGGAATAAAAGTAAGAACAGATAGGGAGATAGCCGCCACTTTCCAACAATATTATCAGGAGCTCTATACTCGCCCATTAGATAATGATTTGGAAGGCCGGGCCTACTTAGACGGATAAACATTGCCAAAGTTAAAGGAAGTGGACCGAGATAAGCTGAATCAAAAAATCACAGAAGATGAAATACTCCAGGTAATACAACAAGGGGCTTTAGGTAAGGCACCGGGTCCAGACGGATTTCGGTTTGAATTCTATAAAATCCTGCGACAGCAAATTAGTACACCCCTACAAGCTCAGTTTAATAAATTTATAGAGAACGGGGACATTTCTGAATCCCTGAAGGAGGCTAGGATGGTGGTTTTGCTTAAAGCAGGCAGGGACCCAGAATGCACAACATCCTACAGACCCATATCTTTGATAAATGTAGAGGCAAAAATGTATGCAAAACTTTTAGCAAATAGGCTAGCGGTACTACTGCCCTCGTTAATAGAAAACAGCCAAGCAGGATTTGTAAGAGAAAGGACAATTGCTAAAAATATGAGAAAAATTTTGGCATCAATGGAATGGGTATAAAGACATGAAATGCCTTCTCTGCTCATTAGTTTTGATGCGGAGAAGGCATTCGACAGAGTCAGTTGGGAATTTCTTTTTGCCACCTTGAAAGCTTATGGTTTCGCAGGAGCTTGGGTCCGAGCAGTGCAGGCATTGTATAATAGACCAACGGCAGTGATACGGGTTAATGGAACCATCTCGGAACCAATTACACTACAAAGGGGGATCAGGCAGGGTTGCCCGCTGTCCCCACTACTGTTTGTGCTTAGTATAGATCCATTGATTAGGGAGATTGTGAGTAACCCGGAGATTAGGGGAGTTAAGATGAAGAACCAAGAGTTCAAGATATTGGCGTTTGCTGATGATCTCTTGGTTCACTTGACTGGGCCTAGGGATTCTTTACCAGTGTTGATGGAGAGTTTTAAAGAATTTGGAGACTTCTCTGGGTTTAAATTAAATTTAGATAAGTCAATGGCGCTGCCCACCAGTAGCTTGATACGAAGGCAGTGGGAAGGTAACTTTCCTCTGAAGTGGGCTACACGTCAATTCAAATATCTAGGTATCAAACTCCCCTACAAAACGTTTTTGATACATGACCTCAATGTTGGCCACCTTTTAGACCAGACGAAACAATCCTTATCAAATTGGTCAATGTTGCCGATTTCATTATATGGGCGGATCCAGCTATTTAATATGATTATATTCCCCAGATGGTTATACCTGCTGCAAACATTGTTTAATGCTCTAAGCTCTTTCTTTGTGAGCTTAAGTGGCAAACTGATATCACGCTTCTGTTGGCAGGGGAAAAAAACCACGAACCCCATTTAGATATTTAATAGGATCTTGGAGACAGGGAGGACTAGGAATACCAGATATGCAAAATTACAATTGGGCGTGTCTCCTGCGACATTTAGGGGACTGGGTGCTAGATACTCAACAATACACACCTAGGGCGATGGAACAAGCATTATATGGTAACTGGAATATTCTGTCTTTAGTCCAATGCTCCAGGGCCCAGGTCCCCAAGGAACAGAGGTCCGGTCTTCTGCTGAAATCTATAAGGCTGACATGGAAGTATTTGATTCCTTTATTAAAAGGGAATGAACAACAATCGGATATACTACCATTAGTTGGCAATGTAGAATTTATTCCAGGAATGGATAATCAAAGTTTTAAGAGATGGACGTAAGTTGGGATTAAATATGTGGGAGATCTCTTGGACGAGGAAGGGAAACTCACACCATGGGAGACATTGGTGAGCTCAGGGAAGATAGAGGGCAGAGATATGTTTGCATATAGACAGATACAACAGAAGACTGTAGGTTCAGCAAACCTTCAGCCTTGTGCCCTCCTCAATCATCTTTTAGTCCCCAAGCCACCCACCCCTGAGATTTTGCCGAAATTCTGTTACATATATATATATGTCTGATAAAGATCATTTTAAGGCAGGTTGCCTAACCTGTGTAGCACCTACACACATTTTACACTAATTTTTGTATCTAATTCCTGTTCTTTTCATCCTTATATTTTGGCACATTATTATGAATCCTGATCCTCAGCACCAGACATGGACAGGTGAGTGATTCTTGACTCCACTTTGTGTACTTCTGCACAATGAATTGAATAGAAACCTCCTCACTAGGGCTGTCATCTCTCCTTGTCTACAGGTATACTATCCTCTCAACTTAAAAGACAAGGGTCGAACCTATCTTGAAAAGATCTATCTTCTACACCTTTCTACACAATGAATGGAATTTACTTGTTTTGGAAAAGAGCATATCGATGAGGCTATTGTAGTCTTACATACTACCACTTCAGCCCTGGAGACCTGCCCTATTGGATGAAGATTGCCCGTAAAGATCTTAGAAACCTCCTCACTAGGACTGTCTATCTCTCCTTTTCTACAGGTATACTATCCTCTGAACTTAAAAGGCAAGGATCCAGCCTATCTTGAAAAGTTGTTTTTAGGGTTCTTTTTACTCCCTCCCAAATCTTTATGTACCACCAACCCACAATCTGGAGGGACAAAAGACACCAAGGCTTTGTCTTGTGAAAGCAATCAGTTACTTTATTTTCTCTACTTAACAAATACAAATACAATCAGTAGTTGCTTTTGGGAGAGAGACACTGCTGCATAGAAATGCTGTCTGCGTCCAACATCTCCACAGAAGTAGGAAATACAATCACTTATATATTCTCATTAAGGTAGCAAGTTATGCATGGGTAATATGACAATAATCAAACTTACTGGATATGATAATTCTGTGGTTAATACTTATTGGATATATGCTAATAATGTGGTTAGTGCTTATTGAAAATGCTGAGAGTGAGATTAGCTATTCTCGGAAGGCCTTATCATGCACAGTAGTTTTCCAAAAGAACTACTTCGTTCTCCATATTGAACATCTGTTTCCCTTGTCTTGCAAAACTTGTCTGCAAAGCTTATTTGCACCCTCGCCCCTTCCTCATTTCTTGTCTGCATAAGGGGCGTCTGCTTAGATCAGCAACAGATCATGAGGCTTTGAATCACACAGAAGTCAAACAAGAGTCCCAGCATACTTTTAATCTGTCAGCTTTTCTATTCTCTCTGGTTCTGTGCTCTTTCAGTTCTTAGGCCTCAGGCCTAAACCATGGTTCATGGCAGTAATATACAGCTCCCCCCTTGAAGGCCTTAGAGAATAAGGGCTTCACATGCATTGTATCTCTATACCAGGTCTAGTCCTGCACCTGGACCAGTATCCCGCCTTACAAGTATAGTTATTCAAAGGAGTGTCCTAGCTGCAGGCTGTCTTAGGTTGAAGGCCTTATGGGTTCCCTCTGCAGGATGGGTTCCTCAGGCCTGTCTTACCCGTCATTGCAATACAACCTCGTGAACACAGGTGGTTTCAAGCATGGTTATGCAGCATGAGTAGTAGCCCTGCTTGGATTAATGCAATAGCTTAGGGAGATGATAGATCTTTAAGGGTCACAATCCATATTAACCTCCTATTGGCATAGAGCAATATGTAATGAAATGGAACCTTCCCATTTACCTTCCCCTTCATAGTTCCTGAGGATAACAACCTGGCATGTCAAACAAAAAGGCAAGATATGTCAAACAAAGAGACAAGATTATACAGTGGGGGAAATAAGTATTTGATCCCTTGCTGATTTTGTAAGTTTGCCCACTGACAAAGACATGAGCAGCCCATAATTGAAGGGTAGGTTATTGGTAACAGTGAGAGATAGCACATCACAAATTAAATCCGGAAAATCACATTGTGGAAAGTATATGAATTTATTTGCATTCTGCAGAGGGAAATAAGTATTTAATCCCTCTGGCAAACAAGACCTAATACTTGGTGGCAAAACCCTTGTTGGCAAGCACAGCGGTCAGACGTCTTCTGTAGTTGATGATGAGGTTTGCACACATGTCAGGAGGAATTTTGGTCCACTCCTCTTTGCAGATCATCTCTAAATCATTAAGAGTTCTGGGCTGTCGCTTGGCAACTCGCAGCTTCAGCTCCCTCCATAAGTTTTCAATGGGATTAAGGTCTGGTGACTGGCTAGGCCACTCCATGACCCTAATGTGCTTCTTCCTGAGCCACTCCTTTGTTGCCTTGGCTGTATGTTTTGGGTCATTGTCGTGCTGGAAGACCCAGCCACGACCCATTTTTAAGGCCCTGGCGGAGGGAAGGAGGTTGTCACTCAGAATTGTACGGTACATGGCCCCATCCATTCTCCCATTGATGCGGTGAAGTAGTCCTGTGCCCTTAGCAGAGAAACACCCCCAAAACATAACATTTCCACCTCCATGCTTGACAGTGGGGACGGTGTTCTTTGGGTCATAGGCAGCATTTCTCTTCCTCCAAACACGGCGAGTTGAGTTCATGCCAAAGAGCTCAATTTTTGTCTCATCTGACCACAGCACCTTCTCCCAATCACTCTCGGCATCATCCAGGTGTTCACTGGCAAACTTCAGACGGGCCGTCACATGTGCCTTCCAGAGCAGGGGGACCTTGCGGGCACTGCAGGATTGCAATCCGTTATGTCGTAATGTGTTACCAATGGTTTTCGTGGTGACAGTGGTCCCAGCTGCCTTGAGATCATTGACAAGTTCCCCCTTGTAGTTGTAGGCTGATTTCTAACCTTCCTCATGATCAAGGATACCCCACGAGGTGAGATTTTGCGTGGAGCCCCAGATCTTTGTCGATTGACAGTCATTTTGTACTTCTTCCATTTTCTTACTATGGCACCAACAGTTGTCTCCTTCTCGCCCAGCGTCTTACTGATGGTTTTGTAGCCCATTCCAGCCTTGTGCAGGTGTATGATCTTGTCCCTGACATCCTTAGACAGCTCCTTGCTCTTGGCCATTTTGTAGAGGTTAGAGTCTGACTGATTCACTGAGTCTGTGGACAGGTGTCTTTCATACAGGTGACCATTGCCGACAGCTGTCTGTCATGCAGGTAACGAGTTGATTTGGAGCATCTACCTGGTCTGTAGGGGCCAGATCTCTTACTGGTTGGTGGGGGATCAAATACTTATTTCCCTCTGCAGAATGCAAATAAATTCATATACTTTCCACAATGTGATTTTCCGGATTTAATTTGTGATGTGCTATCTCTCACTGTTACCAATAACCTACCCTTCAATTATGGGCTGCTCATGTCTTTGTCAGTGGGCAAACTTACAAAATCAGCAAGGGATCAAATACTTATTTCCCCCACTGTATATATCAAAACAAATCTAAACAGGAGTTTCAAATCCTTATACATAACATAGTAACATAGTAGATGACGGCAGAAAAAGACCTGCACGGTCCATCCAGTCTGCCCAAGAAGATAAATTCATATGTGCTACTTTTTTATTTGTACTGTCCTCTTCAGTGCACAGACCGTATAAGTATGGCCAGCCCTATCCCCGCCTCCCAATCACCAACCCCGCCTCCCAACCACCAGCTCTGGCACAGACCCTATAAGTCTGCCCAGCACTATCCCTGCCTCCCACCACCGGCTCTGGCACAAACCGTATAAGTCTGCCCAGCACTAGTCCCGCCTCCTAACCACCAGCCCCAGCACAAACCGTATATGTCTGCCCAGCACTAGCCCCGCCTCCCAACCACTCAGCTGGGTCAAACTGTAATAGCCCATACAGGGTTTCTGCATCATCATTGTTGGCTTTAGCTAGTAATTCTTCATACAGAGTATATTCTGTTCTGTAGGTTCTCTCTTGCTCAAAACATTTTCAATTAATTATTGTACTAAACTTCTAATACAGGGTTTCACACAATAGCTAAGAAGTACAAATACAGCAATGACAATTATGAATGTGGTTAAAAACCAGAAAGTATGAAAGTCTTCCATTTCCCAAAAACATTGTCCATCCACCCAGTCCAGGTGTTAGCAACACCTGAATTTCTGACCGTTCAGCTAGGGTAATAAGTCCTTGTAAGGCTTTGGTTATAATAAATATAATTAATTCAATCATCATTCTTATTACTGCTAGACCACCAAAACCATGAAGATTCAAAACCTGCAGCAATCTGATTATGGGCTTTGGATTCGTCTGGCACTCCTCCCCTTGGTACACCTATAGAATATAAATTCTATCATTAAATGACCCGGGGACTTCCCGTGTACCTCTAGAGGGAACTAGTTTATTACTGTGTTGAGATGCTATAGTGATTGGAACTACTAACTGAGCCAGAGTACATTGTCTCTGCCAGTGAAAGGGTAAGGTCGGGTATAGAGTTCTAGTCCCACAGTACCACTGTACATCTGCTTGCGGATGAGAAAAGTCTGAAAAGTCAAGGTGGATTACATTGGGACAAGTTTCCTACAAAATAGGGATTTTTAATTCTTTTTCTTACAAAACATGTCTCAAATACAGAGTATGTGGCCTAAATACTCGAGGTACCGTTGCACCTTTACGTAAATTGGGGAATAGTAAGCTAAGTGATTGGCAAATTTTATCATTATTCTTTTTGATACCTTGAAGCATTTTTAGCATTCATATGGTTCCATTATAATCTTTTACAAAGTTTAAAGGAAAGGGAACAACTTGGGGCTCTGGACGGGAGGAGGAATAAACATAACAATCAGATACATTCAAAATCATCAGATACATTCAAAATCAGATACGTTCTAACTTTAGGTAGCAAACTGTATCCAATCCGTGCAACATCAATATACTATGCAACAGTTTGTCACGGATAGCAGTCTGAGACAGGATATACAAACAAAAATCCAACTGTAGGTTTCAGTAAAGGGAATAAGCCTGGGCTGTAGGGAAGAAGAGACTAGTCTGAATCTGGAGCCTCATCTTTAACGAGAAGTTTTATCTCTTTTTTAGGAGCAATCATGTCCCACTCCATACGGCTCTTCAACTGTTCATGCTGCTTGATTTTCTCCATCTGTTGCTGGGGAATGTAATCCTGGAGCTCTGAGGCATCGTGGATTATCTTAATGAACTCATATCGGTGTCGGCCACGCACCTGCAGTGTGAAAATCTCTCCATCAGAGGAGGTGACCCTCTTCTTGTGATTCTCAGGGGCCGCCGCAGCTTGGGACACATCTAGAATCACCCACTTGCTAGGTTTCAAAGTGCTCGCTTGCCCTGGCATTGTACTTCGCTGAGGAAACCAGGAAGTCAGGAAGTGGGAGCTTGTAGCTTGACTGCAATTATGGGTGTAGTATTTTCTCCTATTTTCAATGCTTTAGGGTTTTCTGAATCACTATCGGATTTTCTGAATCAATTTTCTAAATCGCTATCCCCCCTTTTGTCTTGCAATTCCTGGGAAGGGCAAGACAGAGATGTTATAGCAGATTAAACAAGTAATAAGCTCAGGCCTTTAATAGGTATAAACATTCATGAGATATATAAGCGATTTATATACAGGTAGGAATGTAAGAAGACAATTCAATAGGAAAAATAAAATCATCGAGAAAGTCCATAAGGTGTGGTCCCAAAAAGTTAGCAGCAAGACCATGAGCACCAGATTGTTGTCAGATTTTATGTTTCATACAATCCTAGTTATAATTGATTCAGAGTAAAATGAATTAATATTTTAGCATATCGCAAAAGAGTATATCATAATTCATATACATATCCCAGTTCAAACACTTCCACATATATGCACTTACACAAACCTGTTTACCAACTTACAGTGTACTGTCTGGACATGCTGCCTATTCTAGCATGTACTTCTACCATGTGAGTAATCACAAGAGGTACTGTTAAACAGTGCATAAAACTTGCACATGGGCAGATAATAACTCTACAAATCATTTATTTGAGCGTCTCTGTAACCTTTCACATACTTTTCCCTGCAATTCAAAACATAAATTTAAAATCTTTATCATGGTAGTTTTCTCTTCTTTGGGTAACCAGAGTTAAGCCTTTGCATAAAATCATTAGATAGGCACATTTCAATTATGGAAAAGCAAAGTAGAAAAATAAAATTACATCAGTATCCAATTGCTAACTGTAGAAATTAAGGAAAATAAAGTTGTAAACTTGTCCTAAGAAAACTAATTAATAGCTTGCATAACAGATGAAATTAGGGTACCAAGTAATCAGAGAGGTGCACCGTTTCCCCATTTATACAAAACAAGGCTGAGAAAAGACACAGAAAGTAAGAGAAAAATTTAACATTCTAACTGTTTACAATGAGTATCTAAATTGTAGATATGTGATTTAGAAGCATCCCTCTTGTGGCTGAAATAAGGAGGAAAACAATAGCTATTTGGAAGGTAGGGGAAAAAGTGTTCAAATTCAGGTAATATAAAACAATAAATTGTGAAAGTTTGCACTCAGATAATGGTCCAGAATATGAAGGCTAACAATGTATCTCGTATGTGGTGAAAGAGAAAGCATTTTAAACAGCTTAGGGCAAACTAGGCAGTTGCCTAAAAACGTTCTGGATCAGCACAAAACATTTTCATTCTAGGGGTATAAAAAACGTAACTTCCTAAATCTGAACATGATCTAGATTCACTTTTTTCTAGGGGACAATTTCTGTAGAATCTCAGTTACATGAGGTACAATAACACAGATATTAGCAAAACAAAGGTCTTTACTATAATGACTAAATCGCAGATAAGAATCCATTCCCTTTCAGTGCTGCTATTGTAAGAATTCATCAGGGCTTCGGGAAATCCTGTTGTGAAGAACAGCACTGTCAAGTTACAGCAGATAATCTTATATAATAAAACTCACCCTCAACGTTCTGGAGACACTGACGTCACTTCCTTCAAGACGGGTTCGAAGGGTTCGTGGTGGTGAAGCCACTGAAATCGCCAAGTCTCGAGGCCCCGCTCTCGCGTCAAACGTGATGACGTCGAGGGCGGAGCAATGGCGTCAAACACCGAGGGCGGGAGCAATGGCATACGGTGCGCTCAGGAGGTGCGGAGCAATAGCGACAGAACGACGGAGTCAGTAGGTAGGGAGGGAGGGAGAAGGGGGGTGTTGGGGAGGAAAACCTTGCTAGCGCCCGTTTCATTTGCTCAAGAAACGGGCTTCTTTTACTAGTATGATATAAAACTGCATTACAAAAGGTGAAATTCTAGCAGAAATACAAGTAAAAGTTTAGCTATGAAACATACTACAGAGAATTCAGAAGAATTAAGGACAAGCTTTGAACCCAATCTAATAAAAGTGAGCTGTAAAAACATATATAAACATATATATAGTCCTCTGCAATTTTTCTGAGCAAATTTGGAAATTGGAGATTATATTAAATATAAATCACATCCTTCCTCTGCTATCATGAATCGGGCCCTGAAACGTGAAAGCAGCATGCAGGAGTGAGATGGAAAGCAAAAAGCAGCTAATGTATCTCCAAAAATCAAGTTCCAATTTTGATACCTCCATTTGGGCTTAAACAATAATTGATACAGGAGGTAAAGAGACCACATTATTAAGTATAGGGAAGACAGAAGATGTTCCTAAGGCAGCCGCCCTAAGAGAAAGAATTTCCCTAGAATCCTACACTAAAACTCAAGGATATAAGCACAAATCTTATTAGCATAAGTACATGAAAATATATAAGACAACAAAAGTGCCCCTTCAGTCCTATAACTCGGTTATTCACAAAATACAGATGATTTGCATAGGGGAAAACACTTTAAAGATAGCCGTGATTCTTACAAAAATTATTTCCTTCCCTGCATAAATTAAATACATTAAAAAAATGTAATTCACATTAGTATTTATGGATAATTAGCCTTAACTCCTAAAATTACCCCCTTATCTCTTACGCATGTATTGAACTGTTTATCTACTTACCTTAATTTATTTTAATACTTTTTCTACTTTAAATGTTATAATACCTTGTATTTCTCATTCCGTAAATGGCGATCGCCATTACGGCTTTATGTAAGCCACATTGAGCCTGCAAAAAGGTGGGAAAATGTGGGATACAAATGCAACAAATAAATAAATGATGTAAATATAGCAACAATTCTGTTCATAGCAGCGATAGGCCCATGGTCTTTTTTATTATTTTTTTTAAATTTGTCAGAAGTCTTTATTGTCAGTTCAAACACATGAGAAAGACTTACAACAGGTCACTTACAACAACAAGCAAACATTATTCACCACATTTCAAGTAGCTAGGCATAGTGTTCACAAAATATCATTCCCCCATTTCAAACTAGAGTATTACTACCCAATCAAAACTTCTTAATAATAATTTTCAAGTTTCTCCCCACCCCACTAACAACTCAGAACAACAACAAACAACCCTGGTTCCACACACCTCCCCTCTCCCCACCCTCCACCCTCGATCATGTATACAGGTTAACAGCTACCTGCACCTGGATCCTACCAAGTTTACACAGAACAATGCAAAATAAAAGGTTCCCACACTGCTTCCCATTTGTGTGTTAAGTGTCGTCTCTCTGCTAAAAGCCGCTCCATTTCACAGATATACCACAGTTTATTAAGCCACTTCGTTAATGGAGGCACTGCTTTCTGCTTCCAGTGTGCTGCTACCACCACACATACGGCACTCATGGCGTATCTAACTAAAACAGCATGAGGAAGTGGCAGCCCTGGAAATTTTGGGGGGAAAAGAAAGTAGACTGGTGCCCACGGTAGCGCTACTCCCAACCATCTCTGTAATCTACTGTGCACTGCTTTCCAAAAAGCTCTTACTTTCATACATGACCTCCACATATGTCTCATAGTGCCAACTTCTCCACACCCCTTCCAACATTCACCTGACTGTGCCGGATAAATGCGCCAAAGTCGAACTGGAGTTAAATACCAACGAAATAACACTTTTACTGCATTTTCTCTAAGAGGTACATGGAGTGACACCTTCGTTGAGGCCTTTTCTAGAGTCCCTCACTCATCATCCCGAAGCTCCAAGCCCAGCTCGCGGCTCTAGTTTCTCCTATGAAGAGTGTATACCGGACATTTTGAGCAGATATGTTTGTAAAGACAAGTAATCAAGCCTCTCGTAGACCTAGAGTCTTCGCATAAATCCTCCAGGAAAGAGTCCTCCCTTGTCACCAGTGGACAGATGTTCCTCCCCCCACCAGGAAATACGAGATCTGAAGGTAAGCATATCTATCACTAGCAACAAATGGGTATTCCTCTTTTAGAAGGGAAAATGTTTCCAGAGACCCCTCATTGAACATCTGACCCCAAGTCCTCAAGCCCTCCCTATACCATCTAGAAAACACACCCTGCACATTCCGTGGCGGAAAAAGGGGGTTATGTGCTATGGGTGACAAATGAGATAGATTACTGTCCGGGCTTTTGAAAAGAGTATCCCAATAATAAAATGTAGTGTAGATCAACTGGCACACCCCTGGTCCCAGAGATCTATACTTTCAAGGGAGCCATACTAACGCACCTAATGGTCTTCTACCCACTGAACATTGCTCCAACTGTACCCACAGTTTGTGTGGCAGTGCATGATACCACTCAATAGCTGCACGCGCCTGAGCTGCCCTGTAGTACCAGTAGATTTTAGGTACACCCATCCTACCCTTTTTCCTATCTTGATATGCGTTTTATATGGGCAGGTAAACGTCCGCGTCTCCCTCGGTCATTTTTATTACGCGATCTTGCAAAACAGACAGGGTCCTCCTTGGTACCTCCAACGGGAGCACCTGGAATAAATACAAAAGATAGGTTATTCATTTTAATCGTAGCTATTCTACCAAACCAGGACAAAGTCAAATCTTCCCATCGCTCCACGTCCCGAACTATTGCTCTAACCACTCCCAGATAGTTTGTGGAATACAGCTCTGAAAAAAGTGGAGTCAACCGAGCTCCTAAGTATCGAATTCCTTTTACTGCCCACCTAAATGAGAATGAGTTCTGCAGGGCACTCACCACCCCTAATGTAAGGTAACATTTAAGGCCTCTGACTAAGCCATATTGATTTTAAATCCAGATACCACAGCATAGTCCTCCACTGTACGCATAAGATTAGGGAATGTGGTAACCGGTCGAGTTACACTTAACAACACGTCATCAGCAAAAAGTGCCATCTTATGTTCACTCCCCCCTATTTGCACCCCCGTGATATCTGGGTTTGCCCTGACATTTGCTGCAAGAGGCTCCATTACCATTGCAAAAAGCAATGGGGACAATGGTCATCCCTGACGAGTACCTCTCTGCAGAGTAAATATTTCTTTCCCACCATTAATTCACACACAAGCTTTAGGAGAGTCATAACAACTTCTTAAAAAGGGCGTGATCCTCTTGAGTTTTAAGGTGATGAGGTAACGTATTCCAGTGTTTGGGACTCCAGTAACGGAAGGACGAGGCGAAGATTTTCTTGTACTTGACTCCCTTACAGTTCGGAAAATGGAGGTGGAGATATGACCGAGCGGCAGGGTTGGCATTTCTAGGCGGAAGGTCGATCAAGGGGAGCATGTATTCCGGTGCAGTCCCATAGATGATTTTATGTGTTAGGGAGCAGATCTTAAAAGCAATGCGCTCATGTACAGGCAGCCAATGAAGTTTAAAGCGCAGGGGTTCGGCATGTTCGAAACGCCTTACTCTAAGGATGAGCCTCGCCGCAGTGTTCTGAGCCTTTTGGAACGTTTTCAATAAGGAGGCCTGACAACCCATGTAAATACCACTACAATAATCCAGATGGGATAGGACAAGCCAGTGGACAAGGGTACGAAACAAGTCTCTGGGAAGGAGGTATCTGATGCGCCGAAGTCTCCACATTGCCTGGAACATTTTTTTGGTGACCAAGTGTACATGATCAACCAGCTGGAGATGTGAGTCCAGATGTACCCCTAAAAGTCTCAGGCTGTTGGCAATCGGGAGGGCCGAGCCCAGAACTGGAAGCATTGTGTCAGATACATGAGCGTACGTGGACGAGAGGATGAGACAATGAGTTTTTTTTCCCTGTTGAGCCTGAATCTGAACACCTTGGCCCAGTGTTCTAAAGTGGTGAAACATGCATCTATGAGGTTGGCAACTTCTGATATTGAGGATTGAAAAGGGATGTAGATTGTAATATCATCCGCATAGATGAAAGGGTTGAGGTTTAGGTTTGCAAGTGCTGTGGCTAACGGCATCATTATAATATTGAACAGTGTAGGTGAAAGGGGGGAGAGCCCTGAGGGACCCCACAGGAAGCATTCCACGGTTCTGACGTGTGGGAGTTCACCATGACCTGATAGGACCTTGAAGTCAAGAAACCCTTGAACCAAAGCAAAACTGGCCCTCCTATACCGAAAGAATCCAGTAGATGAAGCAGGAGTTCATGATCCACCATGTCAAAAGCACTAGACATGTCAAATTGTAGCAGAAGAATCTTCCGTCCAACCGATAGTTCTCGTCTAAAGTTAGATAAGAGAGTGACCAAGACTGTCTCCGTGCTGTAATGAACTCGAAATCCTGATTGCGAATGGTGGAGGATATCAAAATTAGTCAAAAATTCGTTAAGCTGAACATTGACCAGACTCTCCATCAGTTTGATAACTAGAGGTATCGAAGCCACTGGACGATAGTTGGAGATGACATCTGGC